>NC_138374.1:82057869-82231446 GCF_054177405.1 Leptonychotes weddellii
GGTATTGAGGAGGGCACGTTCTGCATGGAGCACTGGGTGTTATGCACAAACAATGAATCATGGAACACTTCATCTAAAACTAATGATGTAATGTATGGAGATTAACATAAGAATTAAAAAAAAAAATGTCTGCGTGAGGTTGCAGTGAGGACCCGCTGACTATTAGCTGACCGACTGAGTGAATTAACAAGGTGATCCATGGAAAGCATTTGGGTCTGTTGTGTGCAGTGACCTTCCCCCTTTTCTTAGTGTGGCCAAATCCCCAAGGAGTTTGACGAGACACGGGTCTTGTGGTGCTCAGGGCAGGTGGATATATTTGAGGTATGCACTGCCATTTGGGGTCTTAGCTCCTTTTTCCTATTCCATCAGGGTAAATGCCTCCTCGCTGGTTGTGGGTTTTTCTCCCGCAAAGTTGCCCTCTGGCAAAAGACATTCATATCCGGAGGCAATTTGTTCTTTTCTTCTTTGCCTCCTTCTCCCTCCCCCCCCATCCTGAGCACCTGTACAATATCCTATCTTTTCCCTTTTCCATACGCAGGCTAATTGTTCACATCGACCGCAGCTCCGCAAGCAATTCCGGCAGGAAACAGGCGGGTCTCTGCAGTGCACCAGGAGAGGGGCCTGGGACTCTGGAATCTCGCGTCGCCACCCCGGGACGAGCAGGCCACATGAGGCAGGGCCTGCGGAGCCAAACCGCAGGACGCCTCTAGGTGTCTCCCAGGCACCCCGGTTGCGAAGTAACCCACCGCCCCGAACGGTTCGGCCAGATGTGCAGGCCTTGGAATGAAGAGGCAGCAACTGCTCGGAAGGTGAAAAGCGCTCGGGGCGCGCGCAGCAGCTTTATTACTGTGGGTGGTGTGTGTGGCCACGCGGAGGCGTCCACCCCGGCCCGGTCACTGCAGGGAGGCGGCCGAAGGCGAACGCAGCCGCAAACGCCAAGTGCAAGGAAGAGGAGCAAATGGATGCTGGGCTGGGAGGGCTGGAGCCCTCTGCAGGGAGTCCTCCTCCACCCTGCCCCGAGTGCAACAACTGGACGTGGCATGTGACGGGCGCTGCGGACGGATCACGTTTCCCACAGGCAGCTGCGCTATCTGACACACAGGGTTGCTTCTGTGTCTGCTACCGCTCCGCAGCGCCCTCTTCCCTGCGGGGGGGGGTGGGGGGGAGGCCGCCGCCCGCATACTTGTTGCTGCCCAAGGCCAGGATGGGGCTGGGAAGCCCTGCCACGAGGCCAAGGCCTGGGGGATTGAGTCGGTGCTTGGTCGCCTCCGGGCCTGTCTCTGAGGGTCCCCGGGCCGCTGCTCATGTGCTCACCTGGGACAGGGGCTGTGGGTGGATGGCAGGGGGCACAGGGGACGCGGGAAGCCTCCAGCAAGCTGGCCAGGGCCCACAGGAAGGTCGGTTGGGAGAAGAACGCCTGGGCTCCTGAGTCAGGAAGAGCCAAGTTCAGGCCCCACCTCCACCTCTGACTCATTGTGAGGTCTCAGCCAAGTTTCTTACTATTCGGGCCTCAGTTTCCCCGGGACCCTGGACCCCGCCATGCAATCGCAGTCATGCACCTCAGAGTGGGTGATCAGGCCCCGGGGCTACCAGTGTCCAACACGCCTCTTTCCTCCTCCTTAGCGAGGAAGAGGACTGGCCATTCAGAAAACTAAAGTCATCGAGGAGAAGCGCAGCAGGGGAGTTTGGAGGTGGGCCCCCCTGGCCCAGCCTGCTGGGTCAAGCCGTCTTGTTTCCCTTCCTAGCACTTCCTACCTGAGATTCTGCACTTCTGTGACTATTAGGTGAGGTGTCTCTCTGGAAGCCGTGGACTATGTCCACTTTGCCCTCCATCCTGTCTCCTTGATAAACATCTGCTCAGGAGTGAATGAGAGACGTCAGAAGGGGGATGGGTGGGAGGGTGTCCTCACTGCCTCTGCCTTGCCCATCTCCGTTTCGAGGATAGAAACATCCACATTCAAAGGATGGACAGTGGCCCCAGTGTCACTCCCCAGCCTCAGATCTGTCCTTCCATTCTCTCCCAAACTTCTCCTTAGCTCTCCTCACCTCTTGGCCACCTGCTTCAAGCTTCGTGCCCCGGCCTTGCCTTCGCCTCCTACTGCCCCTCTCTGCCCATACCTTCATCCGCCCTGCCCATCCCTCCTGAGGAGATGGGACTGTCCTGGTCAGGACTCGATTGCAGCAGGAGGAGAACGACAGGGGTCTGGGGGCAGGCACCATGCAAGCTCTGTGCTTTGGAGACGTGGGTCATGGTTGTCTTCTGGAGTTTGCTTTTTGGAGGTTGCAGTGAGTATCCTCTGTTTTGTATCCCTCTCATGCCTATTTAAAAAAAATACCACCACAGCCCCATCTCTTTCGAGGAGTTTGTTCCCCCTTGAGCTAGGCTGGGCAGGTGGGGGTGCCCTTGCCCAGGCTGTCCCTCCATTGGGCATCACGCTTGCCCTGTGCGTCCTGAGCTTGAGGTCTCTCCCAGAAGGGCCTCCTCCCTCTCAACTACCTGCCTACAGTCACTGTCCAAGTCCAGCTTATTTTCCTTTCTGGCGAGGGGGAAGAGTATGAGGCAAGGGAATGGATGCTTATTCAGCACCTGCACCTGCCAGGTGCTCTGCTAAGCCCTTTATAATCAGCACACCATTGAGGTGTCCCCACTTTACAGACAAGAAAACTGGGGAACAGAGATTGTAAAGCTCTCTTAGCATCACACAGTTGGTAGATGGCAGAACGGGGGTTTGAATCCTGGTCTGTGGGACGACGTGTCCGCCTCTGCTCTCTCCGTGTGGTTCAGCCTTATACAAAAATGTGTGTGGATGAACTCATGGCCATGGGGCGGTGGGCTGTGTCCTTTCTTTCTTGGTAATAGTGTCCTCTTGGGGGAAAATGCCACTCACTCATTCAGTCCTTCATCCAGCCAGTAGGCTCCGAGCCCCTACTGTGTCGTAGGCTCGGCTCTCGGAGCTGGAGACAGTGGGAAGCGGATCGACAGTCTCCCCCACAAAGAGCTCCTAACGCCGCAGAGAAGCAAACACAACATGGGAAGGAAGGAAAAGTGCACACAGAACAGACTCAGCGCTGTCTTGGCCTCGGCCGGCCCTCGGCCACGCGGCGACCCTGCTTCTGTTTGGGTCTGTGTTTCTCCTGGTGCCCGCGGGGTTTTCTCATGACACTTCGGCAGGAATGGAAAATCACTTGTTGAAAACATAAACAGAGCATGTAATACTCAGCAAGACACAGACGGCCAATCTCCATTCTCCCTCCTCTTCCCCTTCCTCTGATTCTGTTTATGAGACACCTTTTCCATGTTTCCTACCGCATTTTTGCTTTGCTCTTGAAAACAGACAGACCAGCTCCCACAAGCCCTTGACTTAATCCACGTGGGGTCTCTCTGTGTCATGGGCTGCAGAGCCCCTTTGGGGCTGTAACAAAACATAGAGAAGGGAGAAGTCGGGGGGGGGCACACCGCGCCTCCCAACCTCTCCCTCCTTCCCCCAAAATTGGTTTCTGATGGGGTAGAACAAGGCGCCCTCCTCATCTTTGCCCAAGAGAAGCCACAGAGAGTCCTTTCCTGCCTCATTCTGAAACACCCCCCGGAGTTCCTTGGGCAGGTGGATAATAGATCACTATTGATTTTTGTTCTTTCCAAGAACAAGAGGGACACACGAGATGCTTACCCACATTTCCTATTAATGAAGTTCTTGGGGGGGCACTGTGGGCTACATAAAACAAAACAGTGGGGTAGTCTCTGCAGAACCCCAGAAGGATCAGTAGTTTCCAGTCCTGTCCTTCTCAGGGCGCATGTGGCCGGGCCTGGCACCCACGGGCAAACACACACTGTCCCCCACCACTCAGGGACCGCAAGGACCCAGAGAGACCAAAGCCGCTCTTTCACAGCAAGAGGCTGGGTTTATGGAGTCCTGACTTCCAATCAGCCAACCCTCGGGCTGCATTACAATTGGGCCCCAGGAAGGGGACGGGAGAAGGTGGGAGACAGGCTCTCGGTGGCTGGACCTTGTGGTGAGCTTAGCTGACCAAGGCTGCCCCACCCAATGCTTCTTTACCTGGTCACAAAACTAAAGGTTACCCCACTGGCTGGTTGCACCCACAGGATGCAAAACAACTGGTTGAATTGTTTTGTTTCCCATGCCTCTGAGGGGCTGTTTTGGCTCTTAGACACAACCTTCGTCAGGGCACCTGTCTCTTCTTCCCGGCTTGGTACGTAGCGATCTTCCTACCCTATATAAGCCTCAGTGTCCACATCTATAAATGGGACTTCCCTCTGAGGACAGATGAACTTCCTGAAGTGTCACACTAGGTCATCGGTCCAGCACTTACGTTGATGCCACCTACCATTTCTCCGTAACTCTGGGCGCTACTTTGCTCTTAGTGACTTCGCAGATGTGGGTGAGGGTGGGGTGGGGGGATCTCATGTCTTAAGACAGGAAGGGTTCATGGCAGGGGAACTAACCCAGGTGCTGTAGACTCTGGGATCAACCCAAGTTCAAGCAACTATCTGTTTTCATCTTATTTTATTTTTCCTTCCTTTCACCTCTATTCTTCTGTTTTTTTTCTTAAATTCCACATAGGAGTGAAATCATATGGTATTTGTCTTTCTCTGACTTATTTCACTTAGTCTAATACTCTCTAGTTCTATCCACATCATTGCAAATGGCAAGATTTCATTCTTTTTGATGCCTGAGTAATAGTCCATTATATATACATGCACACACACACACACCCCCCCCCACATCTTCTTTTCTTCTTTATCCATTCATCTGTTGATGGACATCTGGACTATTTCCATAGTTTGACTATTGTGGACGTTGCTGCTATAAACATTGGGGTGCAGGTGCCCCTTCGAATCATTATGTTTGTATCCTTTGGATGAATACCTAGTAATGCAATTTGCTGGATCGTTTTAACTTTTTGAGGAACCTCCATACTGTTTTCCAAAGTGGCTGCAACCAGTTTTCATTCCCACCAACAGTGTAGGAGGGTTCCCCTTTCTCTGCATCCTCAGCAACCTTTGTTGTTTCCTGACTTGTTCATTTTAGCCATTCTGGAGGTCCCTGGAGATTTCTACTCTCTTTCTGCTTGGGAAAATTAAGAAGATCTGCTGTTGATGGAAATACAGGCAGAATAGATTTATAATCAACTGCCAGTGACAGACAGATCTGCATTATTATTATTATTATTATTATTATTAATCTCTCTGACAGTTGCCACAGATACCAGGAATTTCCTTGGGCTCAATCAAAATTGAGCCCAAGTCTATCATTTTGACTATTTGTTCTGGACCCACTCTAGCTTCAGGGAATTAGGTCCCCATTCCTCCCCATGGATGCCCCTGGGTGTTGGAGATAGTCATCAGATGTCTTGAAAATCCATGCTCTCTGCTCCGGGAAGGCTGTCATCCACTGGGTCTGAGCGGCTTAGAAAGGACTCCTTCCAGGTTGACCCTGACCAAGGACTCTTTCTCGCTGGAGGAAGGAATCTCTGTTGAGTCCAGACCTGCTGAGCAGACTTCCTGTGGTTCTTTTGTATGGGCTCTCATGCTTGCTTTCCTCATTGCAAAGGATTGAGAATGGATTCTACCATTCTAACAATGGGCCTGTGTGTAGGCCTGGGTTCTCTGCTCCCTCTCTGGAATTCTGTGGAAAGGTTCAACTAGGGTAAAAGTATTCAGTAGTGACGTGAACGCAGGGTGACAGAAGTGGGTACGGGCCCTCACAGGCCACGATCCAGCCTCCATAAGGCAAAGAGGGACTTCTGTGGTGGCCTCGGTCCAAGAACTGTAGAAAGTCAGGAGAATGGAGCAGTGGTCTTTCTTCCCTGAATAATTTTGTTGGGGGATGCAGCGAAAGTTCTATTGACATGAAACCTCACAAACTGAGGCCCTGGACCAAGGAGATTCTTGAGAAGAGAGCAGACTCACATCAGCACGAGACCCAGGTCCAGCCCACGAATGGCCCCTCACATCATCTAATTCAGCATCCTGATTCTACCCACTTTAATAAGGTCATCCTGATGATTTAAATCTGCAGATTTCTCACTGAAACAGATTCTACTTTTGACCCATACACTGCAAGGGAGAAGGTTTGCCTGGGTTTAACGGTCAGATTTCATTCGACTCCTGAGTCCTGTCAACTGTGCGGGTAGCAGATAGTCTTCTCCTAGTGTCCCTAAGAAGAATCCTCAAAGGGAACGAGGGAGCTCACCATTCACAGAGGAGCTCTTCTCACTGAAGGGGAGAGTGGCTGCCCAGCCCCAGGGGATTGGAGGTCAGGGACACCTCAGCCTTCACGTTCCCTTCTTCCCACTCTCACGACCTAACTCACACCTTCATGCTGAGACGATTACGAATGCTTCTTCCAGATCGCCCTGTTTCCATTCTTCCCAATCTATCCTTCTGACAGGTCAAACCAGTTTTCTTGAAACTCCCTTCCTCCCTTGACCATTCATTTATAGCAGCATTTCTTACCCTCTGTGAGGATTAATAGAGATTCCATAGGGGGAATAAAAAGATTCTGTAGATAAAACAAAATTAAAGAGTTTCTTTACAGCAGGACTTTTTGGAGCCTTAAGATGCTAATAAGCATTGCAAATTTTCAAGCATTTCCCCCAAATTTACTTGACTAGGATCCTGGCAGGAAACAGATGGCTCATTCAAAGGAGTAATTGCAGGGACTATTAGCAAAAGTGTGAACAGATTAAGGAAACCAACAAGGGGATGATGGAACACCCAGGGCCTAGCAACCAAGGAAACGGGGTGAGGTAAGAGGGAGCCAGGGATAGGCATGGGCGTGGGGATACACTGTCTGACAGGAGTCGAGACCTCCCCGAGAGGGACTGGCCACTGCCGGGAGGAGTGAGGGAAATTCATACCCCGCCTTCCAGTCACCTGTCAATCCTGACATGACCCGAACCCAGCCCAAAGCCAAGGGGCCCAGGAGTCAACCATAAGGTTCATAGAGGTCAGCCTTCTAGGGAACGGAGGGAGACAGAGAAGAAGGGAGACATCCAGCACCCCTTTCCCCCCACATGGCCCACCTGCTCACATCTGGTAGAACACTATGTTTTCTAGAACACCATCTGGCTGACATTACAACATCGAGTCCACACCCTTCGGCTAGGTGTTTGCATCCCTCTGTTAACCCGCTCACTGCCCTGCTCCCCAGCATCTTCACCCCACCCGCTCTGCATCCGCGTGGCCTTGGGAGTGTGTCCTTGGCTTTTGTGTCTCAGCCTTGGCCTCCCATCATCTGCAACCCCTCAGCTCAGGCTCTCCCATTTCCTTTTCCCTTTGGGGGACTTGCTTGGTCACCCCAGATAAAAGTTCATTCTTACTGCCCTTGGTGATGGGACCACAGTTTCCAAATTAGAATAGACACCATCCAAAGGAGGATTTTGTGTGGCTTCCAGAGGCGAGGGGCAAGCTGAGAGATGCCATTTACATGCCCCTCAATACCAGAAGCCTACAGTGTTTTAGTGACTTATGGGGACAGAATACTTGAGATCAGGGCTATGCTGGGAAACTCGGGCCCACGGGGCTTTTTGCATTTTTGATGCAGGCTACTGATTTCGGACTCACACTCAGTGCCTGGGATTCCACTTAATCTTTACCGTGTTACATCTTCTCTCTCTCTGCGGCCCCCAGGTGTGTGGACACTCGCCATTTTCCCCTTGCCTTGAGCTATCACAGCGACCTGAGCAGTGGCAGGTGCTCCAGCAGCGCTGGGGGCAGGGTGAGAAGGATCCAGCAGTGGAGCTTGGAGAAGAGAAACCATCTCTGGTTGTGAAGTTTATTACTTTGGAGGCCAGGACAAGACAGGGTCTCTGACCTCCCCTGCCACGGTCAGGCAGATCCGCTTGTGCTGGGAGACGGGAGGGGGGTGGCTCCGGGAGCCTGCTGGGGTGCAGGGGTGCAGCGGACGGTCTGCCTCCTGGGCAGCAGGTGAGCCTCGCCATTCTTCTCTCACCTTCCTCCCGCCGCTCAGAGCAAACGGCTCCGCTCTGCACCATCTGTCCTCTTGCGTGAGTTAGTTTAACTGGTTAGTTTAACTGAGCCAGAACTTCTGGCCACCACCTCTGCCCTTTGGCGGAGAGTGTGACACTTGCGGGGGAATGAAGATGCCAGAATGTTCTTTTCTCTTTCCTTACAAGCTGGCTTCAGTATTCCTGTGTGATCTGAGCTCTCCCAGATCACCTGGCTGGTGGGTGTGCTCAGCATTATTTAACTGGCGTCTAACAGCTGGACCAGCACCTCCCACAGAAGGGCTCCCACCCCTTCCAGGTAAGCCTCACCCGCAAGTTGTAGATTTTAAGGGAGTCAATGAAAACCATTGCATCCCCTGCAGCATCAAGTTTTAATGAGACTTTAGGTCCTCAGCTGTCCCTGGTTGTTCAGGCTCTCGATGAGGTTGAGGGAAGACACTTTGCTTTGCAGTGAAGTGACAGTGTGTGTGGGTGGCTGGGGTGGGGGGGCACATGCATAACATAGGATAACTGTTAGAGTTGCAAGGACTAATTTCCAACAATGACACTGAAAAATGCATCCCTGCTTTTCCTTCTCCTCTTTAAATGCCTTCCCTTTCCCTTAGCAGGGTGTTAGAAGAAATAAGACCGTCTAAGGGAGGGCCGCATTCCTCACCTGGCAGAGGGGCCACCTGGGAGGCATTTCTGCCTTCAGCCGGAAAGAGAGCCTTCCTGCCCCACATGGTCCCTCTCACTGTGGCAGGAACACTTCCACAGCACAGGGAGGGGAGGGGGCAGGGCTGTGACAGGGAGACAGGTGTTTTCCTGCTGCTCCCCCGGAGGTCTCATGGGGTGCAGGAAATCTCAGGGATCTGTGTGCTCCAGCACTCTGCACAACCCCAGGGTCCTCACCACGAAACCCTGCAGACAGGACACCGCGGTGTAAGCAGTATGGCCAGTTGGGCTCCTCCTTGCCTCTGGGGCAGGAAGCCACCAGAACCAGCAGGTTTCAGCAGGAGTGATGCTTCCCCAAGTCAGCCCCTTGCACCGCCTCTTTCCTTCCTTGTTAAAGCACAGGGAGCTCAAGACCCCAAGAGCCTGGTTGGCTCCTCCTCCCAACCTGGGCAGCAGCAGAGTTACCTTTTCTGGAGGGGATGCTTTCCCCCTGGGCCCAGTCCTGTCCCCATCCGCAAGGAGAGATGTGCCTCTGCCCTGGAGTGGCCCCCTTCCCCTTCTACCCTCCTTCTGCCTCCTGGTCCTTAGGGCAAACCCGGCTCCGCAACGCCTGGCCTGCCCCTTTAGCTCCTTCCGAGTAGCTGTGCATGTTACCACTTAGCATTAGCCCTGTAAGCCAGGAGAAGGCCCAAGATCTTGTTTCCCTTGGGCACTGCTTGGAAGACTCCAGACCCCTGTGTTAGCTATTCCTCAGTGTCCAGTCCTACTGCATTGTGCAGTGGTTTTGTGCAAGACGGCCGGACAGCAGCTGGGAGTCTCTGTAATATATCCTCATTCCTTTCCAACTGAATACATGTTTCGAATGTCAGCTACATAGGAGCCACTGAGCTCAGAACTTTAGGGGAACCCAAAATGTGTAAGATATAGTCCCTGCTTTTCAGGAGTTCATACATTTAGAGGGGCTAATAAAACGTATAATATCCCCAGGCAAGGCGGACAAGGGTAAGTGATCTTGGAAGTACTGAATCTCAGCTCTGGGGAGGAGAGCCAGAACCAGCCTAGGCAGGGGGCCATGGCCATGGGGCCAAGGAGAGATTCTGCAGAAGAAACAGGTCGGGATGGCCCAGGATCCTAGCAGCAGCCACTCTCCCATGGGAGCGCTCTGGAGCCAGACCTAGAGACTGAACATTCGGTGTCCTTTAATCCTGCAATCCTCCAGTCCCCCACCCCCCACCTCCTGACTTGTTCCTGCTCATCACAACCCAAGACGACAGGACGGGCACCAGGTCAGTCTGGGGAGCCCAGGGCTTAAGTTTTAGATGGGAGATGGAACCTAAGGCTCTCTTCCTCAAAGCTGGATTAGTCAGCAATTCTTCACTCTAGGCATTAAGTGAAATGGAGTTCGTTCAGAATGTCTGTTTTCCTGGGGAATGCCCGATCATGTAGAAGCCCTTGACAATGGGAGATGAACAAGTTAAGAAACAAGAGCTTCCTCTTGTTCCTTTTTTTGGTGGGATCGTCCTTCTCTGCCTGACAAGTACACTGGTGCAGGTAAGACCACATGTCCTGTGTTTTCTAAAGAGATTCTGCATCTTATATCCTCCCTCTGGCCTCTCTTTAATTGACAAGGAATCTCAACGAAGCCAATTACCTAATGTGGGACAGACAAAGAGACAGCACTGATTATGGTGCATTCTTCCTCCCAGCCAGAGGCTGGCAAGACTCCGTCGGCCTCTCAGCTCCTCCCCACCCATGCTGCATTCAGCCTCAGCTCACAAAGGCACTCACTGTAGTCCTCGAGCAGATCGGTGCCTGATAGGCACCTCTCACACTTAGCACCCTGGGCGGCTCCCAGGGAAGGCGGTCACTCTCCCTCCAGGCACTTGGCAGGTAGAATCAATAGCCGCACGGTCTCCTGAGATGAGTGCCTTGGTTCATTCCAGCCACCCTGGAGCCTCCCCACCCAGCCCTGCCAAGAGTTTCTCCTGCAGGGGCAAGGTCAAGGCCGCCCATGGGCGGGGAGGGGAACAGGAGGGATTTCGGTGTCACGGCGCTGACAAAAGGACCCGAAAGAATTGTCGGCTGACTCCTAACCCTCCCCCGTTGTCCCAGACTTTGTGATTGAAAAGCAAAGAAAGGGGAAAAAAAGCCTATGGATGTGAAATGGGGCTTTGATTTAGGTATGTATGTGTCTGTGTATGCATGTGTGTGTGTATGCATGCGTGTGTGTGTGTGTGTGTGTGTGCGTACGTATGTGTTGAGGTGTAATTGACCTATAACGTTATTTCAGTGTCAGGTGTATAGCATAACGATTTGGTATTTGCATATATTCTGAAATGATCGCCACAAGAAGTCTAGTTAATCTTCGTTGCCACACATAGTTACAATTTTTTTCCCTTGGGATGAGTGATTTGCTTTATTTTGATTATTTGGCTAAGAAATATTGACCAGAAGGAGATTAATCTCTTCACTGTGAAATGTCTGTTAGCTAGATGTGAAGGAGGGTGCGTATGAATGTATCGATGGCTCCGTGTGCCTGGCGTTTCCCGTTTCGTGGTGCTGTGACATTCTGTGCTGCCCCCCACACTTCTCTCCCACCTGTACCTGCCCACGTGCTCTGAAAAGTATGCGGCAGTCGCTTTTACGTTATGTAAGAACATGAATTATTGTACATTCTTTCTACCAGTATCCATCCCACACTTAAACCCAATATCTTTTTGGAATCCTTCAAATTTAAAAACCCAAGTAAAACCACATTGCTTGAAAAGCTCAGCGTTCCTCCTGTGATAACTGGGTCCCCTGGTCCACTGGGGTCATGGCCCCAGGCCCGGGCATCCCTCTTCCAGGAGGGAGTGATGACCTCGCCTGCTGTCAGTGTGACAGGCCTGAGATGTGCCAGTCCCCGTCAGTTCGGGCAGGCTTAACAAATGCCACAGACTGGGTGTGCTTTCTCACAGTTCCAGAAGCTGGAAGTCCGAGGTCAAGCTGGGAACACGGTCGGGTTCTGGTGAGAGCCGGCTTCCTGGCTTACGGGTAGCAGCCTTCTCTCACTGCCCTCACATGGTGGGGCAAGAGAGAACCAGACTCTCCGGTGTCTCTTCTTAGAAGGACACTAATCCCATCATGAGGGCCCCACTCTCACGACTCCGTGGAAACCTAGTCCCCTCCCAAAGGCCCCTCATTCAAAACCATCATTTTGGGGACTAGGACTTCAAACTATGAATTTTGGGGAGGCACAATTCAGTCCATAGCATGCAGGTTGTGTGTGTGTGTGTGTTTTAAGATTTGTTTATTTATTTGAGAGAGAGAAGGAGAGCACAAGCAGGAGGGGGAGGGAGAGAGAGTCTGAAGCAGACTTTGCTCTGAGCACAGAGCCTGACTCGGGGGGCTCGATCCCACAACCCTGAGGTCATGACCTGAGCCAAAACCAAGAGTCGGAAGGCCAACCCACTGCACCCCCCCCCCCCCGTGTCTTAATGTCGCTCCAGTGGTGTGGTAAACACACAGGCCAACTTGCCGAAGTCCCTTTGGTGTGCAAATCCCCGCCCCCCACCACACACAGGACCTCCCTGGGTCCTTACTGGCTGGCACACTTGTCCGCAGGCTCAAATGAGGCTACCGAGGTTCGCTGGAGCGAAGGGGTCTGAGTCCCTTCTGAAGTGAGAACAGAGCTGCCACCAGAGCTCCATGTCGTCTCTCCTTCCCCGACATTATGCCTCCGGAGCCTCCTCTCCGGATGGGAGGCCAAGATACGGGCAGAAGAAAAGTGGAAAAAGGTGGACCAGGAGAGCTGTGCAGAGGACCACGTCACGTGCTGGGTCGTGGGGCGAGGTCCTGGTGGCTCAGGGGGGACAGACTGATTTGCTGGGAAAAACTTGCTCCTCCTTCCTCTGCCGACCTCGACTCAAGTTGTTTCGCTCCCGAGGGCCTGGGAACATAACTCCGGGGTCAGGGACAGCAAGGCCCAGGCGGGCGGGCGTCTGTCCCTAGCTCACGGCTGGCCCCTGGGCCCACACGGCCACCTCCTCCCTCAGATGCCGCGCTGCCCGCCCTCCGAGCCTTTCTTCTCCCCTCCAGCCAGAGGGCGTCATTTCAGGCGGGTTAGCTACTGGTTCGCAAAGGAATCTCACCTGAATGATCTTGGCAACGGTTCTGGCCTCTGCTTTCTGTTTTTAGAAACAGCAAAAACAACATGAAAGGACATCGCTTCTCTGATAAGGGGCCGCCTGATAAACGTCAGCTTCCTACCGTTGCAGCTGTGATGAGGGGCCCTATTCGTGGCCCAGGTAGTGCGGGCCTTGGGATGACACCCCTCCTCCGCCAACAGCAGCTCCCTCTGCATACCTCCCCTCTGCCAGCCATGCCTAGGCTCCCTGCTGCCTCCTGGCCCAAATCAGCATATACACAGATGCTTTATGTGCGTGCGTGTACCTAGCTCTATCTATATGGGCCGATACATACATGGTCTATGTCTGTCTACATCTATACAGGCTGGTGTGTCCGTTACACAGGTTCGTGTGTGTATCTAAATAGCCTGATCTATGCATTAAACATACGTACATGCAGACATATACACACATACATATATGCATGTGTGCATGTGTGCATACGCTTTCCTTTATTCACGTTTGCCGGGCACCCTGTCCCTGTGCTAAACCCTTCCCTTACATTATCCGCATGCCAGCCCCCCGAAGCAGGGACTGGCCATTCCACAGAGGAAGAAGCGGGTAGTGGGGGGCGTCGGTCAGCTGCCCAGCATTACACGGCTAGTTAGTGGTGGAGTAGGGATGGAATCCAGTGCTTCCCCTCAGCCTTTTCAGGCCAGGAGGCCCAAGGGATGACCGCCCCCCTTCCAGGCCCCCCGGGCAGGCGCTGGCTTAGATTCCCTTTGGGTCCAACCAATGTGGCTGAGCTCTTGCTCTTTTTCCTAAACCTGCACTTTTTCCTTCCTACTCTCAAATGTTATCCAAACAAACAAAAAGCATGGTTTATGGTGCACAGGGCTTAATTTGACTTAATATATAGAGTGCACATATTCCTCAGGAATCCATTAAGTTTAATCAAGTGCAGGCTGTAGACCACGTCTGAGGAAGGGCCCGAGCCCTGAGGCCCGGGTTCATCCACAGTTCACGTGGCAGAAATGAGTGAGTCACTCGTCAGTGGCACAGCCAGGGCTGGATTACCCTGCGGCTTCCTTCCTTAAATGGACAGAGATTCCAACTGCTGCGGGAATAACAAAGACCGTAATGTCCCACTGGTCAGCGGAGAGCAGGCCAGCGAGCAAAGGAGCCTCAGCAGCTGCTTTGTTCCAGTGTTCCAGCGAGCCCAGGGCTGCAATCCTAGCCCCCCTCAGCTGTCACGGTCAAGCCCACTGGGGTCCGGCAGAGAGCACAGATGGCCCGGGGCCACGGGTCCCACCCTTGGAAAACCGCAAGTGGAATCTGTGTCCTGCGGACAGGCTCCCCCAGGGTGCGCAGCGGCCAGCTCCCTGCCCAGGGAAGCACTGCTCTTTTGCTTGAAGGGGCCCAGCGTTCCCTGCAGGGCTTTGGGCTTCGCAACCACACCAAGAACGCCCCGGACAAGCGTCATCTTCCCCCGCCGACCTTTAATCTAGTCCTCACTCCTCTCTTTCCTGCCTTTCCCTTCTTGGTTCTCCGGGTGCATCTGTCTTCTGGAGTACTGGCTAAGTGTTGGATAATTATTAAATGTTAAATGTATTAAAGTAATCATGGTGCAGTGCACTCCCTTAATTAAGCTGCAGCGCGGGAATACAAAACATCTCCGCCGTGCCGACTTCAGACTCCTGCCTGTGTGAGGTGTGTCTATGAAAAGCTGAGCTTTCACATCTGTTATAATCACCTATAAAAATGCCCCATTCTTCTTCTGAAAAGGAGAAAATCTACGGCGTAGCAGGAAAAGCACTACGAAGGGGGCTGAGAGCAGAACAGCGTGGAGGTGAAGGACACGAGTTCCGGCACCTGTGTGCGGGGCTTCCAATGCCAACCCTGTCCCTCTCCTGCGGGACCCTGGACAGATCCCTGACACAATCTGAGCCTCAGCTTTCTCATCCGTGAAGTGGGAACAGTACCACTGAGCGTCCCGGGGAGATGAACACGGAAAACTCTGCTGTTAGCAAGAGCTCAGGGGCTCGAGTTCCATTTCTGCCCTCTTCCCCTCCCCACCCGCCCCAGCCTTATTGACATCTTCTAGCTCTGGTGCAAACAGCACTTGGATAGGCTTTGGCAGATCACTGAAGGCAAGTTGGCTCCCCAAAGGAATTTACTGCAATCCTAAGGCCTCCCCGTATTAACAGAACTGATTGTGTCGAGGCTGATGGAGCCCTTGGTCCCTGGCCAGACTGCGGAGGCATGAGGACCTCTTTCATGCTTGTGACTGGCTGGGTTTGGTGAGCTTCTTTGATGAGCTTTTTTGTCTATTTCAATGGGGTCAGTGTCCCTTTCCTAGAATGGGAATGGGGTCAGTGTCCCTGCCCTAGAAACATCACATCCTCGTCTCTGCCCCTTAAAGAGCCTGCTTTGTTGCTGCTGTTGCTGTTTTATCTAAACTTTCTTTAAATTGACCTCCTTTCTCCACAGTGTATGTTAAAACTCTGGGCCCCGATCAAACGTCTCTGAAAAGAGCCCTAATGCCTTTGGTCAAATGCCAAATAAACAACTCTCTTGCTGGGAGACAGACCCAGAGGCCTGCAGAGCAGGGGGATGCTGACCACTGTGCTCTCTGCCAAGGGGGAAGGAATCCCAGCGGAGAGAGCAGACGGTGCCTGTCCCAGCCCCAGCTCCCCGCTCTCTGTCTCCCTGTCCTGCAAGGCACTCCCTGGCCTCTGGCTTAGCCACTGGTCCAGGATCAACAAACATGTTGACTTACAGTAAGCCCTCTTGGCTCCCCAGGTCCCTGCTCCCGCCCAGTGCCCAGAGCTACTACATGGAATTAAAATGTGGCCGAGAACCCAATGAAGCTCTCGTGATTTGAACCTACGGAGCATGACCTGGCGTTCTATGAGGCTTGTTGGGTTCCAGTGGCTAAAAGTGTCCAGTGTGTTCATAGTTATTTCTTGACACAGATTTCATCTTCTACAATGGCCTCACAAATAAGGATGGTGAGCATTAAGGTCCCATTGTGATGAGACACTTGAGAAAGAAAGAGAGAGTGATCTAGAAGAGTAGAAACCAAAATGTTAGATGTTGCATCTCCACTGTGGGATTATAGTTCATTTAAGTAATTGGCTGACTTTTTTTTTTTGCTTAGCAGTATTTCTAAATTCTCCCTAGTGCTCATGTGTCATCCTTGTAACAAAAAAGAAGATAAAATCTCTGTTTTAAAGTGAAGATTACTAAAACAGTAGCCTGTAAGTACACCACTCTTTCCTCCAGGATGAGCCAGATGTTGACAGTTTTCAGGTATAAATCATTGTTTGCCCTGTGTGAGTTGGTGAGTGCTATTTACAAGGCTATTTTAAACGAACAAGCTTATTTTGGAAGGTTGTGATGGACTTGGAGGGAATTACCGGATTTGAGTTGGGCAATGTCTTGGACACAGTGCCTGTTGTGATGGACAAGAGAAGAAATTGCCTCTTTGGCTGGGAGGAAGCAGGATCAAGCCTCTTTAGGTTAATCGTGGATTCAAGCGATTAGCTTTTTTATATGTCAATTAAAAATCCCACACCCCCTAACAAAGAGGCTAAGCATGGATCAGACTTCTCTTTAGACTTCTCTTCTCAAGGCTGTTTGGTTCAGGAAGGAGTTTGACTCGATTGGCCTTGCGAGTGTGTGTGCTGAGGTGCTTTTGTGGGTGGTTAACTCATTTTTCGGAGCCTCGAGGCAATACTCGTGACATAAAAGAGATGCGTTTAGGGTAACTTCCATGGAAGCTGAAGCTCTGGGCCAGGTATTCAGGTCCCACGTGATGGGGGCGCAGAGGTGCTTGAGGACCAGCCCTGATGCTCAGAGAAGGTGGAAGCCACCTCTTCTTCCATTTGCGGTCAGGACGTGTGGCGTCTACTTTCGGGGCCATTGTTTTCTCTCTGCCCATGAATAATGGGGCTTGCCGAGCCAGTGTTTCAATGAGGGCTCTCTGTCTGCTTCCCCGGGCCCCAGAGAGATGCAGGCTCACCAGCGCCAAGGGCCTGTGTGCACAGGCTCCGGGTGTCGTGGGCTGCTGGTACAGCAGGCTCGGCCAGGGGCCGTGGGATGCCAGCTCTCAACAGAACAGATAAGGCTTGATCGAATCTGGCTCTGGGCAGGCTGGGTGAGCCCTCCGTTTTGGAAAGGCTTAGGAGGTGTTGGGAGAATTTGGCAGGGTTCAAGCTACGGAGAATCGGTGCTTCTCTGCCCACTTGGATTTGGTAAAGACTTCATAGACGTAGGAGGCCGGTGCCAGGACTATAAATAAATAGACTTCCAGAATGTTCTGGGGGCTAACCTAGGGGAGCACTGCTGAAGAGTTGCTCTCAGGATAGCTGGAAAGGGAGCTTTGGATAATTTCATAGGAAATGATTTATTTCCTGTGTGTAAAAAGCACACGTGCAATCAGGTCACCCCTACAGGTTGGAAATGACTTTGTGTGCAGAGCCAAAGGGGTGACCCGGGATCTAGTGGGTTCGGAAGAACCAGAACCCTAGTACCTGTATGCTAAGGCAGGTTTTCAGAAAAGAACAATTAGTATCAGGCACTGTTCATCCAGGAAACAGGATGAAATGTAATGTGCGGTCCACCGTCTTTCCATACTTCCATACTTCATACACCACAGTCTGTGGCACACTGGTGGAAATTTGCTTTACATGAAAGAAGTTTACAAATTGTTCTGTGGTGGCAGCAGTGGAGTAAATCCTGTTTCCCTATTGACTTACACGGCAAGTTCAGAGACTGCCAAAATTACAAAAATAAATCTCATTTTGGGCCCTTGTAAGTTAAGAATTTGTGATTTCTCAAATGTGATCTCTGAAAGTTTATCTTTGCCTACTCAGCTAGCTATTTCTCTAGAGAGAATAGAACAAAAAAAACCCGATGAGCAATGTTTGAAATCATTGGTGGAAGGCACTGTTTCCAAGCACCCTCACATATTTTAGAAGAACGAATTGCAGAAAAATTACCATTGTTTTAAACAAACAAACATGCATTGAACACTCTACTTACGGGATAAGTAGAAACAAGAGAGAACATAAAGAGAAACAAGACGGTGTCTGCTCTCAACATTTAGAACCTAGGAGTTGGGCTTGAATGAATTGACTATAAGACGGAATGTTTTAATGCACCCTCTTCACCTCCAAACTTGTTAAAAGGGGATACGAGGAACTTTCCTGTTCCCCCTACACCTCATATTCACATCACAAACCAATGGAGCCTGATTTCTAATCCAATCATCAAAAAGTTTTAGCTTTTGTAAACCAGGAAGCAACCAGGAGCTGGTCTTCGGTTTTCTTCTCACTTAAATTTCGTTGACACTGACTGTTTCCAACTTCTTGCTACACTGTCTTCCCTGTCTTCTTTCCCTTTCTTGGTTTCCTCCCACCTCTGTAAATATTCTCTTTGAGTCTCATATTAGTCCTTTGGCCAATCAGATCATGCCACCATTTTCCCGGGGCCCCATTACTGCATTTCTCATCTTACTCTGGAGACGACTCTGAACACGCTTAGAAGCACCTGTCACTTCTACCTCAGGTTGTGTATGCCATGATACAGAAATCTGCCCTTCCCATGGACCTTCCCACAGACAAGTGCAGCCACCCAAAGCTTCTGTGCTCTAAGTGACACAAAAGAAGGGGATGGTTAGGGTGGCAGTGTGCATAATGAGTGGGATACAGAAGGCATGGGGACTAGGAGCCTTTTGTGACCAAGGGAGGTAACGAGATGCTTGACCTATATTGATCTGTTGCACCATTTACTTTACTCCTTGTATGCCTCTTGCCAGGGTCTTGAGTTATGTTTATGTGCCTGCCTGCTCTTTGAAGGGAAGGATTGTGACTTTCATCTTTGTGTCTTTGGTCCACAGTAGGTACAGTAGTATGATTTACTTGCACCAACAGGGCAGCAGTGGGGTTAGAGAGGAGGGCTAGGGAAGACATTTCAGATGCTTTTTGGGCTTGCTGCCCAGTTGGATGTGGAGGCTGAGGGTACCCGGAGGAGCCGAGGAGGATTCTGAGCACCAGGTTAGGGCCACTGGCAATGGCGAAACCATTAACTGAGATAAGGAATATGGAAAGAAGGGGTCATTGAGGCCCACACATAGGGTTTGGGATGCACAGTGGAATTTGGATGTTTGGAGACAAATGGAAGCACAAAACTGTGCTGATTTGCTGTGAATTAGTCCACTCGACTAAAAACATGAACACTGGGAACTTACACAATTACATTACTGATTGAATAATGGCATCTCTGGTTTTAGAAAGGTCTTTAAAAATCATCTAGTCTAGTCGTCTGTCAAACGCTTTAATCCGCTCTAGAACTTGCCTGACGAGCGTTTCCTGCTTTGGTCTTGGTTTGTGGGCTTTCTCTGTATTTACAGTGTTTTTCCTTTTTGATTGATTCACCTTGGACGACTGTGGCCTCTTACTCTGTTTTAAGTTTCTCTGGGCTTTTCTATCATAACAGATTTTTATAATTGTTCAGAGGAATCTTTTATTGAACATTTATTTACCTGGCGTGGGTGTCCATGATTGTATTATTGGATGATCTGAAAATAGGGTTGCTCTAGACTCCATAAGAGAAGCTTGGGGTTCATTGGGAGACAAGAGTTAAGAACTGGGTTCGCTCACAGCAACTGCCTCTTCTAAGCCCTAAGATTTCTACAGCTTTTGGATTTTCTAACTCTTGGGGAAGCTGGAAGCAGACTGCCTGGGGGTGGATCTTGGCGGTACTACCTACCAGCTGAGAGACTTTGGTCAGGTTATTTAACCCTTTGGAGCCTTGGCTTCTCTTAGCAAACGGAGGTACTGACGATGTTCTTCTTGTAGGACTACAGGAGGATTGAATGTGAAACGCTCAATGACCTCTGCCATTTAGTAAGTCTTAACAAATATTAGCTCCTTTTATTGTTCTATCAGGCGCATCCATCCATACAGAGCACAATCACCACTAGGGAAAACATCAAGAAAATGAGGAAAGATGGCAGAAGCCATCCTGGCCTCCTCTAATGACAAAGAAAGGAAATGACTGGAATCAGCGAGGTCTGAATGTGATGGAGAGGAAGCATCCACACCGAGCCAAGAGTCGCTCCGCTCACAGTTTTCCAGGGAGAGAATCACGGGAAGACGCAGCTTCCGGCATTTAAAAGTGAGAATATTTTCATCATCATTGTGAGGCCTGTTTTAAATAGTTTGGCTAATTAGGTAATGATTAAATCGCACTGCTCCCATATGCTTATGCTTTCTTCTCTGCAGAACATGTCTGCCCGAAAAGGTGTAGGTGGATTATGTGTTTGTAAAGGAATTTTTTGCTTCTTTGCATGTAGCAAGCATGCAAATGTATTGAGTGGTAACCTATTTTATGAGGCTAATAACAATCGGAATAATAGCAGCTAATACACACTTACTTTGCACTTCACAAAGTTATCTCATTTAATCCTACGAAGTTGGTAATATTACTCTCTCCAGCTAACTCTTGAAGAAAGCAAAGTCTAGAGGGCAACAAATTCTCCACGTCATGCAGCTCTCTCAGCCGTTTCTTTGTTTGCGTGTTTGGAGTTTTGTTGTGGGGTATTCTTAGCACAGAATGCACCTGCAGCAGGAATGATAGAAGTGACTTTCAATATAGCTCTAAACAGACGTAGCTGCTAAAGAATCAGGAGGGACGGCATATGGCGACGCTGAGGATAGAACCGTGGGAACGGTGTGGGGACCGTCAGGGTATGACGGGCGGAGAAGGCTGGGGGAGGAGGAAGAACCAGGAAGATGGGGCTGAGAGCCCTTGGGCAGAGCAGTGGTAGGTGACCCTGAATGGCGCTGGGGACAGTCCTGGCCCATCATAAACTCACCCCAGTCACCATCCAGCCTCATCTAGTACTCCCGCCTCTCACGGCCTACTTTCCCAACGTGGTGGACTACTTTTTGTCAACAAAACATACTGTTTCTTGCCACGTGTGTCTGTTTTTACCCACAGGGCACCTTCTATCTAAAATGCCCTCCTTCACAGACGCAGCTGGTGAGTGTAATAAAGCCACCACTTCTTTTAAAGATTTTATTTATTTATTTGACAGAGAGAGAGAGAGAGAACAAGCAGGGGGAGAGGCAGGCAGAGGGAGAGGGAGAAGCAGACCCCTGCTGAGCAGGGAGCCCGATGCAGGGCTCCATCCCAGGGTCCTGGGATCATGACCTGAGCTGAAGGCAAACACTCAGGCGCCCAACCCACCACTTCTTTTAATGTAGATGAGCTCTAATTCTTAATAGAATTCTGCCAGCTAGGCTGATGGTTTCTAGCTTGCAGATGGAGAAACAGAGGCCCACTGAGGCTAAATAATCCAGCTGGTGTTACACAATTAGATCGAGGGCTAGAGCGTAGGTCTGTCTGATTTTAAAGTCTGTCACTTTCTCTTTTCTCCCCATTCCTTTAGAAACTCCCAGTCACCTCTCAAGCTTCAGCCCTGACGCTGTTTCCTCTGTGAAGCCTTAATGGAGTTCCTCAGATAATTGCATATTCCTTTATAGTTCTGTATTACTCCATACGCATCTACAAAAACAGTATTTATTAAGGTTGCATTGTAATTATATGTCTATGTGGTTGTCTTGCTCCCTCAGTATGGGTCTCAAAAAGAGAGGAAGGGGGCATATCCTTATACATCTTGATAATAGTACCTTCCCTCTCTGTCTTCCAACCAAGCCTTTCACATTGCTTGCCATATAATATACCCTTAATAAATTATTATTGAATTAATGAATAAATTAATTAATGCTAAGGAGCTCATCTGTGAAGTTGTGAACTTCCTCCTCTTTGCCAGATTATTGATTCTGTCCTAAGTCTGTTCCCTGTCTGTATCCCACACTAGCGTGATGAGCATTAACCGGATGGCTAGCCGCAGAGATGTCCATCCTTGGACTCAGAGCCTGCTTCCCAAGCCAGTGTGCTGGCGATGACTGGAGACCATCCCAGACCCTTGGCTAACTGGTGGTCCCAGCGACAGCGGCAGTGGCAAATCTAAGGGTGAAGTGAAACTCTGGATTAAGCCTTTGGGAGCCAACCTGGGAGCAGAAGTCCTTGGTTTTCCCAATTCAACCCATTTTACAGCATTTGCTGAGTCCTCTCACATCCACAGTACTCACACAGCTGTGCTTCGGGTGCAGGGACTGCTCGGGCTGATGCTTTTTCCCATGTGGGCTGCAGACAAATGTCTAAGCCCTGACTAATCTGCAGTTTATGTTTTAATAGGAGCAAAATCACTCAACCTCTCCGAGGTTCGCCCCCAGTCCTTGTCAATTACTCCCTGTCCTCTCCGTCAGTCTTTGACCTACCTTCTTTTAGATTCCATCTACTCTCCACCTTCAGGACATGAGATGGCTTGTTTCCAGAACAGTTGTCTAGAGACCGAAGTGGTTGGATAATGAGCTGAGCCAGCCTCTGTCACTGAAAGGCTTAATACCCGTTCCCCCGTGGCTGAGCACAGCTGAGCTGACACCCAGGTGCCGAGAGTGACTTATCTCTACAATCAAACTGTGCAACAGTGGTCACCCTGAGTCCCAAAGAGACATTTTCTCTAATGTTTTGGTCATAATGGGCAATGGCAATAAATCATTTACCTTTGATTGTCAGGGTTGTTCTACAGGGAACACAGACTCCTTGCGAGAGTGACCATCTATCCTGGTTTATGCCAATTGTCCCAGGGTCACCCTGTTCGAGTTTGGTACAGACAAAAGTGGCCAGGTCTCCAGATATCAGTTTCCTTCTCCTTGCTGTCTCCTTCCCCAGCCCCAGCCCGCTGATAGGACACCAGTCCAGCTGTGCGTTAACCTCAGCAGGAGGTGTGTATTGTCCTGTGCATCTGGCGGTGTGAAGAAGCCCAGCCATCGGAGGGGCAGGCGTTTAGACAGATCTGCGCAAGGAAATGGGGATCTCATCAAGTCAAAGCAGACCCAGCCTCAGGCTCGGGCACAGGCAGTGTAGGTGGCTGTTGGGTGATCATGGAGGAAGATCCACATAAAAATGGTCCCCGCACCGGGCAGCGTAGGCTCACCATGGAGGCACTTCCTAAGAGCCTTAGGGAGATTGTATTTTTTTCTGGCTAAAAACATTATGTAAATGCTTATGGAAGAGCCATTAACTGATTAACAGATGAGTATAAATTAGCTGGTATGATTAAGTGATTAATACCCATTGTGAGCTAACAGAGCCCAAAGAGAATAGAGCCTGATGAAATGAGACTAAATATTTTGCCTACGCCATTACAAGGTTTTTAGGTAGATGTGTGGCATCTCATTTGGATGTGATTTCTTCTAATATTTTGTCACTGGGAAAGGAGAAATGATGAAGGCTGGGGGAAGCCAATCTTTAATCAACCTAGATGCATTGTACACACCCTGACGCCAAGCCTCCCAGGAGCCCCGTGAGGAAGTGGCTGTCATCCCACTGGACAGACAAGGTGATGGGGCCTGGACAGGCCAAGCAGGCTGTCCAAGATGGTAGAATCAGAGCCGACAGGGAGGATGGACCCAGGTCCCACCACCTTACCACACAGCCAGCCCTCCTCTGGTGATCGGAGACCTAAAAGAAAAGTGTGTCTTGTTCTTGAATGAGTTGTAGGAATTAGTGATGATTGTGAAAATGATGATACGAAGGACAACGTGAGGTTGGTGGTGAGGCTGGTGGTTGGGGTGACCATCTTCATTACTCTGTGCCAGCACCCTGCTAAGCTTCTCGCATTTATTATTTTATTTAATCCCTATAAAATGCCTGTGAAGCTGGTATTACGAACCTCTTTTTGCAGACGAGAACATCATGACAGTCACTGGGTGGTTGTGCTGGAATTTGAGCTAGTACTTTCTGATGAGAAAGCCTTGTTTCCAGCCCCTGCGCTCACTAGCCCTCGTCCATTGGAGTGGGATCCAAAGACAGAAAAAACTCCCAACAAGAGCCTAGTGTCAGGAGGCCTTGAGGCAACAGACTCTGGGAACAGAGCTGACACTAGAACTTAGCTTGTTCTCCATCAGGATTTTGAGTCCAAAAAAAAAAAGAACTGAGTATTTAATACTAGAAAATAATCTGTGTGTAAAATAATCAAATATTAGCTAGAAAAGTAGAGAGTTGGATCTAGGTATATTTTTTCTTAATTTTATTTTCTGTATTATTTTTGTGAATAAAGATTGGCAGTCACATTAGCTAATAGATTACTACTGAGATAGGACGAAAGATAAGTGAACCCCATTAAGGTCTATTATGGGGAGAGACTGAATATCCTGTGGAAATTATGATACCTCTGGGTGCTTTCAGATGAGGATCCACCCAGGAAAATCCAGGGTGAGGCCCCAGTGCTGAAATGCAGTTTGTTTCTTTCCAAAATTGCCTAGAGATGGGGCCAAAGCCCAATCTAGAGTTTTTTACTTGGGAAAAGCAAATCAAATGCATGAATTCAAAATGGGTTAGTATTAACTTTGCTTAAGAGAACATAAAAATGGATCTAGACAGAGAGCCTAGCCATCAATGCACCAGCGTTAGCCACATGGTGAACTGTGAAAATTTCCCGCAGCTCTCCCCCCATCCCAGTCTTCCGTGTTTCCTTCACCGGGGTGCCAGGCGGGGACTACTTCTGGAAATCCCACTTGGTGTGTGAAGATCTGGCCCTTGCTTCAGGCTTCTTCCTTCCTCATCAGACACCGAACCTTTCTTCTGGGTTGGTTTTCAAATAAACAATATCCATGCAGGTATTTTCGTAAGTTGCTCTTAGACATTTAAGTAGGAGTCGTTCCAATCATGAGATGTGCTACCAATGCTGAACATTTTGCAGATGAGGGCATGTTGGTTAGGGGCAGTTTAGGGGTGCTGCTCTGTGGAGACCTGGTCAGGTCCTCCCTGGGAAGGACTGTGCAGCCAGACCTGAGCCTGAGAGAAGTGGGGCTACTGGTCAGACATGCGTGCCATGTGCACAGATCAGCAGGTAGACAGCGAGTCCCCACCAGGATTCTTTTGTGGACCCATGTTTCTGACCCCAGCCTTCTTTTCTCCAATAATCTGTGATAACCCCCCACTTGGAGAATGACCCGAAGGAGAAATCCCTTTGGTTTGGCCCAAGGTCCTGATCTTCTTGAAGGCAGGAGTATGTCTTACCCCATGTGGAGCCAGCACCTTGTTTATACAGGTATTGATTAATGTCACCAACACCAGTGAAGAGGAGAGTGTTTAGCAATCATCCGTCCTTAATTAGTGGCTCACCTCTATTATTAAGTAAGCCTATGATCCATGTATCTGCATGCCAGATTTTCCCTCCCATTCTAAAAGTGCAGTCTCCGACTTCCCATGTATCTCTCTAGACTTTTACATTGTATCACATGTATTCTTGTAAAGCACTCTGGAACTAAGTCATTGTGGAAATAAACCAATAAATAAAGTGCTCAGATTTGTAAGTGTATCACAAGCTACTGCACTTTTAAAACCCCCTTTTAAGAAACATGGTGAAATTGTGACAGGTCATTTGCTGCCCAGGTCCTCTGCCTGATCCCTTTCTGGACCTCCTCTTTGTAACATTATATTAAAACAAGAGACCATGGCGATGTACGTGTGTGTACGTTTTCCCCTGCAATTCCCATCTATCCAGTACTTATTTTCTACTCTTAATGCCTTAGGAAATCTTTTGAAGTCCCCTGACAAATGTTAGTGCTCTGAATGGCACAAATGCATTTGAGCTTTGTAGTTTTCATTATTTGCAAATAAGGTTGGAAGATTGCTTACCTCAGGGATGGGGCATCAACTCTGTGGAAAACTAGGGCACAACAGCATTAGGGGACCTGGTCCCCAGTCCCCAGAGCAAGAGAGCAGGTAAATCAGAGGCTGGTTTGTGCCCAGTGTTGGCCACGCTGTCCCTGTCACTGGGGTTGGGAGGCAGCTGAAGCCAGGTGGGTGAGGAGCAGAGCGGCTGTGGTCTCTCTAAGGTAGCCAGATGGCAGGGAGCTGCCTGCTGGGCACGGGAATGGCCAGCCCAGGCATGGGCACTTTTTGCTGGAATGTGCTCTCTGTTATCAGGGCGCCAGGTGACATGGGTCATCTTCCGCTTCAAGCCAAGTTACAGGACAACAGGAGAAATCTACCACCTGGCCGAGACACCTCAGTGAACAGCCCTCACATGGGCTGAGCTGCAAGTCAATGCTCAGAAAACAAAACTCTTTCTTGTCTGGTCCTAAAGGGCTCCTCCTGTCCAGTCCTGTGCAGGAGCTTGGCCGCTTGCGGGTCTTCAAGGGCTGAACTTGTAGATCATTGGCCACCATAGCTCTCGCTGACCCCGGGTGCCTTGCTGTGGGGCAGTAACTCCATCCCGCCCCACGCCCACTGGCACCTGCTCGCCATCCCCTGTCCTTCCGGTGTGGCTTGCTGTCCTAAGACAGTTAGTTAGCAGGGGTTGAACAAAATGAGTTTGTCGGGAAGATAGTCTCATATAAAAATAATAGCCTGGAAAGGAGCAGGTTTGGTGTGGAGACAAGAATGAACAGGCTGTCTGAGGGGAGCTGCAAGCTCTTCTAGCCGGGGCGTCGGGCTGGTAGTTTGAACCAGGACAACAAGGATGTCGGTAAGCTGCCTTACAGCCAAGCCACTTTGCAGGAGGCGAGGCAACAGCCCCATTGCCACTCCTCAGGAGCCTCCCCCTAAGCAGCCTGAGAGCTAAACTGGAGGAGGACCGTGCATGTGCTCGGCAGGCCCCCCTGTGGGAGCCGCGTGCAGTGGGACGTCCCCCCCCATAGGTCTTGCTAACATGTATTAATGTCTGGGGTGGTTTGGGGCCCCTCTTCCCTTCCAAGCCCTGCCAATAATTTGAGAAAGCCCCTGTGATGTGCAAGTCACGGCAGAGAAAAAGGATGGTCGAGTCCCCATAAAAGGAATTATGAATTTCGTCTGATCTGAATTCCAGGTTGTAGGCAACAGACCTTCAAGAGTGAGACTGGGAACTTTAGCTTTGATGACAGTCTTGTGGGGATCAGTCCTTTGTTTTTTGCAAACACACCTTCAGCTATCTGGAGTGTCAATGCCGCCTGAGATCTAAGGTGAACAACCTTTATAGGTATCAGTCCATCCAGTAAAAATAATGCTACAAATGGGACCACAGGAGGACCCTTCAGGAACTGTCCTGCATGGGACAAAAGGGAGGTGTGCTTGGCAGGAGGGAGAGAGGATCCTGGAGACAAGAGAGCTGTAAGGGTGTGAGGAGATTTCCAAGGAGGCCAGGGCATGGAGGGGGAGTCTCTGTAGCACCTCTGGGCACAGCCCCTGTGAGCCAGGCCTTAGTGTGCTCACATATGAGCCTTTGGGCAGCACCCAGGCAGGTGGGGGGAACCCCAGAGGGGCCCTGCATCCACGCTGAAGAAGGACCAACATGCAGATAAGGCAGGATGAGGGTGAAGAAGGGGCTAGGGGGGTGATGGCCTTGGAGAGTATTGTCTGAGCTCAGAGCCGGACAAGGGCCAGGACAATGTGGGGCTGGTGCCGCTGGTTGGATGGGTACCCTCTGAACAATGGGCAGCTCAGCAGTCCCTTCGGGCCCCTCCCAGCCTGGGGCCAAAGCCGTCGTCTGGTGAGCCTTGAGAGAGAAGCCCACAAGCCTCAGGTGACATTTCTAACAGGTGGAGGCTCCAGGGGAGGTTGCCCAAGGACAGGAAGCCCCAGGCCCAGTTGGCAGGGCCGCAGTTCAGAGCTGGAGCCAGGTAACCCCTCAGGAAGCGGGACTCCACGGGCCTCCTGCACCTGGAGGCTAACGTGATCTGAGCGCAGGAGCAGGACCGGCCTGGCAACCTGGGCGATGTTTGCCTTCTCTCTTCCTTCGCTCGGCTTCCACCAGAGCTCCCTTTTCCAGTTTCCTTACCTCTCTCTTCTCTTCTATCTGTGACAATCCCTTCTCCTACTAATAATCTTATAAATTCTTTTATACAGGGGTGTAAATGACAGAGAAGGTTTACACATTCCATATTTTTTATTTTTTTTGAGATTTTATTTATTTATCTGAGAGAGAGAGAGAACATGAGTGGGGCAGAGGGAGAGGGAGAAGCAGGCCTCCCGCTGAGCAGGGAGTCCGATGCGGGACTCGATCCCTGGACCCTGAGATCATGACCTGAGCTGAAGACAGACACTTGACTAAGCCACTTAAGCACCCCCATATTTTTTAAACATTTATTTATTTGAGAGAGACAGAGCACGCACGTGTGCATGTGGGGGGGAGGGGAAGGAGAGGGAGGGGACAGACTCCCTGCTGAGCACAGAGTCCTGCCAACCTGGGGCTCAGTCTCATGACCCTGACATTTTTGAGGTGCAGCTGTGCAGTGTAGGGTGGCGGCAGTAACACTGGACAGGCAGTCAGAATACCTCTCTCAGGCTCTCTGCTCTCAATCTGTAAAGGGAGCGATTTGCCCCAGGGAGATGACATTCAAGAACTTTCCAGTTCTTGAAGTGAACAGTTTTCCTCATCACTTGGGGTGCACCATCCTGAACCAGGAGAAGCAGCTAAAACACCTGGGTGCTAGCCCAGGTGCCATCTAGACAGAGATCCCATCAGAATGGACCCTGGTGGAATCTGAGCCTTTCAAAGTACCATCAACATGATACTCACACCTGGCCTCCAGCTTCCCGTCTCTTTTCAAAGGAAGGGGGAGGAGCCAGCGTAAGTAAACACCAGGAGAGAGGTAATCTTCCTCCTCTGTGGCTCCTAGCACTGACCTAGGCCAAGACCAGCCTCTGAGGGTTGGTGTCAGTGATGTAAAGCTTGCAACTTGATCCTTTCCCAGGGAACAGAAAGGGGGTGCGGTTCCTGAGAAACCAGACTGAACAGAAATTAGCCTTCACCAGCTGCTCCTGTAATTACATTTAAATTCAGTTAAACTAATTTCTTACACTTGATAAAAGCAGTTGTCTTTCCAAATTATTCTCAGACCCCTCCATTCCAAGCACAATACAAATATACCATGGCCTGGTTGGAAAAGTCCTTTCTGGGCCTCTCTATCTTGTTACCCCTATTCTTGGCCCTTTGCTGGGGCATGATTTTTTGTAAAGAGCTCAGAAAGCTGAACTGCCCTATTAGCATAAGATTCTGTGACTCATTGACTCACAGATTGTAAATCAGACTAACATTGGGTTTTAATTAATTATATTAATTTTAGGGGAAACAACAAAACTGAAAAGTCTGCAGTGCTTCATTTACTGAGAAGCTCTGAAATGTCTTTTATTTTTAGCAAGAGCCATAAAAACATCTCATACAGAAATAATGTAAAAATCAAGGAAGGGTTGTATTACTCAGCGTGATCGCGCCCTTTAAAAGGCTTTGACATTTTCTTTATTTTTGTAAGTTTTTTTAGAAAGAAAAAATATATATATTATATATTATATTACATACACATCCACACATGCATACGCTACCCAGATCCTCTCTGTAACAGTAACCAACTGCAATTCAATGTAAGGTGTTTCTATCTTGGGTCCTCTCAAAGGGAGATTAATGACTAAATTATCATAAAGAACA
Source organism: Leptonychotes weddellii (assembly GCF_054177405.1). Classification (NCBI taxonomy): domain Eukaryota; kingdom Metazoa; phylum Chordata; class Mammalia; order Carnivora; family Phocidae; genus Leptonychotes; species Leptonychotes weddellii. Next base: position 82,087,165 of record NC_138374.1, read on the forward strand.
TGCAATCAGTTATCTTCATTGCAGAGACTGCCCCATGGTCAGAAACTCTCACATACTTGTTGTATACACATACACAATTCATTCATTATTTATTATCACTTTGCATTGTTCATTTACTCAAGCTAGTATATATTAGTGCCTATTATGTGCCGGGCACCTGTGCAGGGGCTGAGAGTATAAAGTGAACTTAATAAGATCCATCCAGAGTGGAGGTTCATAGGGTTCCACGTGGTTAAGCAGCATTATAGAATCAAGGGCATGGGGCTGTGGGAGCAAGGAGGGAGCATCTGAGGGCACCAGAGAGAAAGGGGAAGGACAAAAGGGGCAGTGACATAATAGAAAACCAAGAGTGAAGATCTACAGGTTTTAGTTCAGGGAGTGACTATTACCTGCCTTGTTGTGCCAGACACAGGCCAGGTACTTGGGAAGTCAGCAGTAAGCAAGCTAGACACAGCTACCTCTCTTTTGGAATTTACAGTCTAATTGGGAGATGTTAGTCAAATAATAACAGGGGAATAAAATTGCTATTTTGGTAAGAGACTTTAAGGGAAAGTACAGGGGCTTTAAGAGTTTACTTCATGGAGAGCTAAGCTACATGGTGAAAATGAGGATAGGCTTGCCTAAGAAAGTAACATTGGAGCAGAGACCTGACAAATAAGCAGGCATGGCCAGCCAGAAGAGGGAAGGTGGAAAGCGTGTTCCAGGCAGAAGGAATAGATAGGTAAAGCACAAATAGGAAAGGAAGCTTGGAGTTTTCTAGAAACTAGAAAGAAGCCAGAGTGATTGGAACACAACAAGAGATGGCGGGAGAGGGGAAGGAGGGGGAGGATGGGGGTGGTCAGACCAGGATCAGAGAGGTGGGCAGGGACAAGGTCATATAAGATTTGGACTTTAAGAGCAATAGAAGCACACTGACACACTCAAAAAAAAAAAAGAAGAAGAAAATAAAACACGATTTGTTTAGGGAAGAGAATTATGAATTTAGAAGTGCCTAGCACTGTACCAGAAGCTTAAGAAAATCAGTTATTGTCCCTCTTTCTGTACCCAGCTCAGGTCCTTGACTAAGCTAATCCATGTACTCTGCACCTTCATCTTGGTCTCCAGGAGTGTATTCTGTCCTGTTGGTTCTGATTTTTATTTTTAACCCAGTTTTTCAACTTGTTCCCTGCCCCCGTGGCCACCTATGGTTTCTGCTATGATTAGCCATCTGGATGATGGAATAGCTCATTCATTCAATTATTTATTCAACAAATGCCTATTGGTTACCCCTGTTGTACAATGATTTATTTCTCGTTGAGCTTACAGTATCACAAAGGTATAAGATACATGCATAAAAATTATAATATTGAATGTTATACTGGAGACCCTAGACAGTGCACTAAGGCAAGGAAAAGAAAAAAAAAAAAAGATAAGAATGTGCTCATAGGAAATCTAAAATAACCTCCTATAGATAAATTATTAGAATTGATAAAGGACTTTACCAAGGTAGCTGGATACAATAGCAATATACAAAACTCAGTTGTATTCCTATAAATCAGCAACAAAATATATAAAACATATGAAGCAATTAATATAAATATGTTTTTAACATGCGGAAGACCTGCATAGACAAAATGTTAAAACTGTATTGAGAGAGATTAAAGAAAACCTAAACAAATTGAGAAGTATACCATATTCATGGATAGTATCCAAGACCCAATATTAGAAGGTTGGAAGGATACTAATTTCCCCCAAGTTGGTTCATGGATTCCATGTAATCTTAATCCTAGCCAAAATTCTAGCAAGGTTTTGGTAGAACTTGAGAAGTTGATTCTAAAACTTAGAGGTCAACACAAAGAGTATCTGACCTTCTTAAAGAAAACAATGAAGTAGAAAGACTTGCCCTACCAGACACCAGATTTGTTTTAAACTATAGTAGAGGCAGTGTGGTATTGGCACAGAGATGGACAGATGGCCTAATGGAGCAGAATAGAGAGAACAGAAAAAGGATATGCATATGTGTGGACACTTGATATATGTAAGAAGTGCATGGTAGATCAGTGAGGAGAGCAATACCTTTTCAATGATGAATTCCAGGTAGACTAGAGATCTAAATGCAAAAGGTAAAACTATAAACTTTTAGATAATAATATAGAATACTTTCATGTAAGAAATAGATGCAGTGTCTTCTTAAGCAAGATTCAAAAAATGAAAGATACATGAATTTGATTACATTAAAATTAAGAACTTGTATTCATCAAAGGATTCTAAAAAAATAACAAAAGGAACACTGTAAGTGGGAAAAAGATGTAAACATTTACGTTACAGAATTTGTAATATATGAGTGACAATAAATTGAAAATATATTTAAAAAACTACTCCATATCGGTAAGAGAAAATCCAATAGAGAAAAGGAAAAAACCCAACAAATTACCAAAGAAGAGATCCAAGTGACCAATACGTTAAGTGTAAAAGCATTTTATTCGTAATGAGGGAAATGCAAATTAAACCCACAAAGAGATAACATTACACACCCACCAGATTGGCAAGAATTTGAAAGTTTGACAATACCAAGTATTAAAATAATGTAATAAAATGAGAAGTCTCAAACATCTTGGAGCAGAAGGGAGGAATAAATTGGTATGACTGCTTTGGAAAACAGTTTGGCCTTATTCACCACATTTGAAGATATACACAGCTTATAACTCTGTACTTCCAAACTACATGTGTTCTAAAGAAACTCATGTTTGTGTACACAAGGATATGTGTGCCAGAATGTTTAAGGCAGAATTGCTTATGATAACTAAAAACTGGAAATAAGCCAAATGTTCTTCTACAAAGAATGGATAAATAATGAGGATATTCATAAAATGAGGGCCATATATCAATAGATAGATGTAGCTATTTGCAGCACAAATGACTCTCAAACAGTGTTGAACAAAAGATAAAAGGCAAAAGGATACAATGCAGAATGATTTGCACTCATGTAAAATTTCCATTCATGAGGACAGGTAAAATCAAACCATATTGTTTATGGAGACATGCCAAAGTGGTAAAACTATCAAGGAAAGCCAAGAAAGAATGATCACAGAAGTCAGAACAGGAGTGGCTTCCGGGGTACAGGGAGAGGGATATAATTGGAGAAGATACCTGGGGAGCTTCCAGACTGCTGGCAACATTCTAATTCTTGACCCAGGTGGTGGTTACAATAGGTTCGACTTGTTAAACTGTACATATGTATTTCAAATATTTCTCTGAATGAATATTACAGATCACGACCAAAATTATTTTTTAAATTGCATGTGTAATTTGAGCGTTCCCATGGATTTCCAGTCTTCTGGAATTATTCTTCTCTTCAATATCCAAGTAAAAATAATGAGTCTCCATCACATGTCACTGTGATCTAGTGTGACTGGGTCTAGTCCTTATCATCATGAAATGCTTTTCAGTCTCCTGATTATTTTAAGTGGTCTTTCACTCTAAACTGCTGCCCCAGGTGGCACCTGGCCCACCTGACCACGGTCCTCCCTTGCAATGATGGTAATGTCGTCAGGTGGCCTCAGAACAGGGGACCGGCGCTCTCCCCTAACCCTAGTTCAAGCACAGATAGCCATCATTGACCTATTTTGATCATGCAACTCATCAGTTTTTCTGAGCATGCACGAATATATGAACATTTACTTACTTATAATTTTTATAAATGTACTACCATGATTAGCTAACATTTCAAGTAAATATAAATCCATATTTCAAAAATGTTGACTTTTTTGGTCATTATCTTGACAGATCTGATTGGTCTTGTTATTTTTCTTCTCAAACTGTGTCTGATAAAGAACCATTTCCTTAGGGTTAGTTTCTTTGCATGATCAGCATTAGCCCCAATCTCCAGTTTCTTTGCAGAAATGTTTTTAAATCACTCGTCCATTTTTTTTGCAAGGATAAAGTTAGTTACAGCTTGATAACATAATATATAAACTCACTCAACCATCCATGTGTAAATTATAATACATTTCGATAGGTCAAAAGTAATGAATAACACTACAGTCATCATCTTTTGCGGGGTAACAAAGTAGCTTCAAAAACTTGGTGGCTTAAAACAACAAACACTTATTATTTCATACTTTCCATATGTTAGAAATCCAGAAATGGATTAGCTAGGTGCCTTTGCCTGATGGTCTCTCAGGAAGCTAAAAGTACCATTAGGTCTGCAGTGTCATCTGAAGGCTTGCTGGGATGGAGGGGCAAGGGGTGGGGGAAGCGGGTTATCTGCTTCCAAACTCCCTCATGTGGTGACTGGCAAGACTCAATCTCTTGCCACTTGGCCTCTCCATGGACTTGCCTTACAACATTGTGAGCAATTCAAAAGAGAACCCAGGACAGACGTCATAATCGGACCACAGGAGCGAGCCCCTCAGCCAGAGCCAGCTTCAAGGGGATATGACCTGGGCAGGCCCTACATTTGGTTTAATGCTCCATTGTACCATCTTGAAATTCTTAATAAAGTTCAAACAAAAGGGTCTACATTTTCATTCTGCACTGAATCCTGCACATTATGTAAGCGCATCCTGCTCCCTAGAAGTCATGTTTTCGCTAAATGTCACTCAAGTCAGATTAGTGCTACGTTTCACCAGGTGAGGACACCTACCTTGAGGGCAATCATGTTCTCTCTAAGAACTTTCAACAGGAGTCAGAAACTGGGAATAGAAATCAAGTCCGAAAATGGTAGAACTCTGAGAGAAAGTCCAGCAAAGGCTGCTTCTGAGGTCACCAAAGCAACATCGGGCCTTTCCTAGTTCTGGACATTCAGCTCTTGCTTGGATTCCATGATTTACTCTGGGTTCTTTCTGATAAACTTCTCTTTTTGCTTCATCTAACTGTGTTTGGGTTATATTCCTCCCAACCAAAGAATCTTAATGAATTCAACCAACTTTGCTGGCTGGCCATGCTTTAACTAAGACTATACAATAGGTCTTAACCCAGTCAGAGGTGTGATGGAGGTGGCTTACACACACTTGCGAGAGTCAATTTTGTTCATGTCTCCCCAATTCCATGTTCAATAACGTCAGAAGGCTTGCAGTGAGCCATGGTGGGAGTAGTTCCACCACAGAAATCAGAAAATGCTACAAATCAGGAGTTTTCAGGAGTTTTCCCCCACGAGATCCTGTTGCTGAACATTTACCAGCTCACCAGTAGACCTAGGCTTGCTTCAGGCTATGATGAGGGAGTTCCATGAGACCAGGCTCTGTTGGAATAAGGCAAGGAATAAAGAGCCTACAAAGCATAACAATAAAAATCTAAATTCTTAAAATTCAGGGTGCAGTGACTGCCTTAGGGGAGTCATTCAACTCCACCACATGGTCACCCTTAGCAACCATGAGATCTTCCCATACCGTTTATTGGAGCAGGGTTGGACCCATCATCTAGGTGGACCAATTAGATTTTCTCTCTTGGAACAGGAAATTCAGATTCAGTAATTCCTGTTCAAGATGGCAGAATGAGCAAAGTACTTGTTTCTACTCCCTTCTGAGACTCCAATGAATGTACAAAAATAAGTCTGCAGGAGAATCATCAGCAGACAGGATATTTCAGCAAGTATCTGGGTCATGGAAGGGGGTTTGGAAGCAAAGAGTTTGAGGGAGTGAGGGATCATCAGGCCAGACAGCTCAGGCAGCTACTGCAGAAGCCCAGGAATGTTCCAAAGTCATTTAACAGGTACAAAATCCTATTTACTATATGACCTTGCCAATTGTTTCTCCATGCTTCCCTCCCCTCTCCTCTCTACCACCCCTAGGAAGGTGGCCCAGTGCTTTACCCACAGGCAAAATGAAAGGGGGCCCAGCCCAAGGAGAATTAGGGCTGCTGGGGAGGACACCGTGCTCCTGGGTAAAGACCTGTCCATTGCATCTGGAGGCCATCCTAGCCCCCAAACCCAGCACCCCACCTTGCCAACTCCTCCTTTGCTTATTCTAACCTGAAGCCTGCCAGTTGTAGAGACTTGCTCGCATCTCCAAATGTCCCAATCATTCTGTTTATGAAAGAGCAGAGAAATAGACATGTATATTCAATGCAGAGAAAACCCACCTAGCAACCTAGAAACAAATCAAGTCTCTCTCCTTACCAGCAATTCTGAGTAGACGAGCAAAGTTAACCAGACCTTGGAATAAAATGAGTAGCATAAAAACAAGACAAAACAGAATGAAACACAATAAGCTGACCCTGGAAAAGAAGACAATTAAAGGAATACAAGAGAAAAGTGAAAATCAAATAAATGCACAATACAAACATCTAATTATTATCCTAAGTAAGATACAAAAAGAGTGGACCTCACATGATAAGACCAGGATGCTTTGAGAAAAGAACAAAGTGAACAGACAAGCGGTGCGAACAGGACGAGAGTGAGCTCAGGGGTGCTAACCATAGGATCGCCAGAGCAAACTTCAGATGCAGAGGTGGCCGTTTCCTCTGTGTGGGATGGCATTAACGGACATCTCAAAACTCAGGAGCTGGGTTGACTACCTTCGCCGCCACGAAAGCAGTAGCAGAGGAAGCCGACCTTCAGAGAAGAGCGGAAGAGCAGCATGAACAGTGAACACAGAGAAAAACAGAGCGAGCAATAAATAGTACAGCCTGGATTCCCGATTTCCTCCCAGTTCCTATTTCTGTGCTCCTTGAGACATCCCACTGCCTCTGGATTCTGTGAGACACCCCATAACCTTTTAATACATCCCCTTCTTGGTTCAAACTAGGTCAAGTTGGTTTTTGTTAGAAGACAAAAGAGTCTTAACCAAGACAGTAGGGTTGGGCAACTGGGAGGTGGTCCCGTCTCAAGTCCCTTTGGGTTCTTCGGAAGACACAACCCAGCGGGCATCTTGTGACCTTGCTCTTGTGGTTAACTTTTCCTAAATATTGCATTGACATTCAAATTGTAAAGTTGGACAGCAGATGCCTCACATGCAGTGTTTCCTGCATTTACATTTATTTTCTTAACATCTTGAAAGAAAGATGGGGCTTAGCCTGCCAAATCTCTAAGCACCTTATAATAACCTATTCAGACATCATATGGAAGGATTAATTTAACCATTTCACACATTAATGCAGTAGCACACCAACTAAACTACCTTTTCACGTATCTGAGGCAGCCTGGGAATTTTTAAAAGCAACTGTCGATTTACCTGAAAATAATATATTTTCACCCTGAAAGCCAGACTTGGGAAAAAAACAAAAAACCAGCTTGAGAGAGAGAGAGAGAGAGAGACTCAAACTGGCAGTTTGAATGGGAGACCATGGCATTGGCCCCTAGCTCTTCTTTCCTCTTCTGGATGTTTTTCCAAAATGCCCTTCCTTCCCAGGGCCCTCTGGAAGGCTCTGGATATGAGCGCCCAGGAGACAGCTGATGAGGGGGTCTTGGCTTGGGAAGAGCATGCGTGGCCCCCTCGAGATCCAGCTAAAGGAGGGAGATCCAGCTTGGGCAGGAGAAAAAGAAAGACAAAAGGCATCGAGGAAATGGAGATCACACAAAATGAGAGAAAGCAGGTATTCGGAGAAAGGGGCTCTCTGAGTCTAAAACCAGCTTTGCGCTTTTCAAATGCACAGGAATTGTACTTGACTTTGTTGATTGTGGTCTTGGTGGCGTGTTGGCTTGCCTGTGTTCTGGGCTTGAGGCAAGTGAGCTGCCTCTTCGCCCAGCCACACAGCCACAGTCCACGGATTTGCTGTTTAACTCGAATCCAATTGAGTGGCGCAGGGAAGAGAAGAGGAAACATCTCACACCCAAGTGGCCACACCATAAACAAAGGGGAGTCTCGCTGTGCCAGCTCTTGGCTTTAGCGGGGCCCAGCGGGGAGCCGGCGTCCCTGTGCCAGGGTGAGGGCAGCCACCGAAGCAGACAGCGGGCAACTGAGAAGAATATTGATTTTAAACCCTCCAATTCCCCAGGGTGGCTGCCCTCCTCCTCCCTGGCTGGGGAGGGTGGAGGTAGCCGGGGGCCGTGCTGTCCACCACGGCTGCCAACACGGCGCACGTCAGACGAGGTGTCACGGGCCTGGGGCTCCAGGCAGGAGGTTTGTTAGGAATCTGCATTGTCTGTTTATGAAGATTTATGGGCGAGCCGACAAAAATCAGGCTTTGAAGCGGAACTCAGGTGAGCTCTCTCCCCGGCACGGAGGATTCGGGAAGGTGGTCTGAATGATCAAGAATGATTTCCTTTCCTTTCTGGTTCCCATCGGTCTTCCAGCTCTGGGCCTGGCCTGGGAGGGAAAGCAAAGGTGAAGCGTGCATGGCTGTCTGGCTCTATCATTCTTCTTCAGAGAGAAAGAGGGAGACTGGCACTTTTCATGGCATCTCACATGGAGGGGAAAGGCCAAGATAAATGGATAGTTTCAAGGTCATTAGCTTCCTGAGCTCACAGTTTGCTTTTCTCTGCCAGAGGACTGCTTGGAGAGGTTATAAATGTTTTGTGGCTGGACCGGGGGAGTCCATTTTTGGATCTGGGGCTCTGAGACCTGCTGCCAGTGGCATATTTGGACTCGGGGCTGTGGAGTGCGCCTTCTCTTTCTACACACGCTTGCTCTGATAGAGCTCGAACTGTGAAATGCGGGGTCCAACCTCTTGGAAAGTCTAGAGCCCCCATCAGAGGGGACTGACCTTCAGAGAGGGGACCCGGGAGAGACCCAGGGAGGAGCTAGAAATGCCCCATCGGCCTTCAGTCTCTCTGACCTCAGAGAAAAAGAGCCATGAATTCGAAAGGCAAACCTTTAAAAAGAAGAGGAAGTCAAGGTGGCGGTCTTGATAGTGGGGAGAGGCAGGAAGGCAGGGCAGGGCGGAGGAGATGGCCTGAGCATGGGGATCCTCATTCTTACTCCATTGACACCCAAGTTTCCATTTTGTTTCGCTTCATCACTGGGCCCTGCAAGTTCTCGTTGACTATACCACATCCTCGCTTTTCTTTTTAAAGAGAATTTTTATTGTGTTCTGAAATATGCGATGGGAAAGAGAAAAGCAAAACTAAAGTTTCGACCATTGCCATGGGTCTGAATTTATCCCTGAGCCTTGACATTGTACATGGCACGCATTTTCATATCAGTGTGCACCTGCTAGGTGGTGTTCTGTTTTGTCCACGTAATGTAATTGATATGCATATTTCCCTGCATTAGCACAGACTCCATTCTTATCTCTCTGAGTGGCCACTGACTAGGTCACTGTTAGTGATACGTTAGGACCTTGGTCATTCCACTATTTCTGGATGTTTGGGTTGGATAGCTGTATCTATGTATCTATATCTATAATTTCCTCCCAAGATAACATTTGTCTATATGTATTGATATATACATAAGTATTTTTATCTATTTATGTATTTTTTAAAAAAATCTCTTCTTGTGATAGGGTTAGTCTTTTTCTTTTTTCCTTTTCCATCACTTCTATGGGTTATATTCTTAAAGGTTCAATCACCAGGTCAGAAAATGTGACTCTTTTGTAAGCCTCACTGCCTGCTACCACTTGGCTCTCCAAGAACCTGAACCAAACCCTGACGTGCAGTGTCCGCAGAAGGTGCAAGTGAGGGAATTTCCTCTCATCAAAGTCAACACAGATTTTTATCATTTTTCACTTACTTTCGGGAAGGCGGCCCTCCTCCATGTCTCGTTTGCTCTTGTTGCCCTTTCTTCATGCAGATCCAATTTCCTCTCCTCACAACTTGTCACCTAGGGAAGCATCTAGCACACGGTGCATTTGGCAATTGACCACCCCCCAACCCCCAGCCGCCAACAGACTGGCCTGGAGAGGGGCTTGCTGCTGGCTTGCTAAACCACTCATGAGGCTTGACCTCCAGACACAGAATTTCTGGGCACGAAGGTCTCCTCATTGCTGCTGTGTGCCGAGCTTGGGTGTTTTCCCAACTCACCTTCAGGGCATGGTTAGTGCCTCGATAGGGCAGGAGGTGAGACATTGACTGCAGCCAGTGTCCCCTGGTTCAAATTTTTGGATGTGGGAAGGCAGGGAGCAGGAATGATATGATTTCCAGAGGGATCTGGCTGCCCGTGGTTCACTGCTCAGAAAAGACCCCGGTGGCCGGATCACCCTGCACATGGTTATCCTTCCCGTCCACCTAAGATGCAGGCACACTGCTTCCACTGAGACAGATGGGGACAGGTCATTCTTCTCTTGGGGAGGGGAGGATTAGGGCCCTGGAACAAGCATGCAAACCAGAGACTTCTTGCAATGTGGTAACTTCCCAGGACTCTAGATCCACTAGGGATATGCTCAGTCCTTCATGGCACACAGGTGATCATTTTGGGATTTAACCAATGAGCAGGCAATGTAAATATAAAACAAGAACAACAAAAACACCATAGAAATGACATCACCAGGGTCCTTGGCACCCACTGGTACCCACATATTGTTTGGATCTGTCTGTAATTGCGGGTTTACGATGTCCATAAATGTGCTGTCCAAGCAATTTATTTTGTAGGGGCATTACGAAAAGGCAACCGAGATCTAAAGTAAATCAGAGAAGTCACATCAACAGGCCCTGCAGAGTGTCAGCTGGAGCATCCTCCATGAGCATCTCCTAGGATCTGCCCCCCACGCAGGGCAGACGGTAGGAGAGGCTGCTATAAACAGGTGTTGCAAAGATGAGTTATCAAAGACATGCTTATTGTCCTCACTTTAGTGATGAGGACACTTTGGTCAAGGAAAAGTTCACCAGCTTGCACTGGGGACGTGGGTATCTAATGGGACACCTGGACCTCAGTCAGGCCTTGTGCCTCCTGGCCAGGCTCTTTCCTCTTTGCTTGTCTTATGAAGTGGTGAGGACACATTTTTGTTTATGCTTTTATAGGATCAAATTTGAGAAATTAGAGAAGCGCCTGGGTGGCTCAGTCGGTTAACCTGCCAATTCTTGATTTCGGCTCAGGTCGTGAGATCAAGCCCCGTGTTAGGCTCTGCACTCAGTGGGGAGTCTGCTTGAGATTCTCCCTCTCCCTGTGCCCCTCCCCACCTCTAATAAATAAATCTTTAAAAATTTTTGAGAAATTAAAACAACATAAAGAATAACTTAGAATTTATAACTGTGGTGACAGACATTAGCTAGACATTCTGCGGTGATCATTCCACAATACACACAAATATCAAATTATGTTGTACGCCTGCAACTAAGATAATGTTATACATCAATTATATCTTAATTAAAAAAAAAAGAACTTACCCACCTTCAGGGTAGCATGGCATCAGATGGCACCAGGGTCAGAGTCAAGTTCTGGAATCTCTTTCCCAGGACAGACTTTCAGAGAAAGATCAGACCAATCACCTGATCTAGATATTGTCACCCAATCACCAAACACCACGTAGCATTGTGTAGCTTCTAGAGCATTTTCATGGAGCCCTTCGTGCCCAGGTCATTTACATTACCTCACTGGAGTCTCAAAACAACTTTGTAGATTGTGGTATCGCTATTGCGTTTAAGAATACGAAGGAAATGGGATGCAATACGAGCTTGTCCTCTCTGTGATCACACAGCAAGTAAGAGGCCAAGGCAACACCAGAATATCCAGTATTTCACATAAGCAGCTGACCGCAAAGATTAGGGCCAGGTCCCTGACACCGTAACGGCCGGGGGGTCGTTGTAACACCTCATTTGCCTGAAGTTAGCTCACCTGGTTGTCACTGCAACCCTATGAAGTGGGCACATCCCCAACTCCATTTTTCAGATGAGAAAATTGAGATACAGAGAATATAACCTGGTTAAGGTCACCCAGCTGGTAAGTTGCAGAGGCCGGATTTGAATCCAGATGGTCCGACTTTAGGTCTTAACCACTAACCACATGTCTGCGAGAAGAGGTGAAGGTATGTGTGACCACGCTTACCACATGCCTCCTGGAGGGTCTGCTCCCTTCTTGAAGGGCAGTGTCATGTTGGCCCCGAAAAGCAGGGCGACCCCTCCCTCACCGAGGCAGGGTGGGCAGATACAGACACTGGTCCCGCATATCAGAAGCCTCTGTGACCTCAAGTCCTGAACTCCCCAGAAGAGGGAGGAGAAGAGCATTTAAAGCTGAACCAAAATAATGAGAATGAACAGAGGACGTGTGGTCCCTGCTCAGCCCCACAATAATCAGGGGTGCTTGAGGGTTAGGAGCAGCTCAAGCAGCACCCCAGAAATGTGTGCAGTGGCTTGGCATTGTGGGGTGTGCTCAGACAGTGAGGGCAGGTGCTGGGGCTGGGAGACAGCCCCACAGAACACAGAAACACAAACAGAAACTGTTAATAACTCAGATGCATCAAGAGTCAGCTAGTAGCCCTGACACAGTTGAGGCTCCCTTAGCCAAAAGAAAAGGAATGGCTTTTGCATTTTTCTTTGAAACTGCTCACTGTGGGCTGGTAGCTGCCATCCCCCAAATGTCAGAGAGGGACAGGGGTCTGGAGAGTTACTGGATGAAGTGATTTGGCCCTGGGAGCGGAAGGTAAATTGGCACGGCTCCGTGAGGCCCGGCTGCTGGGGTAACACGCATGACTGCTCCCGGGACGGCGTGGGTTCTGACACTGGGCCCGGGAGGCCTGGCGGCTCGGAGACTGGGGGTTGGCGCCGAGAGCCGCAGAGTTGGACAGTCGGACTGTTCACAGTTGGGCCACTTTGGGCTGTTACTAGTTCCAGCCTTTGCTGGATCCTATGTTTCTTTTTCAGAATCGTTTCCATTCAGCGTCCTCTTATCTGTCCTTCTGCTTCCATCCTGGTCCCACACAAAGGATGAGGTTAAATATTCAAGGATCCCCCTCCCCAGTATCCAGTCGACTAACTCATCCATTTGTTAATTCATCCATTAATCAGTCATGATTAATCATTCCGTCATTTACTGGCCCCTGACTCTATGCGGAGCCCAACGCCAGGCACCGTATATGCAGCATGAACAGGAGGAAGACACTGCGCTTCCCTCGAGGAGTTTCCAGACCTAATCCGGGAGGTCAAAAGCAAAAATCAGTTTCAGCAAGAGAATAATTAGCAAGGATCTGCAAGTCACTTTAACTATTAGAGTCAGAAGGGAGGGCTGATTCTAGTTATTTAATAGTCCCTGGGAAAATTGTCCCTGGTTGCTGTCCCATGATGTTGCATCCACACTTCTCGCAAGCATTTTTTAAAAGCAATCTCATTATAGAGAATAGTTTTGTGAGTGTCTACTACATCCTGGGGATTTTATATCCATTGTCTGTCATCTTGGAACGAGGCTGCAAGATGGACACGGTTACCTTCACTTGCACACACAGCAACTTGAAGCCCAGAGAGGTTACATAACCCATGCCAGTTCTCACGGCTAGTTAGGGACCTAGCAGGTGCTTGAACTCATGCAGCAGAGATTCCTCCAAAATAGAAGGTTCTGTTCAGCTGTTTCACTGATGACCGTGTGACTGGACCACCCAGACTTGGGCAAAAGGATTGACCAAAGAATTTCCAGAGAAGGGTCAGTCAGCTGAACTATGAATCTTTTTTTTTTTTTTAAGATTTTATTTATTCATGAGAGAGAGAGAGAGCATGAGTGTGAACTGGGGGACCGGCAGAGGGAGAGGGAGAAACAGGCTCCCCGCTGAGCAGGGAGCCTGATACGGGGCTCTGTCCCAGGACCCTGGGATCATGACCTGAGCTGAAGGCAGAGGCTTCACTGACTGAGCCCAGGTGCCCCTGAACTGTGATTCTTGATGAAAGAATGATTTTGAGTTTTGTTTTGTTGGGCTTCTGGGTTTTGTTCATTGATTTAAGGAGAGGGAGTAGAGAACCAGTGGTCTGCCCTACATTCCTGGAGGGGGAAACAGCTTGAGCTATGTGAGCAGCTATGACTGGAATTAGTTTATTAGATTTACCTGATGAGTCACAAAGCAAGTACCTGATAAAGGACATGTGATTGACGACAGGGGCACAGGAGGGGCCTGCCTGGGAGTGCACACCCCAGCAGCAGGGGCTTCAGGGCACAGGAGCCAGGGGAGGTGGGAAGGCCTTGGGTTACCGAACGGGGGCGAGGGATATTCCTGACATAAGGCGAACAGGATGGTGCCAGCAACTTTCAGCAACTTCACCATTTGCTTAGAGCTGGCCTGGAGGGAAGGAGATGTCAGGGCAGGTCCCACTTACAGATCACACAGTTTTAGTCCTTGAGAGAAACTCCGAAATTATATAAGCTATCTGTCTTATTTTACAGAAGAAGGAACTGGAAGGCAAAGTCACTTTTCCAATTAGAAGGTAATTAGAAATACAGCTGAGTCTCCGTTGCTGATTTTTCAACTCCCTATCATGTGCTATTTCTATCGTACCATGCTCTAGACCAAAGGTCAGCAAACTCTTTCAATAAAGGGCCGAATAGTAAATATTTTAGACTTCGTGAACCATACAGTCTCTGTGGCTACTACTCAACTCCTTCTCTGGCCTGAAGCAGACACTGGCAACACGTAGACAGATGTACATGATGTGTCCCAATAAAACTTTATTTTCAAAAATCAGGTGGCAGGGGCACCTGGGTGGCGCAGTCGGTTGAGTGCCGACACTTGGTGTTGACTCAGGTCTGATCTCAGGGTTGTGAGATCGAGCCCTACATTGGGCTCCACATTCAGCATGGAGTCTGCTTGAGTTTCTCTCTCCCTCTCCCTCTGCCCCCCCCCCCCCCCGCTCTCTCTTTCTCTCTAAAATAAATTTTAAAAAATCAGGTGGCAGGCTGGATTAGGTACATGAGCCATAGTTTGCGGACCCCTGCTCTGGATATTTTCCTTTTCCAAACTCCATGGTGAGGAGATGGTCACAGTTTAGAGCCAATGATTGGTAGTTTGGAGGACACATTTTCACCTTCTAAAATTCAGGGCACTGAAAGCAGCCAAGGCTCTGTGCTGCATCCTTAAAACAGCAAAAAGAAATAGGATGCCATCTCTGTGAACTTGAACAGAAAGAGATCATTTGAGGAAAAAAGGAGTGAGGAGAGACAAGCCTGATAATTAGTACTTTCTAGCTCAAAAAGAATCACTAATGAGGAGTGATGTCCAATTATAAGGCAGAGGTATTGCAAGTCAATTTCCCAATTTACCTCCAGCCAGCGTCTTCTTAATTTTAGAATGGGTTCAGATTATAGTTGATTGGAGAACCAAAACAGGTAGATAATTATCCCCCAGAACCATCCTTCTTAAACTCTTAAGGGCAAATGGGTTAAAAAAAAAATTCATTCAAAGGCTGGAAGGTAATCTTGCCATATTACAACTCAGCTGTTTTGGAGAAGGAAGAACGTCCCACGGAAGGAATGTGGGGAAGGAAGAACATTCAGGGGGCAAAGATGGAGGGAGAAGTAGTGTGAGCTCCACAAATTCTTTACTTCACACAGTTTTATATTAAATAGGAGAACTTCTCTCCTCAAGACTTTGCAGTGAAGGGTTTAGATTTCAGACTTGGAATCTTCGGATTCTTTATAGGATAAATGTCCAGAGCAATAACTTTGTTTAATGGCATCTTTTTGTCTTTGGAATTTAAATCATTCTGGTAGATCAATATTACCTCTAGTTGATAAGAGGAATGACTTTCAAAACTTTTAAGATTCAGGATTTTCTATTTTTTTTTTTTTACAATTTTATTTATTTGACAGAGAGAGAGAGATTGCAAGAGAGGGAACACAAGCAGGGGGAGTGGGAAAGGGAGAAGCAGGCTTCCCGGTGAGCAGGGAGCCCGATGCGAGGCTCGATCCCAGGACCCTGGGATCACGACTTGAGCTGAAGGCAGACGCTTAATGACTGAGCCACCCAGGCGCCCCAAGATTCAGGATTTTCTAAAGAAAATACTCCACAGGGACTCACGGTCCTGTGGCATTTGGCTCACTTGAAATTTCTCGAATGTAAGGAGTCATAGAGATAACATTTTGTTGGCCTCATCCAGTCCCAAGAGTAAAGTCTATGTAATTGCAGCCTCTCCCAGCTGCCTGTTTTCCCATTGTGGAAGTTAATAAGAGTTCTTGCAGCTTGGAAGAAACTTCCAGCTCCCTTTGAACCTTCCAGCCTTGGTCATCACATCCAGGGGTAAGGAGGCGAGTGGTGGCAGCAACTGTGGTACTGGGAATTTTAAAGTCGATTACAAGATTTCTTAGATGCACCATTTAATGGGAAACAAGTATAACTTAAACACTGGTTTAAAACACTTAATTTTGTGTGACCCTTTCAGGAGCTTAGAGGAGTTCAGATGATAACTACTATTACAAGCACCCAGGAAAGATCATGCTAGTGGTATTGGCTATATCTTCAATTTTCTCAACCAACTCTTTTTATGCCCAAAGTTAGTGATCTCTTGGGCTTTAAGTCTACGAGTCTACACTGCTCATGTGAGTACCTCTCTGACATTCACTCCACTGGTTCCCTGTCTTCTCCAATCGAGATGCTTTTGACTACTCTGAAAGGCAATTAAAAATTGCTGATCTTAGGGGACAGGGTGGCTCAGGCAGTTAAGCATGTCTTTGGCTCAGGTCATGATCTTAGGGTCCTGGGATAGAGCCCCGAGTCAGGCTCCCTGCTCGGTGGGGAATCTCCTCTCTCCCTCTGTCCCTCCTCCCCCCTGCTCATGCTCTCTCTTTCTCTTTCTCTCTCTTTCAAATAAGTTTAAAAAAATAAAATCTTAAAAAAAAATTGCTGATCTTCCCCATTAGGTGATCTCAACTTACTTTTGGGTTCTGTGAAGTGAATTTTGATTGCTGGGAGCTGATTCCTTTTTATCCAAGAAGAAAGAATATGGAAACATTTCTGCCTTGCCCTTCACATTTGATTGATACTTTTCACTTTGAAAGCTAATTATATCTGATGTGAAGGAAAAATGGAATTCAGAAATATGGGTGTTCTTTTCATGAATTTTCACTCTGAAAATGTGGGTCATCTGTTCAGTTTTTTTCAATTTACTTACCGACCAGCTAAGGTAACATTCTTTGTCCCCTAAGAAGAGTGAGTTATGGAACTGACCATTATAACCTACGGTCTCCCAGAATCTCAGCCCAGGAAGGTCACTCTGTCCAACCCTTCACTCACTGCAGGAATGCTCTTCACATTGTCCATGACACAATTCTCCAGGGACTGGAACCCTCCATTTTCAAGACAACCATTTCATTTCTGAATGAAAGATTCTAATTGTTAGAACCTCCTTCCTTCTCCTCAGACACATTCCTATGATACCTACCTGTTGGTTTTAGTTCTGCCTTTTGAAGCAAAGCAAAACAGATGGAATTTCAACTCTTTTCTCCAACTTCTGTCTTTGGGCACATGTGTAAGTTCTTTGAGGCACGCCATTGAAGAGCACTTTGAGAAAAATGAAAGTGTGGTTACATTTGCTGTGGTCATTGCAGTTATCAGTGAGCTCTCAGTTAAACAAATAGATGAAACATGTTCCAAAGAAGTGAGAAAACTTTTGGGTACAATACGTTAGGTTTCTGAGACACAAGTAACCCCATTTCTGTACCACACATCACTAAATCCTGCCTGTATGGTGGCTCCTCTCCCATCTGTAATGTTTACACAGCTAAGGAGATGGCTGCATTTTCAGTCTGACCAGAAAGTAAAGGACCTGTCTGTCCTATAAGACTTTCGGATGAGATACCTCAGATATATCTATAGACATTAACACTTAACATCAAGAGATTATAACACCAGTTAAGAGAAATTTTTATCAAAGCTCCCCTACCCCCACCCTTTGGGAAATGGAGGAAGTGTTGTTCATTTATTTATTCAACAAATATTTGTTGAGTATCTATTATGTACCAGGCAATGTTCTAGATGTTTGTGTTATATTAGAGAACAGACAACAATCCTTGGCCTTATAAGGCTTACTTAATGGGGAGGGGATTTAAAAACGAGCAATAAGTCATCAAAATAGACAAGTAAATTACATTGTATGTTCAAAGGGGGCAGGTGATTCAAATAATAAAGAGCAGAACGAGGTTAAGGGCAGGAACACTGGGAGGGCAGGGGTGAAGATGGCAGTTGTAGGTAGGGTATCAGGGTGGAGCTCCTGAGATGTGACAGATAGACAAGGACACTTACTGGGATGACCAGGGAAGTAGGAAGAAAACATAGAGAAAGTAAAATATAAAAATGTTGACTCGAGCATTTAAAAGTCATGGGTTGCTCTTAGAATGCCACTGTGATTTGGTCCTTGTGACCAGCAGTTAAGAAAGGAGATCTCATCTTGGGTGTATGTGTGGGTCTGCTTGCCCAGGTGGGAGAGGTGAGATATCTGGTATCTGCTGTACCCAGTGTGTCAAGGCCCCAAGGATGGAGTGACGCAAAGCCAAATGGTTTTTTTGTAAAACTCTGGAAGACCTGACAGGTGAATCTGTGTGGTCAGAGTCTACTCAGGTGGACAGCCTAAGGCAAGAAGGATGGACCCTATCCAAGATGTGGCCCCCACAGTATAGAAGAGGAGAGCAGGGCCATCGTGTAACCATGAGAAAAAGATGGAAGAAAGAACTCCTAGTTCCACCTATTTCTACTGAAGGATAAATACATAAAATGAATAAATTGCTTCTTGGCCTTTTGGCTAAGATCAAGTGTAGAAATTGGGTAAAATATACATCTCAGGCAGTATTTATCTGCACCGTTCTGAAAGCAGAGTAAATCGGGGAGAGAAATCAGGGACATTTCCCCAGACTGCACTGAGAAGGAGGTGTTTGCACATTCACTTAGTTTCTATCAAGGTTGGACATGTGAGAAATCCTGTGCCCAGGGCCTAAATCCTAAAGAAACTCACTGCTGAGCCAACAGACAGGATGTGAATTCAAAAGCATGCCTTGGGTCTAGAAAAAGGATGGAGACTTTGTCAGAAGAAACCAGCACCTCAAGGGTTAAAGGACTATTGAAAAGGAGATCAAACAATAGGGAGCACAAAAGGGACTGCCTTGTTCTTTGAGTTGAGTTCTTTGTCTTATTCTTTGAGTGTTTCGGTCCATACCTGTGACATTTCTCTATGGTGGTTCTACCACACAACAGCTTTCTTCAGCACCTAAATGAGTTTTATGTGCTCTCGTGGGGAAGAACCAGAAATACCACAGATTTGGGGGAATTTAGGTCATAGGAATACAGAGTTTAATGAATGGAATCCCCCCACCCATGCTTTTACTCTTAAGGACCTGGGACAGCTCATTCCACCTATCAGGCACTTACACAAGAAATCTAGGGCCCCCCCCCGCAAAGTATTTGAGAATTGAAAAATGTATTGACCCAAAAGAAAGCTGTAAAATTAAAATTAATATTTAATTTGTAGAACATGACATGATGACTACTTCTTCCATTGCTTAATTTAGTATTAATAAAAATTATACTGTACTTGAATACAATGTATAGATGTATATTTTCTCTTTACAAGAATTCCTACATAGACACAGGAGCTGCCAGGAAACCACTGGCTATTTAAATTACATGTAGCCAAATAATTTCAAAAGCAACAATACAATTTTAAAGTTTATAGTGAAAGAAAGGAAGGGAGGGAGGAAGGAAGGAAGGAAGGCCCTCTGATGTAGGATGTGGGTACTTTTTTTTTTTTAAGATTTATGTATTTATCTGAGAGAGAGAGAACAGGGCAGCTGGGGGAGGGTCAGAGGGAGAGGGAGAGAGAGAATCTCAAGCAGACTCCCTGCTGAGCACAGAGCCTGACACAGGGCTCAATCTCACAACCCTGAGATCACGACTTGAGCCAAAATCAAGAATCAGATGCTCATCCGACTGCACCACCCAGGCGCCTGGGGGATGTGGGTACATTTTAATATGTGTGATGTAGAGTGGGGCTGGGACCTCCGAAAGTAAGGCTAGGAGCTAAGAAGGTGTGAACGTAGCCTTGACCTGAGATCATATGGTGGATGGCAGGGGGGCAAGCACCCATTTCACTGCACAGTCGGGAAGCCAAGGTGTATAAAGATAAAATAGCAATTACATTATAAGCTTTAGAGAACAGGTTTCCAGTTCAGGCTCCAGTGTTCTGCTCTAGAAAAACCTTTTTGCTGCCACTTCCTGTGCTCTAACTCTGCCCAGCCCCTCACGCTCACCTCTACCCCCCTCTTCTTTCCATAACATGGCCTCATTCATTTACTTCAGTAGCTCCTTTCTGGAACAAATTCTCACATAGCAATTCTTTCCAGAATGCTACAGTGACAGAGTTCTCAAAGGCTTTGATTGATGGGATTGGAAACACTCTTTCTTTTGGAAATATTTATATTTGATCCCTTTTGGATAGACTGCACATAGGCAGAACTTATCACATTGCTGGAAATCACGGGCCGACTCTAAGAGGCAGAAGCCCTGAGTCGGCCGAGGCCTGGGAGAGTAAAGATTAATATCCATTTGTGCTTTGCCATCCTCAAGCCCAGATAACTGTAAATAACGTTTGGAAAAGATCGGGGTGCATCATGATCTATTACATGGTGGCCGTGATTCTGGTTGTCACGTCTTCTACAAAGATTTATCTTTCTCGGCAGTGACACAAATCATGGTCCTCGCCTGACACTCTGGAATGTACATATGATCTGCAGACTGTAACAATGATGAATTTATGTTTATATCATCACATTTTTCACCTGAGCTAAACCTGACCTCTTGCTCCAATTTGGAGATATATTGAACATAAATTTTTGAAAAATCTCTTTGGTTTTGCCAGCATTCTAATAAGACTCTCTTTTCCACCTCCTGGGGGTGAGGGGCAATGAGAAGTCACTGCAGATCATGAGAAGGTCAAAACAGAGATAAAAATAATTTCTCATTTTTTTCTTACCTGTTATTCTTTTTGCATAAATGGTGTAGTAAGAGATCAGTACAGACTCCCCTTGTTCCAGCAATCAGCATCTTTATTAAGTGGGAGAGAGCCTTGGCAGTTTGATCTTTCAAAATCTAAAAACCAAGAAGAGTCTACTAATGTCTCCCTGGGTCTTTATTTGAAGTATGTGTGGGCTTCTGTGGTCAAGTGTTTGCATCTGTGTGTATATATACGCGCTAGTCCCACGAGTGGGGCAGGCAGTTGAACCCAGGCTTTTTCGGGGTGCCCTTTCCTGCAGCAATTTTCTCTGCAACAGAGTCCAGAGACCCGAAGAGGTCGTCGGGAAGTTCTACATGAAAATGGTATATTTCTTTGGATTGCATTCTTTTCTTTGAAGTGTGGGAGCGGTATGAAATAAAAAAAAGGAAGGAAAGAAAGAAAAGAAAGAAAGAAAGAAAGAAGAAGAAAGAAAGAAAGAAAGAAGAAAGAAAGAAAAAGAAAGAAAAGAAAGAAAGAAAGAAAGAAAGAAAGAAAGAAAGAAAGAAAGAAAGAAAAGAAGAAAGAAAGAAAAAAATCTCATCTTTCTTGTCTGGAATGATCTCTCAGATTTTATTTGACTTGACTGCCTTTTTTTTTTTTTCATTCATATGAGGAACCCAAGGGTCTTGGGTTAAGAAATAATATTTTAATATTTAAGATGCAATTATTCCCATTTAAATGGATAACTTAGAAAGGAAACAGCTGCATTTTAAACCCAAAACTTTTTCCTTTTTTAGGTATTTGTCCTAGATTCTCACTCTTGAGACAGAAAATGAAATAATGTTCCAATCTGGCCAAGCAGTGAAGAGGGTGAATTGCCCCCCGGGCTCCACCTGGGTTAGAACACCACTGGCCCCTCCACCCAGTGGGTAAGGGGCTCCAGGCTTGCCTTACCTGATGCCCTCACAGTGTCCTTGCTCCCCCACCAATTGTCCCCTGTTTTCAAATGCCTGTCAGGAGCTGAGATGACAAATTTGCCTGTGCTAATATCCTGAGGCAATAGGCATTTTAGCTGAAGGCTCCTGGAACCGACTCCCCCTGAGTGGCCGGAGCCTGACTTCGGGGGGTGGGACTTCTGGGGGGTGTGAGTCCAGGCAAAAGTGGAAGGAAGCACACTGGTGTCAGTGACAACCCCCGTCTCACCCAACAAAGAACATACCGGCTCTTCTCTGCCTTCTTTTTCTAATTTTTAGATGTAGAATTCTGAGTCACTCAAAACAATAGAGATTTCACAAGCGTTATCAAGAGTGACATTAATTTGCTAATTTAAAACCCAGATGAAGCAGAATGACAATGAATTTTCACTACATACCAGTACTTTGTCATATATAGTGGGTTATTAATACCACCCTGGAGCCTTTGCCAATACCATGCTCTGCCACATTCTACTTTCTCATAAACATCTTATCTCATCCAGCCTAGCATAACTCCTAATACTTTATATAACCATGAAATTCAACACACCACCTTCATTGGGTAGTTCTTTGTCAAAGCCCGATCTTTCTTCAACTCCCTTCACATGACAACAACATTAATTGCTATTTTATGCACAGACACAGACTTCTTCACAAGTTTACTTCTTGGTAACTTCCAAGTGCACTGGTTGACAGCATCCTCAATTAGCAGAGTCATTTCCATATCCTGGACATATACATTGATCAGAAAAGATGACAATTTATTTTTAGACAGACGCAGACTGCATATTTTAAATATATTTCCCATTTGGCAAAAATGGTGTTGTAGCTAATGTATGTACAATATTTCCAAAAACATTGGTACTTTCCCATAAATATCTTCCATATTTTTTTTCAGTGAGTAATAAAAAAGGTTGAGGTGGGATGTGTTTTATCCCACCACATTATATCATTCCTATTTTTCCTCTTTGTTGGATGGCAGTCAGGGGCCCTGATGCCAAGCTTTGGAAGCAACAGCATCTGGCTCCTTGGCAGATCCTGCAGGCAGACTTGTTGCCAGCCTCTAAGCTGTGTCTGGGTCTGTTGCATGGTTTGGCTGCAGATGGACTCTCTGGGTTGCCTCGTGCTTCTGGAAGCCAGTCCTGGCTTTCCTTTGATTCTGAGGACTTTACTCATTTTTATTCATTTGTGAAGAAAGGCCCATCCAAATGCTTTATGAAACCAACACTGGAGAACATTAATGGATCAAATTTTGCCTTTGAAAAGGCAGAGGTCAGTTGCATCTTTGGACAGGGGCATGGCTTTCGGAAGGTGGGCCCACACGTGTCCACCCGTCTTTCCGTAACTTCTGTTGTAAGGAGCTTGGAGAGAGGCTAGTTATGTGTTGCCACCTCTCCTTCCCCCAGGATGAGAGTGTGGTTACCTGGAAGGACAGAAAAAGGTGGGGAGCTCGGACTTCCTCAGATCGGTGACCCCTCCCCTTTCTTTTGTCTTCTCAGTGAATCAGACCCTGAGGGAATGAACACGAAGGAGGAGGCCCTCTCATCTTCTCTCTTCTCCCATGTGATTGCCCCGGTGGAGCAAGGGATTGTACCCTGGCTGCTTCTAGAGAAGGGCAAACAGCAAGTCTTCGTTCAGTCTGAACTCAGCACATGTGTCGGAGCCAGATCACGTCCATCAGGGCTCCCTGAGACTCTGGTCCCTAGGGAAAGGCGATCCGATTTTCTCAGCATGTGAAACCCTGTCACTGTGGATTTTTTTTTTTTAATTACTCAGATCCGCTAAAAGACTCCATGTGCACACACACACACACACACGTACCTTAATGAAAATGTAGTTTATTTTTGTTTTAAGGATTATTATAAAAGCTTCACGTTATTTCTTGAGTGCATTCACTCCCTCGTCGATTCATTTCTTAGCAGCTCTGTATCGAGCACTAGCATTTGCCAAACAGGAAGTCCTGCTCTCATGGGGTTTACCTTCCCCTGGGGGAAGATGGAAGGAAGTATCAGCTCAATTAACAAGAAGATTTCAGATAGAGCTAGCGCTACAGTGTAACACAAACCCGAGTCATTTGGTGAAGTGTTGGAGGGTGAGAGGGGGGATACTTAGGATTGACTAGCATGGGTTATTCAAGGAAGTAACATCTCATCTAAGACCCAAATGACGAAAAGGAGCCTGCTGATGTGGGAGAGCAGCGCCCCTGGAAGGGGAAACACCAGAGGCAGAGGCGCTCCCATGGGGACCATCTGGGCACCTCCGAGGAACGGGAAGACACGGGATGTTGTGTCATTGAATAGGGAGCAGAGGGCTGGGAGCCTCAACTGGAGAAGTAAGCAGGGCCCGCGTCACTGGGGGTCCTGGTGAAACGCTTGGCGTTCATTCTAAGCACAGGGAAACTGCTGGTAGTTTTCAGTAGGGGAATGACAGGATCTCATTTATATGTTTAAGAAAAGTCACTCTGGCTACTCGGTTACAGAGTAAGAGTTAGGCAGTGAGCCAGTGGAAGGTTGTTGAAACAGACGGTCTCAGATCGTAATGCCAACAATACCTACGTTTACTGAGTGCTTGCTGTGTTTTAGGGACTGGGCATGCTTTGTATTAGATGATCCTCGCAAGAACTCCTGACTTAGGGGTTATCTTCCCCATTTACTAGGTGAAAAAACCATAGGATTTCAACCTGTGTAGGTCTACTTCAGGTAGGCATGCCGCCTGCTCATGCTATGAAACTGAACCTGACCAAGAAGCCATTGCTTTATTTTTTTCCCTGTGTGCCTTCAAATAAAATATGAAGTTAAAAAGGATATGTTCTGATATCAAAGCCTTACATTGCTCTTAGAAAACATGAAGAATGCACACAGAGCAGCTAATCAAGGCTTAGAATACCTTTTTGTGCAATTTAGAAATTGTCAATGAAATGCTGTTCCTAATGCAGAGAAACTGGGTTTCCCTAGAGGACCTCACATAGACTTTCCCTTCTCCCCTAAATTCCCATGGCTCCTTGAGTGCCTCTGAGCATGCCCATGGGGCTTGGGGGAGAATTCCTTCCCTGGAATTTATCAGGTGGTAGATTTCACATCTCTTTCAGCCACCAGCGCCATCTACTTACTTGAGTCGCAAGCTTCTGGAGATACTGAGAAAATTGTTTTAGTACACCGAGAAGGAGGAAGGGGCTCTGTCAGCAAATATGGGTACGGCACCCCTTAGAAGTGACAAGTACAGTTCTGGACCACTGCAATAACACGAATATCGCAATAAAGAGAGTCCTGTGAATTACTTGACTTCCCAAGGTATATAAAAGTTATGTTTGCACAATACTGTAATCTGTTAGGTGTGTAGTAGCATTATGTCTAAAAAAACGTACACATCTCAATTTGAAAATACTTTGTTGTTAAAAACATGCTAACCATCACCTGAGCTATCAGTGAGTCATAATCTTTTTGCTACTGGAGGGTCTCGCCTCCATGTTGGTGGCTGCTGACTGGTCAGGGTGGTGGGCGCTGAAGGCTGGGGTGGACGCAGTACTTTATTAAAATAAGACAACACTGAAGTTTGTTGCATTGATGGACTCTTCCTTTCATGAAGGATTTCTCTGTAGCATGCGATGCTATTTGATAGCATTTCACCCATAGGAGAACTTCTTTCAGAATTGGAGTCAGTCCTCTTAAACCCTACTGCTGCTTTATCAACTCCGGTTATGGGATATTCTAAATCCTTTGTTGTCCTCTCAATGATCTTTCTTCACGGCATCCTCACCAGTAGATTCCATCTCAAGAAACCATGTTTTTGGTCATCTGTTGAGGTTTTGTCATGAGATTGCAGCAATTTCAGTCCCATCTTCAGGCTCCACTCCTGATTCTCATTCTCCTGCTCTTTCTATCCCATCTGCCTGACTTTCTCCCCGAAATCTTGAACTTTCAATTTGGAAAAAATGCAGTATTTGTGAAATGTGATAAAGTGAGGCATGCCTGTATTTACTCTGATCTATTGTTGTACATGTAACAAAACCCACGAAAAAGCTATAAGAGCATCACCGCCACAAAGACATGACTGACTAATGGGGCAGGTGCAGCATTGACTTAGTGCACCGTGCAGCAGAATTCTCTACCACATTCCAGATCTATGGTACCCTTGCACAAAAGAATACTGTTCTCAGATCATCTACTAACTCCATTAACTTCACTAGCCCTTTCCTTTTTTCTTTTTTAAATCATTACAAATGTCAATTGCCCATTACTTTTATATTGGTTCCCACCTCTGGTACCTTATCACTTTCTATAATAGCAGAAATAGCAGAAGTTTTCTTGTGAACTTATAGTAAACATCATCAAAACCCCTCAATTAGTCTCTATAAGTCAAATCTGGGACACCTGAGTGGCTCAGTCAGTTAAGCATCCGACTCTTGATCTCAGCTCAGGTCTTGATCTTGGGGTTGTGAGTTCAAGCCCCATGTTGGGCTCCCAGTGTGGAGCCTACTTAAAAAAAATTAGTCAAATCTAATTAATGTAAACTGTAATTTTTATCCTTATTAAGCAAGCAGATGCCCCATCAAGAGGATGCATTCGTTTGGACTCGATCAAGTCTTGTGACCCAAACAATCAGAAATTTCTTTTCTTTTTTTGTCAAATATTTGACTGAATTGACTGATCATTTGCCTGAATGTATAAGTTAATTTAATTAAGAAAATAGAACCAGTTGTGTGGTTATGCTCATTCACAATACTGAAATCACTTTCATTTGAAGCCTCCTTTTTTACTTGGACAAAATATTTTCCTCTATATGAAAACTCTGTCTACTCCACTTAAGAGCAAATACTTCCACAGAATTCTGCCACTTGCTTTCTGTTAGTAGAAAATATTATGTCAGTTTCAAATACTATGAAATCTTCACTACAACTTACTATGGAAATGTACCTGGTTTCACAGCCTTATTATCACAGTCAGTAAGATCCGGGTGTCATGGCCTTGAGAGTCCTCATTCAGGCATGAACCATGACTCTAATAAAAATACCTACAAAGCAAAAAGGGGGGATGGTCGTGAAGACCAAATGGATCTTCATTAAATGGCTCAGAACCTTCCTAGAACATTCAACTTTCCGGGTCTCAAAGCCAATAGATTCTGGGTTTCTTCTTACACATATAGAGTTCTCCAAAAACATGATAGTTGAGTTAAGGTGATTAGGAGAGGGGTCTGGTCAGAGAGGGGGCTGTCAGAGATGCCCAACACCACTGGGCATTTCCCTTCTTTGTAGGCAGACTTGTGCACAGCTTACAATGATAAATCTTTCAGAGCTACTGGATCTCCTGGCTATACCACCTCGCTGGTGTGGTGAGGGGATTGTATTGGGACCCAGCAAACACAAACAAGGGAGGGTCCCTGGAATGCTGGGAAGGTTTGGGTCTCCCAGGCAAGCCACCCTGGTGAGACTGGTGCAGAAGGTTGGAAGACATCCTAGCTATCCTGCCAAAATGGCCTTAGTAAACTTTAAGTTCCCTCTCCTCTTCCCCATCCGGAAGTTCCCACCAACATCCTGCCTTCATTGACACCTGGCGGTGTGCTGAGCACCTTGCTTTCCTCAAAGTTCTCATGGGGCAAGCTCTTTTCCTTCTACACCCATCCTGGTTGTGTGATGGTTGTCTGTTCTCTCTTTGCTCTTTCTCTTTCCCTCTTTAAAACCCTTCTTTGGAATAAAGAGCATCAGACTTCACAGCTCATTTCTTTTTTTTTTTTTTTTCTAAGAATTTATTTATTTATTTGACAGAGAGAGAGACAGCGAGAGCAGGAACACAAGCAGGGGGAGTGGGAGAGGGAGAAGCAGGCTTCCCGCCGAGCAGGGAGCCCGATGCGGGACTCGATCCCAGGACCCCGGGACCATGACCTGAGCCGAAGGCAGACGCCCAACGACTGAGCCATCCAGGCACCCCACAGCTCATTTCTTGAGCCTGATGACCTCATGGTTTCTGGGAGATGACTTTGGCACCTTGCTCACTGACCCCTCTCCCACTTCATCATTCATGATGACTTCATCCTCCATGCCGATGATCCAGCCAACATCCTGCTCTCTTACTTCCTCGATCTCTTTTACTCCAAAGATCTTTTCCTCTAGAGCTCAGCGACACACTCCTATGGCTTACCTAGACCTTGTCATTAACAATAACTGCACAACTTCCAAGATCTCAAGTTTAGACATGTGATTCTTTGACTACTATCTCCTACCTTTCCTGGTAATGTTCTAGCATCCCTCCCTCCCTCCAGTAGAACTGTGTGCAGGCATGACTGACAATGCATTGGCCCACCTCCACTTTTTCACTGTTCACCACCCTCCCCCCTCCACCCACACACATATTCTCACTTCCTTTCTTAGCTTTGATTCCTGACCTGGCACCATAAATGCTCTTTTGCAAATGCCCCTAACAACTGTGCCTCTGTCTTCCTCAATCACACATGCTTATTAAAAGTCTAATACTTGCACACCTACTTGTCCACTCACTCTTTGCAGGGACTCACAAGCTCAAAGTTGCTGAAATCACTTTGTCTCCCTCGAAATGGAAGGATACCTGCTTCTTTCCAAGGCCAACTTATCCATTTATGGTGAATCTCAGTCCCTGTGCTCTTCTCAAGGACTCTGCTTCTGCCATTACTTGCTCTCCCTCCATCTTCCTTAATTTCTCTCTAGGTCTTGCCTTCATTTCCATCAGCAAACAAACAAGAACCAGTGACATCCATGTTAACAACAGTCCCTTGACCTCTGGCCCTATTCTCGGCCCCACCTCCTTGCTGGGCTTCCCTTCACTGGGTAATCTTTGAAATGATTGTTACCACTCATCATTTCTAGTCCTTCACCTCTCACCACTCCTGAGGCCAGTCCACTCACACTTCTGTCCCCTCCATTGCACTTTGACCAAGACTATCAACACCAAAGCCAGGAATTGGTTCTCTGCCCTCCTCCTGCTAGACTCCCGGCAGTGTTTGGTATGGGTCACTACCCCTCCTTCTGGAAAGACTTTCTTCCCTGGGCCTCCAGGACGCCACATTCACCTCGGCCTCCTATCTGACAGACTCCGTGTTAAGCCCCTCTGATGGCCCCTACTCTTCACTTCTCGCTCAGCATTGGCGTGCCCCAGGACTCTCTTCTTGACTTTCTAATTTATCTATGTTCTGTCAAGGTAAGGTGATCTTATTCAGTCTCACAGATTTAAGACCTGACTTTGTGCCATTGATCATTACATTATTCATCCAGCTTTGACTTTCCCTTTGAGCTCTAGATTCAAATACTCATCTGCCTACTCAACATCCTTATTCAGATGACTAACAGGCCCCTCACAACCAAAAGAGTCAACACTGAACTCTTGACTTTTTTTCTCCCCTTGGATCACTTCCTCCGCATCCACTGAGCTCTCCCCCTTTCAGCATATGCATCACCGTCTACCCAGTGGCTCAGAATAGACACCCTGGGGTCATTGCTTCTTCTCCCCCTCCAACTTCGCATCCAATCCACGAGCTAAATCCCACTGGTGTTACTTCTAAAACATATCTTCAGACTGACAGCATCTCACCATCTCAGTGGTTACAGCCATGGCCCAAGGCCCCATCATCTCCCACCTGAACTGCCTCCCTTCTTGCTCCCCATTGCCTATTTTGTGCAGGGCAGACACAGTAATTTCCCTAAAGCATAAATCAGATCTATGTCACCCCCTGTTAAAGTAAAGCTCTCTCATGCCTTGCAATTCTGTTTAAAATGAAATTCAAAGTGGCCACTCTGACCTGGGTCCATGTCCCACTCTAATGCCCCCCACCCCAAGTCCCTCTCCCTGGTGCTGTCTGTACTCCAGCCTTGCTGTCTTTAGGGCCACCTCACTCTCATCCTGACACCACTGCACTTGCTATCATGACAGTTTGGACACTCTTCCCTGGGACCTTTGTGTGCCGACCTCCCTCCCGTTCAGACCTGGGCTCAAAGGGCCCCTCCTCCAATGGGCCTTCCTTGTGCCCTTGCTCCAGCAGCACCCTAACTTCCAACTCCAGTCCCCAGACCCCCTCACATACAGGCCCTATTTTACATCAGGGCACTTGAAAGTACCTGAAATGATCTGATTTGTTTGCGTTTATTGTACTCCCCATTGTCCTTAATCAGACCATAAGATATCTGACAGACTGAAAGCTAAGGTCATGTTTCTTTCTGTCCATCACAGACAAGTGTAAGGTTTAATAAAATGAATATCTCTCTCTAATGTGATCATTCTCATCAGCAGTGCTCACCCCCATGAAGACATCAGAAAAAAAACAAAAAACACCCAGGGTGCTGCCCTACGATGCTCGGGGTGAAATGTGAATGATCATAGTCATATCTGTAGATGTATAATTGACATCTTATATCTCATGATGACTAAATGGCAAGAACAGGTGTTTGGACAGTAGTGACCACCTCTTTGAGAGACTTTAGTAGGGCCTGTGGTTTAGCGTTGATAACATGAGAATATTTAGAGTACAAGGTTAGGACAGGTCTGTTCCTGTGAACTCTTGGAAGTTTGATTTGCTCACTTTTCATAGTATAGCTTTTGTTCAGGCTGACAAGTTCAGCTTTTGTTCAAATCGACACCTCCTGAAGACATAAGAACTTTTGGTGTGTTTTGGGGTTGCTTCAGGCCTGCCTGTCTAGGATGTGGGAGGGCAAAGGGGAGCTCTGACATGGAGCTTCCTTAAGGCATGAGACAACCCTTCTATCCCCAGTGAAGCCTATGGAAGGTGCTGGGTGACTAATCGCCAGGAACCACCCCAGGGGCGAGGCCAGTATGGGTAAGACCAAAAGCCATGGAGATGGCTAGGAATGCCTTTATCAAGGCGTAGGAATATGAAGAGAGACACACTGAAGACACGTGGGCAATAGCAAAGGCATTCCAAGAACCCCTTTGCACTGAGAGTACACACAGGAGGAAATCCTATTGAGCAGGGGAAGTGAGTCAGAGCTTGCTTATAGCACCGGAGAAGGACAATCATATTTTTCAGAGACTTCGTTTATATCCTTGGGCTTTAAATTCTCAGATTTCTTCATGTTCCATTGTTGAATCATAGAAAGGGTGTCTTGGGGAGGGTCTTTAGGAGAATCTATCTGGGGAGGGTCTGGGGCCACACTTGGAAGGACGGCACTGTGAACAGCAGCGGGAGGGGCCCCTCGAAGGCATTTCCAGTGTACCCAGGGTCCTTCCGAGGAGTTAGAAGCCGCTCGAGAACTGGGCTTTGTCCCATCTTTTAAAATAGTGTATAAAACTCACACTGGATATAGTACATTTAGGGAGGTGATCTGTAGTTTACTCATACTTAAAATTCATGAAGCCACAGTAAATGCTTGAAATAAATTGTGGGAAATCACTTAAATAATCTTGCAAACATCCATCTAATGCCTAAACAAAGGCCACCTAAAGATGAGGAAGAGGCTGCCAAGAAACTGTGCAGCTTACCTGGGAAGCCCTAGGGAGGTGTGAGGGATATGTAGGGGAAGATGCTGAGCTGGGCTTACCACAGATTCCAACAGTTCCGTTCCCTTTTCTCAGAATATTTTATCCAAGCCAATCCCAAACTGCCCCTCAGAAACTGAGGAAGAGCCCCTTTTCATTTTCACAAAGTAACCAACTAAAATACCTCCATGAATGCTGGGGAGTTCTATTTAAAGGATAAACCCTGAATATCCCATTTCCTTCTGGCTGTGGAGGGTCTCATTGTGACTCATTCTGCCATTGGGTATGAAATTCTCGTGTGAACCATTGGTGGCCTTGGAGGAGAGGGATCCTGAGGCCCCCGCTCATCTCCTTATGAGGAAACTGCCAACTAACTATTAAGCAAACAAACTGACATGCGCCTGGGCAAACAGCGTCTGATGAGCCGTAGATGAGATGTGGCAAGGCGCCGCTCTGCCTCATGTCACCATGGCCTTCCAAGGGTTCTCCCACGCCCATCGCCCACTGCCTCCTGCTTAAGATGTCAGGTGTTCCCCACGTAATGTCAAGGGATGACAAGAAGGTACTTATTACCTTGAGGGATGCAGGCTCTTCCCGTACGATATCACCTTGAAAGATTATTTCAGGTGGGATTTAGCAAAATTTATCTGATATTGATTTGACGATCACCTGCCCATTCTCCATGGGTCAGCCCCGTGGAATCCCTGGGGATGCAGAAGGGAAAAATGATCTGGGGCCTGTCCTGGAGAAGCTTGTCATGGTCAGTGAGAAACGTAGACCAACAAATCCATGATGACTGTGAGGGCAGAGCGTGCCATCAGGGTAAAGGTAAAGATGCTTAAACTGAACGTTCAAGGGGAAATACAAGTCAGAAATACAAGAGGGGGAGGAGAAAATGCACCCCCAGACCAGGAAGAACTGGCGCTGGGGCTTGGCTGTGTAAGGGGGCAAGACCCCCCCGAGACTGGTTGGATGGGAGGCTGGCTGTGGGCACCTGCCAAGTCAGGTAGGCAGGGGCCAAGCAACAAAGATCCTTCTAGGCTATACCAAGGATGCCAACATTTACTCTGAAAGCTGTGGGAACCTGGTATGATCAGGCTTGTAATTTAGAAAATTCTCCTGGTGGCCGGATAGGCACAGAATAGAGAGGAGGGACTCTCGAGGTTTAGGATGAAGAGGGAGGTGCAGGACTGAAAGGTACTCCATAAATAGAATCGACCGGAAGTGATCACCCACTGCATGAAGAGGGAGAGGAGCTGGGAATGATGCCCAGGTCTCTGACTGACACAACCCCACTTAGCTTATAGCTGCAACATTGAAGGGATATTTTTTAAAGGAGCCGAAACTTAGCGAGTTTCCAAAGTAAACATTTCAAAGTTTCCGAGGTAGACTCAAATATCTTAATTTGACACGTTTATTCTAGGCTTCCCTTTGACTTTGAATCAAGAGGCAGAGAGCTTGAAGCACCTGAGAGGAATCTGGATTGCAGAGTTGAGTTATGATGGCTTGATGTTCTCAGGGTATATTACAATTCCCACTTAAATGGGGTGTGACCTTGAATGCACAAAGGACAAGGCTCCCACGAATAGAGATTCTGCGACCATGCAAGCGAGATATATAAATATGAATGTCAAGCCACTCCAATGCTTGAAAGGCATTTAGAATGCCAGAGAGTTGCAGAGTGCAACAGGCCTCCCCGAAGCACAATGACATGATAATGAAGACAACCAGCGGCAGGGACCACCCACCAGAGGTTTCATTGCTGTAACGAGGAGTGAAGGGTCCCCCTGGAACTATCGACACTGGATGGCATTGTCATTTCTAGCACATGCTAACGCTGTGCTTGTAACAAGAACTCTCTCTGTTAGACTGGAGCCAGACTCTTTATGGACATCCCTGCTCCCACCACATTCTTGTGCCACGGCCATAGGTAAGAGAAAGTGGGAAACGTGTGCTTGGTTGCCACACATTTTTTCCACCTATTCGCTGTCCATGTTTAATTAACCGAGGAAGAACTATGCTTCAGGAGCCCCTTTTTGGAAGGTCCTGAGCTTCAGTTCAGCACAGGGCCCTCTACCTTCCTGCTTGTTCCCTTGTCTTCTGTCAGAGCTTGGGTCACGGCCCGTCTCAGGCCACGCACAAAGCTACAGTTCAAAGGAAACCTCAGGCCAGGCTCCTTCTCCAACTCGGAGAAGAGACAAATCATTGCTTTAGTGTGTGGAATGCAAACACCGGGTAACAGTGACTTCATGATCCTTGCTTAGAAACACGCACGTGTGAGCACGCATGCATGTGTGTGTGTGTGTGTGTGTGTGCCTGCCCAGGGAGCCCCCGCCATCTATGCTCTAGAGTGGGAGCGCAGGGAAATGTTTCTTGTCTCTATTCTTCAGTGCATGAGTGTCCAGGCTGGTGGTGAGGCCAGGCCATTTTTCTTCAAGGTCTTCCTACTGGTTTCTCAACTCGGTGGTCCGGATAGACGGGCAGAAAGGCAGACGGTGGTGGGAAGGAAGCAGTCAGTTGGGGTTTTAGCAGCCTTGGGGGCAGGCCAAGGAAAAGGACTCTGGGGTCAAAGAAGCGTGTGCATTTTCTTCTCTAAGAAGTGTGGTTTCTCTCATTCCAAGTGCCCCATTCAGCTGCACATCCGGCTCTTTTATTTTATCCCCCCTAGGTGACTTCTAGAGTGAGGGATTCATTCATTTAAGACATGAGGTACGTGCCAGGCACTGGAGTGAGTGAGGCCTGACGGCGTGGATCCTTCACAGTCCCTATGAGGCTGGCAGGCCGAGAGGAAGTCTGAAGGACGAGGAAAGCTTGCAAAGACAGACAGCCACCTGACAAGAACTGAGGCCAGAAATGTGATGGGGTAAAAGAAACCTTGGCAATCTTGGCTGGGGTGGGTTAGAGGCTTCATCAGGACTCGGGGATGCTGCACGAGGGACAAAGACATCAGGGAAAGGCACAGGGGAACCGGAAGCTTGCCCCTGATGGATGTTCTGCAGTTTGGAAGATGCCCCCGGAGCCCTCGCTAACGGTCCTTGAACCCTAACATCTCGGGGACTGGGAGCCAACCACAGTGACGCGCGCCAGTTGAGAGAACGGACACTGGAGTGAGCCACACCTGGCTGGGATTTACCTGTGCTTCTCAGGAGCTGAGTCACCACGGATACGTCAGTCTGATACAGCCTCGGTTTTCTCATCAGTACATTTGGGTATGAGAATAATATGCTCTCCTGGAGTTATTGTGACGTGACGTGAAGCCGTCCCTGGCACATCAGAGTCCACTAGCTACTGGCATATATACAACGATACTCCACGGGGCCACGACCAAGAGTACGAGTAGGCGATGGTCTGGGTTTGGGTGCAGAGCAGGGAATGCATGCCTTCTGACCCTGAATTTTGATCAGAACTGTGACTTCCAAACTAGGCATAGCTTTGGAATAAGGCACCTATTCTGGATATCCTGGTCTTGTTCATCTCCCAGCCCCACCCCGCGCCCACCCTGGTCTTGTTCATCTCCCACCCCCACCCCGCGCCCACCCTCTGCCCGCCCGTTTCACTGCTAATCCCAGTGCGTGAGCGTTCCCAGGATGGCGTCAGGCCCTGGTCACCACCAGGGAGACAATCTGTAACACGTTTTGTCTTCAGTCCCTTAAACGAACAGGAGAAGCCTGAGAACCAACTCCCCCTGATTTCACCACTTTCAGCAAATGTGTACGTGGTGTGTGGCACAAATTTTGCTGCACTCCTGTCAAGAGACAAAGGGCCTGAGGTCGTAGACTGCTAAGAAAGCTCCATTTTCTTACTAAGAGGAACTTTTCTTCAGCTAGAGCCCAGCAAAAAGCTCCCCAAATTATAGTGTTGGCTGTGAATGAGCCTCAGATGTTCCTACCTCTCATAGACAAGGTGAGCTACAGGTAAGAGAATCCTGCAAATATACAGGGCTTCTCATTTGCTAGGAGTGCAGGACGGGGGAGGAAGGTGGGAGGGAGGCAGGGAAGGAGACAGATATGGAAGATAGATGGGAACATGACAAAATCACCTGTATGCTTATTTCAGATGGAATCTGATGTGGCTTTAGAGGAGGAAATCCCTGAATTCAGAACTATCAACTTGTCTTACCCCCTGACTCTAACTGAAAGAGGAATATTTTTTATTGGTAAATTTGGTTATTTTTGACTCCTATAATTTCCAAAGATGAATATGTATTCCACATCTGGTGGCACATTACAGCTATCACACAACGCAAAACTGAGGATACAGTGTGACTAACTGTCACTGTTTGTACCAAAACGATGGTTCCCTCTTACCCACTGTCATGTGCCCTCAGGCCCTGTGTGTAATGTCTGGGAGTTACTTGTTACAATATCAGGAGCATCTAAAGGTCATGGGATTGTGAGATTGTAACTAATAATTCTTGATATAAATTTTATGATGTTCTCTGATTTTTTTACTAGCTTTTGAAATTTAAGTTCTTACAGAACTGAGTTAATACGCTCTTGCATCACCCAAGGCCTCTGAATACTTGGAGTTAGGTTAAAAATTTCTCAGAAAATCTGCAGTATCTTAAACAGATATTTTGTTTCTAGTTAGATCTAAGCTGTTTATCCTCCAAAAGCAACCAGACAGGGGCACCTGGGTGGCTCACGACTGAGTGTCCGACTCTTGATTTCGGATCAGGTCATGATCTCAGGGTCATGAGATTGAGTCTCCTGTCGGGCTCCGCACTCAGCACGGAGTCTGCTGGAGATTCTCCCTCTTCTTCTGCCTCTCCCCCTGCTCGCGTGCTCTCTCTCTCTCAATAAATAAATAAAATCTTTTTTTAAAAAAAAAGGCAACCAGACATAGCAGCATTATTCACAAGAGCCAAAAGGCAGAAATAACCCAAGTGTCCATTGACAGATGAATGGATAAATAGAA
Organism: Leptonychotes weddellii; assembly: GCF_054177405.1. NCBI lineage: Eukaryota > Metazoa > Chordata > Mammalia > Carnivora > Phocidae > Leptonychotes > Leptonychotes weddellii. The sequence continues at coordinate 82,123,197 of NC_138374.1, forward strand.
TGTGGTGTATATACACAGTGGAATATTATTCAGCCATTAAAAGGAATGAAATTCTAGTACATGCCACAACTTGGATGAACTTGGAAAATATTACGCTAAGTGAAATAGACACGTCACAAAGAGATAAATATTGTGAAATCCCACTGATATGAGATACCTAGAATAGGTGAATTTATAGAGACAGAAAGAATAGAGATTACTAGGACTGGGGGGAGGGGAGCTATTGTTTCTGGTTGTAGAGTCTCTGTTTCAGATGATGAAAACGTTCTAGAAATAGTAGTGATGGCCACACATTATGAAAGTACTTGATGCTACTCTTAAAAGTGGTAAAAAGAGTAAATTTTATGTTATGTATGGTTTGCCACAATTCAAAAGAAACCACTGACACACAAGCCAGAAAAGCATTGCTTTGCTCTCACTATTTGGGACCTGTTGGTTGCATCTGTGGAGAACAGAAGTTCGTTTTGTATCTCTGTGTTCTAACAAGACACCTTTGAGCTACTCCTCACAAAATGGGATCAGGTTTCCCAGAGACCGAACAAGGCACAGACACAGAGATAAAGAAAGATGTTCCTGAAACATTCAGATTGTTGTATATTTGTGGCTGAGGAAAAAAAGGGGGGATGGGAAAGTTTAAAATAAAGACAGTATAAAAGATCGAAGTTTTAAAAGAGTAAAGGAAGTAAAGAAAACAGTGACAAAATATGAACTGGAAACTAGCTGAGGAATAATATTAAATAATATTAAAAGTCCCATAGGTAGTACTAGAACCTTCTTGCTCAAATACTTTTTTTCTTGATGCACTGGGGAGAGGCTTGAAAATTTTTTTTCCTTTTTGAAACATTGATGCTATTTTTTTTGAAAAAAGTACCATTAAGTCTATTTAAAATGTTAGCCTATCTTAAATATTTACTTGTAATGATTCAGATCACATATAAAGGGCACCAAACCCATTTCCCCTGAAAGTGCCTCATGGATGAACCCTCTAAACTTGGGAGACATTGCTACTGAACTTCTCAAAACCACCAGCTTGCTTGAACAAAATTGGAATTATTTAGAAAAACAATTCTTCAGGGGCGCCTGGGCGGCTCAGTTGCTTAAGCGTTTGCCTTTGGCTCAGGTCATGATCCCGAGGTCCTGGGATCGAGCCCTGTGTCGAGTTTCCTGCTCAGCAGGGAGTCTGCTTTTCCCTCTCCCTCTGCTTCTCCCCCTGCTCATGCACTCTCTCTCTTTCTCTCTCTCTCCCTCAAATAAATAAATAAAATCTTTAAAAAGGAAAAAAACAATTCTTCAGTCTGACAAATAGGTCCCAAACTACAGTTGTTGGTGGTGGCCTTGGAGATGGCACCAGGGAAGAGCACAGTATGGAGGACTAAGAAAATTGTCTGATGGGCTTTGAGAATAATAGTGAGCATTCTAGCTAACACCAGCCAGTTCCAGATCAAGGGACAGAATTTGAGTGTTAATATAAATTACATGGCAACAACCCAGATGCGGGGGGGCACCCATTTAGAGGGAACCAATAAAATTCAACCAAAGTAAAGTTTTCCATGGTGGGTGCTCACGTCCCTTGTTCGGCAACCTCCCACCATCCCGCGTAAGATAAGAACAGGGGCAATGAACAGGAATCTACCCATGACATCCACTCATCTTGGAGATGCTGGCTTTGGAGAAAGATCCAAGAATGCAGTCGGGTGGAGTTACACCTTGGGGCAGCTCCGTGAGGCTAGACAACCTGGCCTCTCTACACTTAAGTTGACAACTACCAGGCTAAAGTCCACGGGGTGGTTGTTACCAGTGAAACAGGGCCATGTGGATGTGAAGAACATCCTAGTGGAGTCGGGTAGGAGAGGAGTACCACGGAGTTGCCCATATGCCCATTACAGACTTGTTTGATAGGAGTTTAGGGGTGTCCCTTAGGCTGACTGAGCTGAGAAAGAAGTCCTGTGTGACTGGAAGTCCTGGTCCGAATGCCTCACATGTAAAGATAACTTGTGGCTGGCGGTTGCAGCTGCCGCTGACAGAGCTTTGGGCAGCCCTGCCTGCCGGCCTGCTTTGCACAACAGGGAGTCATTCTGTCCCTCCCTACCATGGCCCGGTGGGCGGGCGGTTTGTTGCTAATGTGGTCGCCGTTGCCTCTGCTGCCCCTCAGCTGTCCACAGCAAGGCCATGTGTTTGGAGTTGGGCAGTGTGCGTTTGAGGTGGCTCTTGGGCCCATTCACTGCAGCTGTCCCACCTGTGCGGGCACAGAGCAGCCGCCGGGCCCCTGCACACATCCTGCCCACAGAGCCCAGCGTGGGCCCAGTACCTTCAGCCCCAAGCCCACGCGGTGCTCGCTACGGTGACCAAGTTGTGTGTCCAGGACTCAGCACTGGTGGTTACCTTTCTGCCACTTGTCCAGCACTGCCTGGGCCCAGGTCACGAGTCTGATGTCCATGTGGCCAGGTTAGTTGCCCACATTTGTCCTGTGACTCCAGAAAGCTCAATCAGCCAGGAACCTCATAAATGTGAGCCTCTGGTTGCAAGGGACACAGGTCAAAACACGGTAGAACCAATGGAAAAGGTGTCTCTCCTACGGCAAAAAACAACGTGGAATTTGCTCTCCCTATTTCCTAGGGAGCACTTGGGCCCCACCACCTCGCTCCTGACTTTCAGAAATGTGCCAGTCTTTAAATGCAATCTTGGCTTCATTAAAAGTTCTGCCTCTTGGAAACTTTTTTTTTTTTTTAAGATTTTATTTATTTATTTGACAGAGAGAGACACAGTGAGAGAGGAGCACAGGCAAGGGGAGTGGAGGGGGGAGAGGCAGGCTTCCCGCCGAGGGGGGAGCCCGATGCGGGGCTCGATCCCAGAACGCTGGGATCATGACCTGAGCCGAAGGCAGGCGCTTAACGACTGAGCCACCCAGGCGCCCCTCTTGGAAACTTTTTGACAGTACAATAAAATGTATTAGCAATTTAAAATCTCATATGATTTGTGTAAATCACTGGCTATGTGGGACATTTCATTGAAGAGGGCTGAAAAATGAATTCAGTTTTTGCCCAATCCAGAATAATGGGCTGAATTTATAAATCAGATAAAAATAATCTCTGTGGACTCTATGTCCATTGTAGACTTCAGGCATATACACTGTTTCTACACGATTGTCTCAGGGATGAAGAATTATATTTATAGCATATTTAATTGAAGATATTTTCCCAGAGGGGGTGACATTATCAAGATGACAAACATAGGTCATTACCAACTTTAGTCCCCCTCACAAAAACATCAGCTCTCCACTGTCCACAGACAACACACCATTATGAAAATCCCAATACTAGGGAGTGAGGCTGAAGCACCCCCTGGGCCAGAGAGACCAAGAAGGACCACATTAGAAGAGTAAGATCAACTGCTACAGTCTGGCTACATCGTCTCTCCCTCGGGCCAGCACAGTGCTGCACCAAGAAGGTCCCCCTGGCCTTACATTTTCTCCTGTAGGAAAAACAGAGCCCACGGTGGATACCCGGTTTCCCAAACATTGCAGGATGCTTTCTGGGAGGCCTGCTTGGGTCTCACCTCATAAGGATCACAGGGAAATCTGCAGGGCTCTGACACTGGGAGTCCAATAGAGATGAGAAGGGGGCAAACTTGCAGAACCAGCACTCAGATCATGAGGACCACATTCTTGCTGGGGTGACTCCCAAGTAGAGGTCCCACCCAGCAGCTTTGGCTATTTATAGAGCCAAGCTAGTGGCCTCATATGGCCAGGGAGTTTGGTTGTCATTTCTGCCTGATTTGGGTCCCCAGCCAATGAGCCATACTGTTTTATGGAGACTGTTTTATGGCTCTGCCCAGGCAAGAAAGCAAATTCTCAGCCCCACTGCTGAGTATAGCTTCCAGTCCCACCTGACCAGGAAGCTTTGCTAGAGAACCCAGGGAGCTACAGAGCCCATTCTATAGCCCCACTTAGGCAGGGAATTAAGCCAGCAGGCATGCACAACTGTTAACAAGGCCTCTGGTCTGGCCCCATATAACCAGGGTGCCTGAAAAGTTACCCTGGGAAGCCTGGGAGCCCAACCTATGGTAATGCCCAGCCACAGAGCCCAGCCTAGAGCCCTTCCTGATTCCTGAACACAACCTGTGGCTTCACCCAAGCAGGGAGCCCAGACAGTGACCACACCCAACTGTGGAGCAGAGTCTTTAGCTCTGCCCAACTGTGGGACACAGCTGGAGGCCCTTCTCAACCACAGAGTCCAACCTGCAGGCCCGCCCAACTTCAGGGTCCAGCTTGAAGCCCCATCTGATAACACAGCAAAGTCTGAGGACACATCTGACTGTGAAGCCCTGCTTGTGGCCCAGCCTAAACACAGAATCCAGCCAGTGGCACCAAGGGGTCTGGGACCACAGCCTGAGACCCCACCCAACCAGGAGTGATTGCAGAGCCCAGCTCACAACCCTAATTCATCACAGAGTCTAGCCAGTGGCACCACACTCCCCACAGACATAGCTTGCAACCTCACTCAACTAGAGGGGATTGCAGAGGCCAGCTAGTGGCCCAACATGACTGCAGAACACAGCCAACAGCCCTGCCCAATCAGGCAGCCCACCCAGTGGCCCTGTTTGAATGTGGAGCCCAACCAGCAGGCCCACACAACCACAAAGCCCAGTCAGTGGCACCCCCCCCCCAAAAAAACCCTCCAACCTCAGATCACAAGCCGTGGCCTCTCTCAACTAAAGACACAAGTAGCAAATCCAGTCAGCCCATAGATGCTACTAGCTGATTCATCCAGTAACTCAAGCTGAGCTGACTGGTGAGGGTCTTTCCATGCCAAAGTAAACATGTAAAGTCTGGAAAAGTGGAGACCACTTACACAAATGTACAGATATTGACACAAGGAATCAACTATCATGAAGAATCAGGTAAACATGACTGCACCAAAAGAAATGAATAAGCTCCAATAACTGATCCTAAAGAAATGGAGATCTATGAAACATTTGACAAAGAATTCTGAATAATCCTTTTAGGAAGTTCAGTAAACTTCAGGAACACAGACAGGCAATCAACAAAATTAGGAAAACAAAACAATGCATGAACAAAATGAGAAGTTCAACAGGTAATGGAAATCATAAAAAGAAAGAAAGAAAGAAAGAAAGAAAGAAAGAAAGAAAGAAAGAAAGAAGAAAGAAAGAAAGAAAGAAAGAAAGAAAGAAAGAAAGAAAGAAAGAAAGAAAGAAAGAAATCCCATATAGAAATCCTGGAGCTGAAGAATACAATGACTGAACTGAAGACTTAAATGGGGAGCGTTAACAGCAGGCTCAACTAAACAGAAGAAGGAATCAGTGAACTACAGGATAGGTCATTTGAAATTATCCATCCAGTCAGGGAAGTAACAAAGCAAAAAGAATGTAAAGAGTGACAAAAGCCTATGGGACTTATGGGACATCATAGAAAGAAACAATATACACATTATGGAAATCCCAGAAGGAGAAGAGAAAGAGAAAGGGACAGAAAGTCTAATTATAGCTGAAAATTTCCCAAACTTGGGGACATAAATGGACACCCAGATTCATGAAGCCCAAATGATCCCAAATAGAAACTGAAAAGGCCTACACTTAGACATATTATAATTAAATTGTCAAAAGTCAAAGACACAAAGAGTAGTTTGAAATCAGCAAGAGAAAAGCAACTCGCCACCAGCAAGGGTGTCCCTGTAGACTATTAGTGGGTTTCTCAACAGAAACTTTGCAGGCAGAGAGTGGGATGATATATTCAAAATATTGAAAGAAAAAAAAACCTTGTCAACCAAGAATACCACGCTGGGCAAAACTGTCTCTCAGAAGCGAAGGAGAGATAAAGACTTTCTCAAATAAGCAAAAGCTGAGGGAGTTCATTAAAAAACAACAACAACAACCAAAAACCCAAAAAACAAAATCTGCTAGAACTAATCAACAAATTCAGTCAAGTTGCAGGATACAAAATCAACATGCAGAAATCAGTTGTGTCTCCATACACTAACCATGAAACACTTGATAAGGAAATGAAGAAAACAATCTCATTCATAATAGCATTGAAAACAAGAAAATACTTAGGAATAAATTTAACAAAGGAGATGAAAGATCTGTATACTGAAAACTATAAGACTTTGAGGGCAGGACTTAAATAAATGGAAAGATGTGTTCATGGAGTAGAAGAATTAATATTGTAGAAATGTGCCATCCAAAGACATCTATATAAGCCATCTCAATGCAATACCTATCAAGATTCTAATAACATATAAAAAGAACAGAAAAAAACAATCTAAAAATTTGTATGGAACCGCAAAAGACCAAACAGAACAATCCTGAGAAAGAAGAGAAAACCTCAAGGCATCACTTCTTGATTTCAAACTATAGTAACTGATTACAAAGTAATCAAGTAACTTGATTACATAGCTATAGTAATCAAAACAGAATAGTAGGGGTATAAAAACAGACCCATAACTCAATGGAACAGAGTAGAGAGTCCAGAAATAAACCCATGCATACCTGGTCAACTGATATTTGACTAGGGAGACAAGGATACTGAATTAGAAAAAGATAGTCTTCTCAATAAATGATGTTGGAAAAATGAATATTCACAGGCAAAAGAATGAAACAAGACTCCTAACTTACACCCTTACAAAAATTAACTCAAAATGGCTTAAAGACTTAAATGTAAGAACTGAAACCATAAAACTTCTAGAAGAAACATAGGGGAAAATTTCCTTCAGATTAGTCTTGCCATTGATTTTATGGATATGACACCCAACACATAAACGATAAAAGCAAAAATAGGCCACCCCAAACAAAAAAGCTTCTGCACAGCAAAATAAATAAATAAACAAACAAACAAACTAACTAACTAACAAATAAATAAGATCAACAAAATGAAAAGGTATCCTAGAGAATGGGAGAAAATATTTATAAATCATATATCTGGTAAGAGGTTAATATTCAAAATATACGTAGAATTCATACAATTCAATATTTGGCAAAAACCAAATAATCCAATTAAAAATGGGTAAAGGAACTGAGTAGACATAGTTCCAAAGAAGATATTCAAATGGCCACAAGTACATGAAAAGGTGCTCAGCATCACTAATTATCAGGGAGATGCACAACAAAACTGTGATATCACCTCATACCTATTAGAATGGCTATTACCAAAAAGACAAGGGATAAAAATGCTTGTGAAGATATGGAAAGAAGTGAGCACTTGTACAACTGTTGGTGGGATTGTAGATTGGTGCAGCCACTGTGGAAAATAGTATAGAGGTTCCTCAAAACATTAAAAATAGAACGACCATATGACTCAATAATTCCACTTCTGGGTATATCTAAAGGAAATCACATCATTATCTGTAAGAAATATCTGGGGGTGCTGGGTGGCTTAGTCGGTTGAGCGTCTGACTCTTGGTTTTGGCTCAGGTCACAATCTTAGGGTCCTGAGATCGAGCCCTATATTGGGCTCCATGCTGAACATGGAGCCTGCTTAAGATTCTCTCTCCCCTTCTCCCTCTGCCTCTCCCCACTTGCTCTAAATAAATAAATAAAATAGAGATACCAGCATCTCCGTATTCATAAGCTTTGTTTACAGTAGCCAAGGCATGTAAACAACCTAAGTGTCCATCAATGGATGAACAGATCAAGAAATGTGGCATATATACACAATGGAATATTATACAGCCATAAAAAAGAGAAAGAAATCCTGCCATTTGTGACAACAGGGATGAAACTTGAGGACATTATGCTGACTGAAATAAGAATCTAAAACAACAGCAACAACCACAAACCAGACTGTACATTGGCGGGAGTCGCCAGGGGTGGATTAGGGTCGGGGTGAAGATGGTCAAATGGTATAAACATTCAGTTTTAAGATGAATAAGTTCTGGAGCTGTAATATACAGCACAGTGACTATAGTTAACAATACTGTATTGTATATTTAAAAGTTGTTCTCTTAAGAGAGTAGATCTTAAAAGTTCTTGCCACACCAAGAAAAACAAACTGTAAGTATGTGAGGTGATGGGTGTGTTAACTAACCTATTGTAGTAATCATTTCACAATATATACACATATGAAAACATTACATTGTACACCTTAAATTTACATGTTTAATAAAGTCAGTTAGATCTTCAAGTATAGGAAAATTTACACAATGTCAGTTGCATCCCAATAAAGCTGGAAAAAATATATTTCCCTAGAATTTCTGAACTAAAATTTTAAAACAATCTAGCTTCAAGACTATCTGTGTCTTAAAAGCTGAATTAAATAATTGGTATTAATATTCAATCATGGTCTATATAAACACAGACTAAAACAAGAGGTCATCCAGTTAATAAAAAGGTGAAGTAGCTGAGAAAAAAGTCATATTAATAAAAAAATGAGCATCTCAGTGAGACTTGACCCTCATCTTCATGGTACTCACCACAAAAAGGAACGAGTTGATAAATCACTGATATTGCTTCCTCAGTTTGAATGTTCCTGTCCTTGCAGAGACTTCAGAGGTTTAAAAATTAATAGTTGATTTATTAAAATTAAAAATTCACAAGTTCAAAAACCTCATTTTAAGGTTGAACCTTAAGCTTTTAAGTTCAACTTACAAATCTTTTTATTCTATTTATACGTTTGATACATTTTTACAGGCACTTTTAAGAAAACTTTCACTACACTTAATTGAATTCTCTTAAATAATTTAAACTGTATTTATAAAAATAATATACTCAATTTCTTCATTAAATGCTTCAATTGTCTGATTAATAAACAACATTTTTTCAAGTACCTGCATTGCTCCTTTGAATCTTATAAAAGGAAACTTCCACACATGACGAATCATAAGTTCTTTGAACTGTTTTCATATTGTTTACAACCTTGGTAATAGTCTCTTATATTTTTTAACTTAGAATCATTAAGTCAACCCAATTAATGTCATATTTTAAATTGAAATTTGAAATTAAAATGACATTCTTTTACATACTGAAATGTGCTTATTTCTCTTAAACATTCTAAATATTTGCTAGAACAAATGTACACACGTATTTTCCAAATGTAACTAAAACCTTACCATATTTGTTTGATTTATTTCAACATTTAACTAACTTAATTCTGTATCTTCCCAGGGTGAAAACAAACCAACAAACAAAAACCTTACCCACTAAAGAAACTTTGTCATCCCAACCCAAGCAAATATATTGAGGTTTCCTAAAGACTTAGAGTTACCCCTCATCAGATCATGGCACTTGATTCTTGCCACCATCATGACGAGACCAATGAGATCTCATTGTTGTCACTATAAAATGTGTTCCTAAACTTAATAAAAGGACTGTGCTCTTGTCCATGTCCCAAGACTTAAATTCCATCATGATTTAATTTTCTCTTCAGTTCCTGAAATCTGCAATCCCCACCAAGATGTAATGAATTTTCTCCACTGCCTCAATTGGATTTGTGTTTCTTTGACTCTTTTGAGGTAACTGAATATTATCTTAATGGATCCTGAGTTTCTCCCAAGTCTGCCTGCCCGATTCTGCGTACAACCAAAACCATGCTAATGACAGCAATGTGTCACATTAAAGGCAATGACAGAAATATGCAGAGATGATATACCTAACCCAGCCTGATACATAGGAGCTAGTGAAGTAAGGATAGAAAATACCCTGGTTAAATCCGTGTTCAAGAGAAAACACCAACAGGGATACCAACAGGTACCAACAGGGATAATTTATCTGACAAGACTGAAGGCAGGGAGGTGGTTGCAAATATCCTGGGGAGTGATGATATTAGGCAGTGAGAAGTATACACAACTGAGGGGGACAAATATACACACATTTAAGAAGTAAAATTAGCAAGATGCTGATAGATAGGAGGGTAAGGAAGAAGAGCCAATGTTTTCCAAAATCCAAAGTCTTAAGCAAGCTTCCAAAACAGTTGAGTTTGGGCTGAATTCTTAATTTTTAAACAAGTATCTGTAGGTAGATATTCCATGTGGTTGCTTGAAGTGAGAAGAGGAATTTCTGAATGACTGCTGTATTAAGTAGGAGGACTAAGCTGTTATTTTGTCATGAACATTCAAGAGCCTAACTTGTATGGTCACTCTTTCTGAAGGTTTTCTCCTTTAGCCTAATGGTCCCTTCCTCAGGAGGGGCTTCCCTATTCTCGGACTCAATAAAGCAGCTCCTTCACACGCTCACAATCCTCTTTATGTCTTCCTTGAATCATATTTCCAAATTTATTGCTTGGACAATGTCTCTCCCACTGGATGAGAACTGGGACCCTATCTGTCTGTTTTGTTCTCTGATAAATCCCCAGCACCTAGCATATCAACAACTATTTGTTGAATGAATGAAAGGCTATGTGAATGAATGAATGAATGAATGAATGAAAGTGATAGACAACACAGGCCCCTGAAGATAGAGCAATCCAACATGTTCCTTACAATGGTGCTCTGGATTTTTTTCAGGCACGTGTGGTGCTTGGGAAGATGAGTGTCAGAGCAATTAAAATCATTGGGTTGTGTCAGGCAAACCAAACACCCAGGGTCTTTACCCTAAGCTGGGTGATCTCAAACAATTCATTTAACCCCTCAATACTTCAGTTTTCTCATTTTTAAAATGGGAATGATTATGATATGGGGTGTGGGTATTCAGCTTTATTTCACATAGTAGAGAATTGTATATAAAATATTTTTAAGCAAAGCCAATGCCTCAAAATCAGCCATTTAGTATTCACCTCTATTTTACTTTGCCTTATATGTAAATGCATAGAACCTTCTAGAATGTAGGCAAGGGTGTCAGTTTAAGGACTACAAATAGGAGGAAGGAGACTGGGGAGAGGAGTCTTTACACCTGAGACCCTTAGAGCATGATGTGCAGCTCTCAAACACAATCAGAAGAAAAATAATTCCCTCATGAATTACGTTAACAAAATGATGAAAAGTAATACTACATTGGACACATTTAAGTAATATTATAACAGAGGGCCTATGAGTAATTTAACCCCAATCTCTCATGTAAACATTTGTCACATGCATCCAGCATAATAACTATTTTGGGTATTACGTTTAAAAAATAACAATTGTAGAAAAAATTTTTTATCACTGGGGAGTTCTGACGCCAAGCCTTATGTGAAAGGTGGCTTCTTGAGTTTATTGCCAGGTTTATGATACCTGATTTATAGTAACATTTTTAAAAATACAAATTGTAGACATGTCTGCTATCACCAGGGACTTCTGACTCCTACCTGAGACTGAATGTGGTCTCTCAAGTTTACTGCCATGTTTAGATTTTATGGCCCTCTGACTGATAGCAACTGGCAAAGTTACTATACGGCATTCTGTTTTGTTTTATTTATCATAATCATCTTTGAATGTTTATTTACAATCACATTAATATTGTACTTTAGTATTTTTGTGCCTCTGAACATTTCATGGCCTGCAGAAAGGAATCCATGGGACATCCGCTCTGCCAGTAATCCCTGGCTTTCTAAAGCAACTGATCTCATCCAAATTTATTGACATGGTACCATGACATCACATAAGGCAGTAATGAGGGGCTATATTTTTTTAATTAAGTAGATATAAGCAAATGACTAATTCCATCAAACACTTTTGGACGTTATTACAAATATTAAGAGGTCAGAATCTGAAATCAAAGGCCACATGTAGCCATCCACAGATCACACCTTGAGACTCCTGGTATCTTAGAGAGAGAGAGAGAAAGCAGGGGGAGGGGCAGAGGGAGAGAGAAAATCATAAGCAGACTTCATGCTGAGCATGGAGCTCGATCTCATGACCCTGAGATCATGACCTGAGGCAAAATCAAGAGTCGGACACTTAACCGACTGAGCCACCCAGGTGCCCCTTAGATCCTCCTTTTAGCAGCAGGAAGGGAGAGAGTTACCAGGAGGGGCCAGAGTGCCCAGTGTCCCCCTAAATGTGGTGCTTGTTGAATGCTATTCCCATTCCAGCTGGAACTGTCTGCATGAGAGCAGTTTCGGGGTGGGGGGAACTGCCTACCGGGGAAAGCCCCTCCCCAATGTGAAAGTTCTGGCTTGCCCATACTCTACACAGAGGACACACTTTCTCAGGCCAAGATGCCAGTGAAAACCTGTGACCCAACCCACCTGCCCGGTGGAAAGGCGACCAGAGCTCAGAGTTCTTGATGGTGCCTCACCCACTGCATCAGCAGTCAAAGGAGAAAGGGGCCTATCTGCCATTCGCTCAGAAGTGTGGGCTTTCCAAAGATAAGGCCGTGGATTCACTGTCGTGCAAGGGCCTTGTTTCGATGTCCTACTAAAGAGGAGTTGGGTTTTCAAAGGTCAGAACACTGGCCTCAGTGAGGTGGGCGTGGTTCCTGTGTGTAAGGTACCGCATTTCGGGAACAGGGCTGTGGAGGAGATGCATGTGGTCAGCTGGAATCCTTCCCTGGGGTCTCTACCTCTCCTGAGGAAATCAGCGCGTCTGTGGATACTTTGATAATTCAGCAAACACAGAGAGCCCACCCAGCCTGCTGTGTCTTTAAGGGAGGTGTGACTCCTGATCTCACATTCGGCTTCTGGAGTCTGTGTCCTCCTGGGCGGCTTCCCCATTGCCTTGGAGGTAAATGCACAGACCACACTCACTCCACTGTTGCCTCTGGGAGGGAAGGGTGGATCAGCAGCACGTTGAGTATATTCATGTTCCATTGACCAAGGCCCCCGGTCGTCCATTCCTGTTGGCATGTCCGGTAGATTGATGGCTAAGGCCAGAAATTCAGTCTGTGGCATTTCCTCCCCGCTGTGCTGTGTGTGGCCCTAGGTCAGCCTCTTACCATTCCTTCTGCGTCAGTGTCCGCATCTGTAAAAGGGGAGGAAGGGCAGTGGGTGGTAAAGATTAATAACATGTTGCTGTTGAACTGATGGATGGGAGGCCCTCGGAGCCACACCTGCTCCTTAGAGGATGTGGAGCGATCCAGGACGGGAATCCTCCTAGCATCTTCTTAGATCCTCCACAGAGGATCCGCATCCCATTTCTGAACCAACCTCATTTTTCTCCTCCATTCTTGGGCGTCCCTGGCCTTATGACACTGGCCTCCCACTGCCAGGAATAGGCTGACATCTCCGCCAGGGAGAGGCTGAAGAGGTGGAGATGGGGAGACAGAGACAGACAGAGGCAGAAAATCAAGCCATGCCCAGGGGCTCCATGTTTGAGGGGCATGACATGCCTTACAGGAGACAGACCTGGGTTCAGATGTCCCATGCAGCCGTGACTTACTGCCCTACACTGGGTTGTTTCTCATCAATGAAATGGAAATGACAGTGGTGCCTACATCAGAGCATTGCTGGGAAGACGAAGCCCACAGAGCTCTTTGCTGGTGGTTGGCATTCCATAAACAGTAACCAGCTAGGATTATTACTGTGCTCACCCAAACCTGCAGCTAAATGTGGAGGGTTTTTATTTCTTCTTCTTCTTTTTAAGATTTTATTTATTTATTTGAGAGAGAGAGAGAGCACGAGCGGGGGGAGGGGCAGAGGGAGAAGCAGACTCCCCGCTGAGCAGAGAGCTCTACCCAAGACTCGATCCCAGGACCCCAAGATCATGACCTGAGCTGAAGGCAGATGCTTAACCGACTGAGCCACCCAGGTGCCCTGGAATTCTTATTTCTTAAATACCTTTTTCTGTAGACATCTTGTGGCCTAAAGTGGGAATTGAGATCTAGCTGGGAAAAGGAAATCTCGATTTATTTCTTGTACATTCTTTAGGCACCTTGCAAATTCACCTACCTTCCCAGTGATTCAGTGTGGCCCAGTCACAATAAAGCATCATCAGCTCTTGGTCTTCTGTGGGAGCTGATTTCCTCTGGAGAAGAGGCCCTGGGTGTAGCCAGAGGGCCTGGAAAAGCAGCTGGGCATAGGTTCATATGTGCTATGGAGGACGTGTGCCTGGAGGAGACTTCCAGGGGAGAGATCACACATTGCATGACGTTATGGTCGCTTGTCAGGTGCCTTCTCTGAGTTGTCCACTTCTAAGGGCAGGGACCTTACTTCCCAGGGGTTTGAAAGAGGTTTGTATGTAAAGTACTGACCTCAGCGACCGGCACGTAATTCTCACAACCTGGTACCTGTACACACTGCTGCTGATTTTGATGTTTATGACATTTACGATGTTTATATTCTTAGCGTTCGGCATTTAGGAGGCACTCAAGAAATGTTTGTCAGATTTTTTTTTAGGTCTGTGGTGATCATTTACAGAGTCTATTCCTGTGCTGCCTAAGTGGTTTGACATTCTTGCGCCTACAAAGTAAAGAATAATGGAAAAAATTCTATTTTGTCTGAAACTCCAGGAAATGTTGTGGTTAAATCTAGGGGGATGGTTTCCCATCATTCACAAATGAAGGCAAACACAGAGGAAATTCTCACAGCCTCCCCTAAGCCACCCCGTGTCACAAACATCCAGATGCATTCATTCTCAGCAAAGTGGAAGTTGAAAAGTTGTTTTGGTTTCCAATGAACATTGTTCTTTCATATCCATTCATATTATGTGGAGTCATTTCAACCTCCTATTTTGTCGTAGGTCAAAGATTGGCATCATAGTAATAGAGGTGACTTTCACAAACATTTACTGCATGGAAATAAATGAAGAAACTGATTAACACAGATGGGTTTCAATGTCCATTTTGTCAAATGAGAACCTCACAAGAGGCCAACAGTTCCCACCTCACATTCACAAAGTCATGACCAAAATGACCTACATTTTCTCTTTCTTAACATCAGCCTGTATACATGTTTGAAAAGATTTTTGTCTTAGTTTTGTGATTCATTTTTTTTTCTAAGGCTCACTGTGGGAATTATATTATCACTGAACAACAAAAAAATTTTTTTTTAATTTAGTAGAGACTCAGACAGAACTTACTACTTGCTAGGCACTGCTCTAAGCACTTTATACATATGAATTCATTTATTCTCTTAACTCTGAGATAGTTACTATTTTTTTTTAAGATTTATTTATTTATTTGAGAGAGAGAGTGTACATGCAAATGAGCGGATGGAGGGGCAGAGGGAGAGGGACAAGCAGACTTCCCGCTGAGCACGGAGCCTGACTCAGGGCTCAATCCCAGGACCTGAGATCATGACCTGAGCCAAAATCAAGAGTTGGCCGCTCAACCGACTGAGCCACTCAGGTGCCCCAAGATAATTACTATTATTATCAAGGTTTACAAAAGAGGGAACTGACGCATAGAGAGGTGAAAGAAACTTGCCCAAGTTCACACAACTATGAAGTAACAGAGGCAAGCTATATATACTTCTCACTGCTGTATCTCCCTTCACACCGAAGATGGCCACTAGCATCATGACCAACAACCAATGAAACACACGGGTGGGCTAATATCGAATTTTTCATGTCTATCAAAAATCATCAAGTCCATACTTTTACATTTTCTAAATGGTCAGAAAAATTGGAACGACTACCCAGCTTATTCAATCTATTCCATGTAACTTAACATATTGATGCAAATCACTGAGAAAAGATTCAGATATTTGGAAATGGTTTTGTTGGCATGTGTGCCCATTTTGGTGTGGTACATGTATTAGAGAAAAAGATTCCAAAAGAAATCTAAGGAAGCTAGGTACCAGAGAAAAGTATAGTTGAATTGCAGCTTTACTGCTTATCAGCTGTAGGACCTTGGAGAATGTACTTGACCTTTCTGAGCCTCCATTTTTCTTCTGTGCACTGCATGTAATAACACTTAGCTTCGAGTTGTACTCATGATATGAACTAACACAGGCACAGTGCCTAGAACAGTGTCTGGCTCATGGTATGTGATTAACACATGTTCATTCCATCCCCACAAACTTCCAGAGCTCTCTAGATTGGCTAGTAGAGTTCACCATGCTCAAAGAAAATTCCTCTTACTCATAATTCTACCACATGATGTTTTTTCTCTGAATATCTTTTCAACAATTATAAGAATTTGATTCCAATACATTAAAATTCTGAGTCATTTGTTCAGGGGGTAATTAGAAAATAAGGAAATAAAGTTTAGAAATTGAAAACAAAGATGCAAGAGTAGAGTTTTTGCAAGAAAGTCTCCGGGAAAGATAGGCAGCTAAGGGAAAGGAACTAAGTTCTTAAAATTAGTCTTTTTTGCCTGGGTGTCTCAGTCGTTGGGTGTCTGCCTTTGGCTCGGGTCATGATCCCAGAGTCCTGGGATCGAGCCCCGCATCGGGCTCCCAGCTCTGCGGGAAGCCTGCTTCTCCCTCTCCCGCTCCCCCTGCTTGTGTTCCTGCTCTCGCTATCTCTCACTCTCTGTCAAATAAATAAAATCTTTAAAAAAAAAAATTAGTCTTTTTTATTGGAAAGGAGAAAATTGAGCTGTGTCAGTGAAGCTGTGAGATTTTGATGGCCAGAGTGACCTATATAACCAGGTGCATTGTAGCAAGTGGCATGAAGCCTTTTCCAATTTAATAATCCCAATTTCTATAAACACCACAAAATGTGGAATGTGAGAATCAAAATGGTACAATTTAAAATATTTGGGTGTTTGAATGGAGAATCAATACAGAATTACAGATACAGTATCATTATTATTTGCAAGAAGGAGGTATGAATATATACCATCTGATTAAAATGTTTGAAAAGGAAATCCTAGCAAACAATGCACTGTAGAAAAAAATAAATTTCATAGGGGCACCTTGGTGACTAAGTCAGTAAGCATCTGCCTTTGGCTCAGGTCATGATCCCAGAGTCCCAGAGCAGGGAATCTACTTCTCCCTCTCCCTCTGCCCCTGCTCGTGTACTTTCTCTCACTCACTCTCTTTCTCAAATAAATAAAAAAAATCTGAAAAAAATTAATTTCATAGTCTTCATTATTACTAGCAACATCATTAATGTCTATCATTCATTGCTATGTTATTTTATTTCAAGATCTTAAGTTCCTCAGCTGTGGATTTTCTACCCTTCAAAGCAGGAAACCAACTCTTACCATCTGAGGACACACCAAGCATTTTGTTACATTATTTGTGTATTTCAGCCACCTTGGAAGGACTCTTTGCCACACTTGATTGGTAAGTCTGATGGAAACTTTGAAATTGTATAGCAGTGAGGAGGAACACTTTGAATGACTTGTTCACCATTGTTTTGGGTGCTCAATAAATACTTGGTGAAAGAATGGTGTACTGCTATTTTTCTTTTGGTCACTTGAAATAGCTTAACATCATTAAATACCATGCATGCCCCTCCTGCCAGGAAATTGAGAGCCAAGCTCTGTCCTTCGTTGGTGTATTTTTTCTTGACAGGATGTCTTGACCTAATCTTCCCCCTCCTCTCAGCTACTGCTATGTGGTTTTTTTTTTTCCTTCAACCCTTTGTTGATGGTTTGGGGCATTGTTGTACCTATGCTTTTATTAAAAGTTTCTGAAATACCCTTCCCTCTTTTAAAGATGCTCATGGTATATAAGTAATTAAATGGCAATTTCAAATCCTAATATAGATGAGCCCGGGAGACATTGTATGGTTCAGGTCTTTGTATTTATTCATTCCCTTTTTTCCTTTTTTTGAAAGTGTTGGGTTTTAGGACACTTATGCTGGACCCATGTTTCACTATGCACTTATTTAGCTGACTGGACACCTTTATATTCAGTGATTTTTGCCTGCATTTATAGACCAGGTTTTTCAATAGCGCTATTGACTATTTAAATGAATTCTTTGTGAATACATTTAGATATGCTTATATTTGCATTTAATATAGATGCAAATCATGGCTCCAAAGATTGCATTTTAGCCTGTGGTGAGTTATAGACTCATAATGAATAGCAGTAATAGCATGAAAGAAAAATTCCTAAATTTATGTACAGGTAGCAAATGCTGAAATCATAAATTAAAAGACAAGAAGCAACTAAAGTAGTCATCAAAACTCTTTGCTTGCCTGCAACCCAAATCCTAACCTATATCAGCACAGAGTATATCTAATCGAGCCATGGAGCCTTCTAGAACCAGCCCCTGTATCTAACAACAGCAATTTCTAAACAGCTTAATTGAATTAAGGAGATTATTCACTTGGCAGGATGTGTGTGTGTGTGTGCGGCGGGGGGGAGTTGTTGCTCACAGCGCAGCCATATTCAGGCACAATTGGTTGCTGCTATCAATTTAATTAGTAGTTCTCAAATAGTTCTTCATCCCAGTATTTGGTGTTAAAAGAAGTATCAACCATCCTTGGTCTGTTTGATTGAGTGTGTAAGTTACTTCTCTGCTCTTCAAAGATCCCATGTCTTTTTCTCCCCCTGGCTCAAAGATGAACACCCACTATGTATGTAGCTAGGAACTGGGGATACAAGACGATGCAGAACCTCAAAATGTCATTGTTCAAAGCCATTTAGATCCATTTGAAAGAAATCTTACTTTGCCTCCAGAGAACTTTCTTTTATGGCTTCACTGATAATTTCAGGTTTTGTTTTGAAAATGTGTGCATAAGAACTTATTAAAATGCTAATGTCAGAATCCTAGGATTTAAAAAATCATTGTTTTACCCTCTGATTTCAAAATTGTTTCCCAAAATTGCTTCATGTTCCATTTCCCCAGATTGTCTTCTAACATGTTGCAGGTGGAATTGGGACTTCTCGTAGAGGTCATCCCACAGAGCAGGTTGGGCTTCACAGCACCCTGAACTGGCAAGAGCCAGTCTAATCTGGTTTGAAGGGGCTCTAGGCACAGCTCCTGAGCCCCCAAATCCCCATCTCTCACCTGTCTTTTTCCCAATCTTTCAGCATCTCAACTTCGGGTCTCGGAGGCTGAGGTGACATCGAGAGTTCCCTTTTAAATGAGAAATCTATCGGACAACAAGACTAGGACAGGGGCACAGGGGGTGAGGGGCAGAAACCTGGAAAGAGGGGAGACAGAGGAACAGGAAGGGGGCCCAGGGTCCTTTACAGCTCCACATCTGGTCTATCTTACATCCTTTTATCTGGAGATGTTTAGAGGAGGACAGAAGGAAATATGTGGTTTCCCCTTCCCCTTTTTCAAAGGAGGGGTTTCCCTTCCTGCTTCTGGCGAAGTGTTTGATGGTCATTAGCATCCCTTGCATGAATACCCTCCAAAGACCTGCTAGGTCATAGCCATGGTACATATGAGCATGAGTCCAAGGAATGAACCTTCTTCTTGGGTGGTGAGCTGAGCCATCTTGCCTCCAGGCTCAGGTCTCTTTGTAACTAGTGGCTTCACCAGCAGCAGAAACAGACTGGTGGGTGGGTCGCAGAGCCACAGAGACTGCTTTTTGTGATAGCGCATCAGTATTTGATTAGGTATAGAATGGAGCCTCACCAATCCCTCAGCGAGACCAGGTAGAAATCTTGCACTCCCGTGCTGCTTTCCCAAAGGGGCTAGAGTAGCCTCTTGGGCACCTGGGAATTAATGCCTGCAGGTAGCAGCCCAAGCAAAGCTTTTGCTCCATAATTTTAGGGTTGTCAAGCAGACATGTTCTCATATGCAATGGTCCTTAGCTAAGATGAACGTAATTAAAATGAACATCTTTATTTGTATATACATAGTAACTGATGAGAGTAATTTGCTTCAAAATAGAAGCTATGGCTGATAAGACAATCTATGTGTTTAAGCCACTTGGGAAATGTTGTAATTATGCTTTTCAAAGAACTTTTTATATGAGAGAATGTCTTACATGCGAGAATGTATAACATTAGCCATGTACCTATGATTCTCTTCAATGTTTAACAAATAAGTATAATACGTAAAAATGATTTATGCAATAATGTCAATTCCATAGGGGCATTTGGGTGGCTCAGTTGCTTAAAGTGTCTGACTCTTGGTTTTGATCCAGGTTGTGATCTCAAGGTGTGGGATTGAGCTCCGCATCAGGCTCCCTGCTCAGCAAGGAGTCTGTTTTTCCCTCTCCCTCTGCTCCTTCCCCTACTCTCTCTCTCTCTCTCAAATAAATAAATAAAATCTTTTAAAAAATAATGTAAATTCCTTAAACAGAGGGTATTCTGGTCATCGAATACTCATTAGGGGCATAAAACATCCACAACAATCAATGGTGATGATTATGATGATGATGATGGTCTTCCATGTGTCAGGAGGCTGACTGGGGGTCCAGTAGACACTCTCACTCAGGGTCTCCCAGGCTGATATAACCAGACAACAGTGACATGGGTGGGAGACACCTCAAAGACCTCCACACATGTCTGGTGGTTGATGCTGGCTGTCAACTGGTATATTGAACATGCCTTTTTTCCCCCTAAAGATTTATTTATTTATTTTAGAGAGAGCAAGAGAGCACTTGGGGGAGAGGCAGAGGGAGAGAGAGAAACCCAAGGAGACTCTGTGCTGAGCATGGAGCCTGATGCGGGGCTCAATCCCACAACCCTGAGATCAGGACCTGAACTGAAAGCAAGAGTCAGATGTTCAACCAACTGAGCCACCCCTGAACATGCCTTTGTAATCTGGAGCTTTGACATCTGGGCCTTGCTGACCCTGGACTGCCCCTCCCAGGACTAGCTAATTTCAAAAGACAGCAAATGACTTTCCAGAGCCCACACGTCAACTATCTCCTTTTTGGGCTCCCACACTCAGGCCACTATTCCTCCTCCTTCATCACTCAGAGCCAGGTACCAGACAACTAGGGACAGCCTCTAGGCCCCAGAGCCCGCTGAAATTGTTCCAGGTAGCCAATCCTATGCTTGCTTGCCCTGCCTCACCTGTTCCTCCCTATGGAAACTACCATAAAGGCTCTTGTCCACATGTTCCCCTCCAACCCTCTGCCTCCTGACTGACCCTGGTGCTTCTTCATGTTGTTCTGTGTGGTATGTCATGCCTCCCATTTACAGGGATCTGTGAATAAAAACCTCTTCCTTTATGACTCATTTTTGTGTCTGCAGATCTTACCATATCTGATTAAATCTTGGGTCCATTTGAAAACAGCTGGGACCTCAGCCACTGGCCAGGTCATCTCCACGTGGCATCTTCATGTGGCTTGGGCTTCCTCCCATTATGGCAGCTTTGTGGCAAGCATTTGCATCCCAGAAGAGAGAGCCAAAGGGAAGCAGGATGGCCCTTCTAACTGAGACTCAGGAGTCTCTCAGCTTCTTTTCTGCCATATTCTCTTTGTCAGAAGCTAGTCAGTAAGGCCAACCCACATTCTAGGGGAAGGGAATTGGACTCCACCTCTCAGTGGGAGGAGTGCCAAAGAACCTGCAGCCATGTTTTAAAACCACCACAGATGAATTCTGTTCATGGTCTATTCATGGGTCCTTAAATAACCAATGAGCTCAGTTTGAGGACATTTTGCTCAGTTCAGATGTTTCCATGTTTTTGTCATCCACTTTTCACTATTTCATCATGGCCATGTGCATATTCAAAAAACTGTACCTCCTTTAAGATTTTATAACCCCACCATGATCTTTAATGCCATAAATAGCATTAAATTATTCAAAATAGTTAAACATTATTTTAAATTCAAATCTGAAATTTTATTTTCATCTTCCTGTCAAGCCATTTTTTTTTAATTAGAGAGAAGGGGGTGGGAGGGTCAGAGGGAGAGGAAGAGAGAATCCCAAGCAGGCTCCACACCCAGTGGGGAGCCCAATGTGGGGCTTGATCCCAGGACCCTGAGATCATGACCTGAGCCAAAATCAAGAGTCAGTTGCTTAACCGACTGAGCCACCCAGGTGCCCCTTCCTGTCAAGCCACATTGTTAACACAATTTGGAGAGAAGTATTTGCCTGGAGAACTAATTGTGGGCCAAAATTCAATAAAACAAAACTTAAAAAAAATTTTAAAGTCAATCAATGAAAATATTATAAAAATTAGGCTGTGCAGGATGTGGAAAGTGGAGAGTAGATTTTAGCCAGAGTGCTGCTTAGAAGAATTTATGTTTCCCTAATCTATTTGTTGGTTTTATTTTCATTAGTTGATTTCAAAAGGATTTGAAGAAAATGGTAGAGAGAGCATTCAATCTCCTAACTGATGCTTTATTAGTAATGCAAACTTCTCAATGATTCTTTTAAAAGATAGTAAATAGGAAGAGGGGTAGGATGCTACAGGGTGGTTTGGTTTCATTGGCATGTAAGACCAAAGTAACTGAATTTTCTTCAAGAAAGTATGATAAGGGCATTAGAGAGGTCCACCTCAGCATGAACATGGCTGTTTGGAGAAGCCCTGAAAACATAAGCAACATGAGATGAGTATTAAGGTTTGGAATGAAGGAGAACAGTCTAGGCATAAAATCACATAGATAAATCAATAAAACCAATGCAAGAAAAGAGATGTTGCTTAATAAAACCCCAGGAGGAGACAAAAACACTCTTCATGGAAACATGCATGAGAAAAGGTGGAGAGAACGCTTTCCCATTAGTGGATGGGTCTTGTGTGCAGAAGACATCGAAAGGCAGGCCTTTTTAGTACAGCTTGGTCCTCAGTTAAATACAAAGATTATTTTGAAATCTACAGATTCTGAAGGCTTCACCGCTTAGGGAATTTTTCTGATCATTGTGGAGGTATGGCTCTCCTCTTTGTGACATGCTCAAGTAAAATTACAGAATGATCAACACTGTGTTTGATATCACTGAGAAAAATGAAATGGGAAAATCTCCAGGAAGCCAGTCTCCTAATCTCCAGGACCGACCATTTATACACTCAGCTTACTCAGCCAATACCACCCTCTTCCTTCCAAAAGGCCACAAGATCCACCCATATTGTTGCAAATGGCAAGATCTCATTCTTTTTATGGCTGAGTAATATTC
Source organism: Leptonychotes weddellii (assembly GCF_054177405.1). Taxonomy (NCBI): domain Eukaryota; kingdom Metazoa; phylum Chordata; class Mammalia; order Carnivora; family Phocidae; genus Leptonychotes; species Leptonychotes weddellii. The sequence continues at coordinate 82,145,914 of NC_138374.1, forward strand.
CATTGTATATATATATATACATCTTCTTTATCCATTCATCTATGGATGGACACTTGGGTTGCTTCCAGATCTTGGCTATTATAGATAATGCTGCAATAAATATAGGGTGCATATATCTTTTCAAACTAGGTGTTTTTAGATATATTTTTGTGTGTGGGGGGGGTAAATACCCAGAAGTGGAATGATTGTATCATGAAGTATTTCTATTTTTAATTTTTTGAGGAACCATGGTATTGTTTTCCACCATGGCCGCACCAGTTTGCATTCCCACCAACCATGAACAAGGGTTCCTTTTTCTCCATGTGCTCACCAACACTTGTTCTCGTGTTGTTGATTTTAGCCATTCTGACAGGTGTGAGGTGATATCTCATTGTGGTTTTGATTTGCATTTCCCTGATAATGAGTGATGTTGAGCATCTTTTCACGTATCTGTTGGCCATCTGGCTGTCTTTTTTGGAAAAATGTCCACCCAAGTCCTCTGCCCATTTTTCAATTGGATTATTTCTTTTCTTAGTGCTAAGTTCTTTATATATTTTGGATACTAACCCTTTATCAGATATATCATTTGCAAATATCTTCTCCCATTCGTAGGTTGCCTTTTTGTTCTGTTCATGGTTCCCTTCGCTGTGCAGAAGCTTTTTATTTTGGTGGAGTCCCAACACTTTCATTTTGCTTTTGTTTCCTTGCCAGAACAAATAATCCTAAAATTTGTATGAATAACGAAAGCAATCTTGAAAAAGAAGAACAAAGCTGGAGGCATCACAATCCCAGATTTCAAGATCCACTACAAAGCTGTAGTAATCAAAACAGTATGGTACTGGCACAAAAACAGACACATGGATCAGTAGAACAGAATAGAAAGCCCAGAAATATACCCATGCATTTATAGTCAATTAATCCATGACAAAAGAGGCAAGAATATACACTGGAGAAAAAGACAGTCTCTTCAACAAATAGTGTTGGGAAAACTGGACAGCAACATGCAAAAGAGTGAAACTGGACCACTTTCTTACACCGTACACAAAAATAAACTCAAAATGGATTAAAGATCTAAATGTGAGGCCCAAACCCATAAAACACCTAGAAGAAATCATAGGCAGTAATTTCTTTGACATCAGCTGTAGAAACATTTTTCAAGAGAGCACCAGTCTTAACTACTTCACTCCATAATTTTCAAACTTCTGCAATATTTTAGGGAACAAACATTTCTAAAACACTGTCTCTCCTACTTTATTTTTTAAAAAGGAAGGAAGAATTATTGGCACACATGTAACAATTGATTCCCCTGTATTCTTCACCTGTTGTTGTTGTCGTTGTTTTTAATCCTACAGTGTCAGAGACGTGCGTGCATTTTGTTGTGGTCTTTGATTTTCAACTATCTGAAAGTAGTAGTCAAGAAAAGCGAGCAACAGATTCAAAGAAAGAGGGAGAAGTGGTTCACACAGAAGCTGCTTTGGCTGGTGGGGTAGGGAGCACTTACAAGTCCAAAGTGAGAATCTTAAGTGCCATTTGCCTGGAAAAGAGAGTAACAGAGAGACAGATGTTTCTCTCATTATTTTTATGACCTCTGATAGGTCACTGTGCGAGAGGACCAGAGCAGAGCGGGATGCCTGTGTGTTACCTATTCTTGTGACTTTCGCTAGCGCCCAGGGAAGGAATTGTAGCTTGCATTTTGGCTTTAGAGGCCACAGCTTTTAGGAGAAAGATATTAAGCAATCGTTTGTAATGCTACAAGATCTTTGTTCTCTTTCCGACCAGTCTCTTACTCTGTTGCTCTTGAAGATAGAGACTTTGTAAGAGGCCAAAAACTAAGCAGGGAAAATGGGCAGTGCCGGGGTCAAATGTATAGCTCTCTTCTTTTAGTCTATTTTGAAACATACCTGTCATTTTTTTTTAGATCCCAAAGACCCAGCTAGTTTATGTTGGGGTTTTTTTTTTAACACTAGCCCCTTCAGACATGGGTAATGACTTTCAGGTTTTCTTAGTCAGAGACAATGTATCTTTTTCCAGATTCCCTCAAGCCCACCCTGAGTGCTAGATCTGAGCAATGACCGTCCAGGAAATGCTGCATTCTTGTGTGCGTTGGGCAGGATATCCTGCAAAGGGTCAAGAAAACATATTTCCCCATTGTCTTTGTTTAAACTGTAGAAAACCCTTGTGTCCAACTGGAGACTCTGTTCGTCACTACCATGGCAACTAAGGAAGATGGGCAGGTCACTCTTTGGCACTGACCTCCACCCTCACAACAAAAGCAAATGAGAAGACAAGGTGTTTCTGAATGTGTCCCTGGGCTCCCCATGTCCCACTCCCCTCCATCCACCTCACTGGGAGAGTGGAAAAGCCACAGCCGGATCCAAATAGGAACCAGCCAGCAAAATAGGAACCAGCACACAGGAGGGGCAGTTTAGCTTAATAGCGTTTCTTATGATGCATCTCCTTGGGAATAACAGGAAGAGGATCGGTGTGTAGGAAGAGGGGAGGGGAGGCTCTGAAGTAGCCTGTGATCCTTGAAGTGATGGGCTCAAAGCCTTGCCTCTAGGAGGCCAGTGTGACGATGGGGAGCCAGCAGATGGATTAATGACCTAGAATACGAGGTGCCAGTCCCAAGGTAGGTACAGCGTCTAACACTGATTTGGCAGCAGTAAAAATAACAGTATTGAAGCAGGGAGTGGAAAATCTTGGATATGACTTTCCAGCTCAACAGCTCTGAGCTCTGCCCACCACAACCTGGAGCTTGCTTCCTGTGCTGCAATCGTCTGCCAGCTGGGCTTCTCTTAGTTTTCAACCACTGCCTTCCTACTCCCCAGATGCCCTTTGAGCAGCTTGCCATGCTGTGACTTTACAGAATTTGTTTGGGGCTATTTAGAGATGGACATCCACAGTGAATACACTGGGGCCATTTGCTAGGTCAGTGTTTCCCAGAATGGCTCTATTACAAAATTACATTTCAGTGGTGTATTTCCTTATCTCTTGGAACAACTCACTTGCTAGGGTCCTGAGTGCGTGGTGGAGGTCAATGCCGACCCGAAAAAGCAGGGCGGGGAAGGCTGACAATGAAAGTGACTTTTATAGAAAGATATTTTCGGTAGGGTTGCACGTTGGTTTTTGACCAAGGACCTGCTTGGCTTTTAGTAAGAGTTAATGCTGATAATCTGTCAAGAAGAAAACAACAACAACAAAAACACAAAAAAACAAACAAGAAAAGAAAAAGGAAGACAAGAATAGGCAGCGGGTGTAAGTATCAATAGGGTTATGGCAGCTGGGTGTTTCCTAAGTTGGAGGGGAAGAGAAACCACTTGCCATACCATCACTAATGGGACCCTGTGGCACTCTTCTCTTGTCAATCAGTGAAGTCACCAGAAGGAAGCTCCAGGGCTCAGAATAGTGTTTCAGTTAAACTCAAAAGGTCAGCTGTAAGTTAACTCCAGTCTAGAAAACTGTCCATTAATACTATTAGGATGGAAAAAAAATAAACCTCATTTTTTATTCTCATGCACACTTTCAGAAGTGCTTAAATTAGGCCATGATAAATTTCACACACACACACACACACACACACACACACACAGAGTAGCATCCTGGAATGATGACTAGAATAAAAATCTAGATCCCCATCTTCAGACAAGTTCCTGGTTAAGGCCCTGAGTCCACTTCTCCATGAGTCTGCATGAACTGGAGGGGCTGAGGAGCACCCAGTTTCATATATTCTGTCCAAGATACTGTTCTAGATTCTGGCTTTTTCTACCAGGAAGTTATATAAGTTACATTCTCATCATTTAAAATTAAAAAAAACCCCACAAAATTTATAAAATATAGCAATCCAGGCAGAAGGTTACAAATGCCTAAAGATAAAAACTGTGGGATCTTATTTATATAAAGTACAAAACAGTCAAAGCTAAAGCTAATGTATACTGTTACATGTCAGGATAGGAGTTATCAATGTTTGGACGGTGGGGGTGATTCTAAGGGGTTTCCGGGGAGGGGCTGATGGCATTCGGTTTTTATCTGGGTGCTGGTTACATGAGTATATTCAGTTGTAATAATGTAATTTTACACACACTTTTTTGCATCTATGTTAAGCTTCGATTACATTTAATTTAATTACCCAAAGGTAATACAGACCTTAGTACAGAAGTTCCGAGGAATCACGGGCCAGGGGCTGGCCTTCATTATGGAAGATGGCGCCTTTGAGGCAGGGATTGGATTGATGGGAAAGCTTGGAACCCAGAACCATCTCCAGCATACAGCAGGCTCTCAGCAAATGGTTGCTGAATAAGTGAATGAATAAACAGACAAATGAATGAAACACATTTGCTAAACAAAAGAGTCAATGACACAGTTTTATAGCTCAGACAACCAGATGGAACTTCCAACGTGTCATGTTCTAAACCTACTTCTCAGTGACTGCATTGTGGCAAGTCAACTTCCTGTCACGATGCAATTTTTATAAAGTTCAGGACCTTCCATGATGTGCTAATGGATGTATGGTTGTCAAAACACATGCAGATACACACACTCTCCCACATCGAGCCAAGTTTTGTTTGTTGGGTTCATGCAGGATGTGAGCTAGGCAGGCACCTGCCAGACTCCCCAAGCTGCCACACAAGTACTTCTTAGAGCGTGAGCCCCCGGTGGCACAATCCTGCTTTTTCCATCTCTAGTTATTGAGAGCTGGTCCAGAGCCTGGTGCACAGTCGATGCTCAGAGCATTCCTGCTGAATGAATGAATGAGCCTGAGTTCATGGGCCAGACTGATTCTATCACAGGGCCTTGTCCACCTCCGATGTGGGCTCGATAAGGATGGTCAAATGCTAATATATATATTTTTAATGTTTGGGGGTGGAGAGCGAAGGACAGGGAGAAACACTAGCCAATTATATGCAGACATATTTACACCAAAGATGAGAACATGTACTTCATTAGAACTTCTTATTTTGAGTCTAGGAGTTTTCTTGAGAAATTAAATTAGCATGAGAAGGTTGTTTGGTGGGGCGCCTGGGTGGCTCAGTCAGTTAAGCATCTGCCTTCAGCTCAGGTCATGATCTCAGCGTCCTGAGATCAAGTCCCGTGTCCGGCTCCCTGCTCAGTGGGGAGTCTGCTTCTCCCTCTCCCTCTGCCACTCCCCTCTGCTTGTGCTCTCTCTCTTTCTCCCAAATAAATAAATAAAATCATTTAAAAAAAAGAAGTTTGCTTGGTGAACACGCTCAGGGTACAGGGAGCAGGCTGATCTTGTTCAGCATGCATTTAAATTTTATTGAGCACCTATTACAACTCAAGCACTGTGATAGGTTCCAGGTACTTTCACATGTTATTTCATTCAACCTTACTGAATTCTCATAGTAATCTTGTAAAATTCATGTCATGGTATACAGGAGTTCCTAGCAGCATTCCTAGCATCATGACCAAACATAAATAGACAAGCAACAAGTGCTTATAGAATGAATGAGTAAATTAATGAGTGGAAACCCATTTCCCAGAAAGTAAGTGGCAGAGATGGCATTTGAACCCTGATCCTGATCCCAAGGCCATCACTCTTGAGATAGGAGAGCTTGATGTGCTCATGGACATCACCTGCCAGTTAAGTTGGAATATCTCTATCAAGCCACTCTCTTCCCCAGCTAATTGTGGAGATATGTGGATGCATTATTTTTCTCATGCATGTGTTCATTCATTTCTTCAAGAAAGTTTTCATGAACACCCACTATAGGGCCAGCACTGTTAATTAATCACTCTGAGATTTAGATAGATGGTATGCAAAGCATAGTAATTGCTACTGTAAACTGTTATCATAAGAAATAACTATTTTGTTTATATTTTGTGATATTGTTACATTTTTGGGACAAAGAAATTAAAGAACAGCTCCTGCCCACAAGCAGCTTAGTCTAGTAGGGAAAAGACAAGAAGCCAAGTGAATATGGCAAGATTTCCTAGGGAATTTGTCTCAGTCATTTAGGCTGCTATTACAAGACTGGGGGTCTTATAAACAGCAGAGAGTTATTTCTCACAGTTCTGGTGACTAGAAGCCTGAGATCAGGGTTTCAATGTGGTCGGGTTTCGGTGAGAGCCCGCTTCTGGGTTGCAGACTGCCAACTTCTTCTTGTCCTCACAGGGCGGAGAGCAGAGAAGGACGGAGGCTCTCTTGCGACTCTTACAAGGGCACTGATGTCATCTACAAGGGCCTCACCCTTGAGAACTCATCAATTTCTTACTTACCTCCCAAAGGCCCTCCAGTCAACATCACATCAAGGGGTGGGTTTCAACATATAAATTTTAGAGGGACACAAACATTCGGTCCATAATGGAATTTGCAGATGAGCCTTATGGGAATATTATTTTTCTTTGTTTTGCCTTTCTGTTGTATTGATAATTGCTGTCATTTAAAAAATAGTTTTAATATCCACCATGGTATTATGGTATCGTTTTGCTTCTAACGAGTGCAGGGCGGCAAGGGATGATATCATACCCGGTCAGGTAAGGCCGAAATCATCACCACCATGATATGGCCCTGAGATCTGTTTCTTATAGATATTAATGAAAATAAATAAAACCCGGTATCTCTGCCTTTTTACATAAGCCCAGGTTAAACTGGAGAAAATGTCAGAGAAAAGAAACAATTGATAAGTCCTCTGTATCTTTGTTTCTACTTTTACTTTTGAACATCAGGGGATACAAAAGCCCCAGTGCTCTTGTGTGACCTAGACCAGCCCCGTGGAAATATAAATCCAATTAAACTGTCTATCCTCTCAACACATCAGGCAAGGTAGATAATTCTGGTTGGAACCTTACCAAAATGTGACTGTGCGTCCACACAAAAACTTTGTTTTCATGCATCTCTCAAAGCTGCTTATAATAGTCCTAAGGAAAAGAATCCATATACAACTGTGAAGCCACATGTCCTGGAAAACATTCAGGAGACTTCTAATTTGGATCGGAGAAGGAATATTGAAAGAGTATCTCTGTCAAATAAAATCATCCATTCCAGAATCATCAGCATTTCTTTTAAGCATTTGAAAAAGGTCATGGAAGAATTGGCTAATAAGCCTTTTCCCTTAAAGACCATCACTGACATCTTTCAATGTATCTGGTCCGTGGTTTTTGTCCAGGAGATGTGCTCTGATACTATCAGAGAATTCTTATTTTGGGCGGGCCTTTTGGAAACCTCACAGGGCATTGACGTCTTCAAGACTGTTAGACGTATCTATCTATCTATTTATTTATTTATTTGCCAAACAAGGGTCTGACTTGGACACAACATCTTGGTATTTGTTGAGCTGGTGAAGCACATGCTATGCTTGGCATCAACCCACCTGGTTTTACTTCTGTGGTAAATAAAGAGGCACAACATACCCATTGTGTCTTGCTGCTTTTGACATTGGCATGTGCTCATATCAAAGACTTGGCCAACGATTTTGCAATCGTGTCCACTACTACATAACATTTGTTAATTTTATCAGCGTCAGAGCCTTGAATTATCCATTAGCTATGTGTAATGAAGAAGAGAGACAATCCAAGAGACTCTGTCAAGGAAGGGAAAGAGAATATGACATTCTGCCTTAAGCCATGCAAATGCAGTGACTTCCCAAAAATCACGTCTTGAAGTATTTGGTTGGACCCTAGGCAGAAGCTGTTTTGTTGCTGTTTGCTTGTTTGCAAAGAGAAGAAAGAAAGGCTCTCTCTCAGAACATAGAGATGATTATTCACGGACATGATTTACTTGGCAGATCATTTTTTTCCATACTAATGATATCAGTCTTTCCATTCGAGGTTCATACTTTCGTTATGGGTGTTGCTGCTCTGGAAGAAGAGAATGTGGGCAGACAGTTATGTCAACTTTCCAGTTCTGAAGGAAGTGTTTCTGTCGCTTGAAGTTAAAAGGGCCAACCTTATAAATGTCTTCGAAGGAAAACCATCTACTGTGTGGTAATCAGCCTCCAAAATGGCCCCCCATGAGTCCCACGTCCTAGTATCATGCTTTTGTGTAGCCCCCTCTTACAAGTAGGGGTGTTGGTAACCAACAAGATATTACAGAAATGATGGTATACCATTTCTGGGACTAGGTCACACAAGGCATTCAGTTTCCATATTCGTTTGTGTCGATTCTTATTAGCTTCCATTTCTAAGTGTACTATTTTGTAAAATCATACTCCCATTCCAGTGGTGCATTTCTTCTTAGGCTTACGGCTCCCATGCACTGGGTATCCGGAGCCCCCAAGGAGGAAATCAGAGTACCAGCAAAGGGGACTGGGAAACTAGATGTAACTTCAGTGTCTGGCTCTATGTGGGGATGCTGCCTAGTGACCTGACATCATGCGAACGTCTTCCGACTTCTTTGATGTTGCCTAATTCTGCTTGCCCCTTGGTTGGGGAGAAAATCTGTTTAAAAAGAATCACTGAGTCGGGCGCCTGGGTGGCTCAATTGGTTAAGCGACTGCCTTCGGCTCAGGTCATGATCCCAGGGTCCTGGGATCGAGTCCCGCATCGGGCTCCCTGCTCTGTGGGGAGCCTGCTTCTCCCTCTCCCACTCCCCCTGCTTGTGTTCCCTCTCTCGCTGTGTCTCTCTCTGTCAAATAAATAAATAAAATCTTTAAAAAAAAAAAAAAAAGAATCACTGAGGTTAAGACTTAATAACTCTGAGAAACAAACTGAGGGTTCTAGAAGGGAGGGGGGTGGGGGATGGGTTAGCCTGGTGATGGGTATTAAAGAGGGCACGTATTGAATAGAGCACTGGGTGTTATATGCAAACAATGAATCACGGAACACTACATCAAAAACTAATCATTTAATGTATAATGATTAACATAACATAATAAAATAAAATTAAAAAAAGACTTAATTAGGGTCAGGATTTTATAACTCTACTTTCTGTGCAAAACACAAACAAATTTCATGTAGGTATGAGGAAAACAATTTTTAATCTTTCTCCCAGACTGAAGGGTATTTAGATATGTTCGGGCTTCACATTTTACTTTCCTTTATTAATTAGTGGGGACATCTGCATTAACACAGGATCATTAATTTATGATCTAGTGAGTCTTTTCCACCTCTAACTTCCCTGATGAAAGAGAATGAGACAAAAAGGAACTGTTTGATCAAGACTTCTCCCACAGATTTAAAATATGGCCCCTGAATAACATTAAAGATATTGATTTCACTGTCGTCTACCTAGTTTTCTGTGAGACAAACATACTAACCAAAAATAGAGGCACTAGGACTTGGATTTTGTATGACTACTTGCTCAATCATTAACGTGAAAGCATATTGCCATTCCCTTTAACTTATAAATAAAACCAACGTCAGCAATACCACCCCAAGTCATGCCATTTCTTGAAACTAAAATCACAGCTTCCTCTGAGGGGTCTCAGAAAATACAATTGAAATGATAAGTAGTCTTGTCACACTTACTCATTTAGGGCGCATCCTTATTCTTCCATATCCATTTTCTTCCCTGTCTGGGTTTGAGTGTCGGTGAGTTTTCCAACACAACATTCTAGAAGCAGTCGGCGTCATGAATTCGGAATAGAATCCTCAGAAACAAAAAGAAACATGTATCACAAGTGTATTAGTTTTCTATTGCTGCTGCAGCAAGTTACCCCAAACTCCATGCTTTAAAACAATGTAAATGTGTTGTCTCATGGTTCTGGCTCACCGATGTCTGACCCAGGTCTTACTGGGCTAAAATCATGGCGTCCACAGTGTCCTGTCCATTTCCTTGTCTCTTCCAGTTTCCTTGACTTGAGACCCTCTTTCTCCATTTTCAAAACCATCAATGGCAAGTAACATCCTTCTTGTACCACATCGCTCTGACCTTCTTCCATAGGAACATCTTCCTCTGAATCCTCTTCTACCTCCCTCCTCTGGTGAAGGATTCCTGTGATTACATCAGGCCACCCAGATCATCCAGACTGATCTCCCCACCTCAAAACCCTTAACTTAGTCATATCTGTAAAATCTTCTTTGTTGTGTACGGTGACATATTCACAGTTTCTGGGATTGGGAGGTGGGCTTTTTTGGGGGTCATTATTCTGCCTCCCACAATAATTTTTAGAGTGTCTAAAAATAACATTCCAACATTCATTTAGGATGCAGTGCCTTCTCACTCCTGAAAAACTGTGTTTTATCAGTTACACGAAGCAAATGGATCCCCCAGGTCTGCACCCACGAAACTATCATCTAGGCAGACAATGGCAGCCAGCATGTTGCAGGGGCATCTGCTTCCTTTGCAGTGAACTTCCCTCTGAAGAAAAGATGAGCAGGGAGTGCACAGTCCATGAAACGGCACACTCTAGAGAGGGCCCATGCCTTCCCATCGTATGTTTGTTGCTGTTCTTCAGATTCCATCCCAGTACCAAGCATCAGTCCTGTGAGCGTTACTGTTATCTTGTGAGATTTTTATTTTTTAAAATACTTGATCCAAAAGGAAGAAATTTATGTCTTAAATTTGTCACATATGAGAGAAAGAGGGAGGGCAGCCAAGAGTTCCTTCCATTTGGCATTGTTCTAGTCTCTCTCCCCAAGAGGCAGGCATATCATGGATCCATGTTTTGGAGATGATATTAACCACTTTTCCCAATAGTTACTAATTATGGACTTGAGCAAACAGCACACTACTTTGCCATGCCCTTTTCCTACTAATACTTATAATGTGGTTTCATATGCAAATTCATGTGTTCTTATTTGCATGATATATAATTGGTATTTTTATAAAACTGGAACAGTTTCATAACTCTGACAGTATGGTATATGCTTGGTAATTTACTGCATATACGAAATTCATTCAATTTTGATCAGATTAAAAAAATATATAAGAAAACAGAATAACTACAATTACGAAGGACACATGTTGAACCAGCTGTAAGTTTCTGTCTGATATAGAGTCCATATGTGAATGTAATATCCTGAAAATGCTACCTGAGATTCCACATGTGCAATAAGATGAAACAGTGTCCATTTGGGCTTCTCAGATAGAAATCAGGGCAAAAGTGAGTAAAGGAAGATTTATTTCTTTGTTGGGCAAATGGCACAGATTTCCTTTTGATGGTCAAGTGTTTCCAACACAGTTAGAGTGAGCCCTGGTGTTGCAAACTCCGCCCTTCATCATGAACATTCTTAAAGTTACACTAAGGATAAATGGGAGACATGTGCAGCCCACATTTTTATTTCTATAAAAGTATCCTGGACAAATGAGAAGGAAAGACAAAGTGGGTTTTCCTACCCAAATCCTACAGGTGGTTTCAGTTATTCAATATGTTTGTCTAATTGCTCAAATGTTACCTACACATTATTGAGAGCAGGTACTCTTTTGCCAAGTTTCTTCATTAGCTTCTGAATGTTGCCTGTACCATCTTTAACATAAATCCCCTTTTCCTGCCTGCAAAGGCTGAAATGTGCTGTGTTCTTGTCTTACCCTTTGCCATCCAGTCTTAAGAAGCTGGATCTGACAAGCATAGCATTAAAAAAGGGGGGGGGGGGGCAGGGGACCGCCACCAGCTGTTGCTGATAAAACAAATGCAGCCCCTGCATCAGTTGCTTCCTCCCCTAACTTCATATCCCCGTGGTGTTGGCAGTCATTGGAAGGGGGGTTACTGGGGCATTCCTCTCTCCAGGGAGATAATAAGAATATTAATATTAATGCACTAGCTACCCCTTCAGATGGGAATGGATAAGATGGAATGATTTAAAGAAGGCTTGATCAATCATTCCATTTCTTGGCAAGAAAATGATGCCTTTTGCATTTAAGAAAGAACATCTGGGTGGAATCATAGTGGTTGCACCTCCTTGATGGAGTTCGATTTTCCCTCCGTCTGGGACTTCTGGCCCTGCGGGGGGACAAAAGCAGAAGTTTGAAATGCTCACTTGAAAATATGGGCTTACATTTCTGCAGTCTGTCTGTGACCTCGCTGCCGACTGATTTATTAGCAGGGTCTAAGAAGGCATCTGGGGTAGCTGGTCAACTTGTCTGATTCTGAAGCAAAAGGTGGCCACCCTGGGAGCATTTGTGACTCTGTGACCCCACATCTGGCCCACGGAGCTCCTTCTGCTCCCAGAGCGGCTTGAAGAGTGTCTGCAACCATGAGCTCTTTGGAGCAACGTGGACAGTTAGCCAAACCTTCCAAAGCCTGAGAGAGTTAAGAGGTTGCTGCCTGCTCGTGACCAGGGCATCAGCAAGGTGGCGGCACAAAAGGCCCTCGCACATGGCAGATAGACACGGGTTTCTCAAGACAGTAAATATTTCAAGGTCTCGCTCCTGAAAGCACAAGTGGAGCCTTGTGTAACAAACAAAGATGTGTGGCCTCCGGGAGGGGGTGGGGGACACTCTGCTCCTTTTACTGTTCTCTCTCTGAATAGTGATGACCCAGCATGGAGACATTCGTGACCTGCATCCCCTCTGCCAGATGCTAGACAACCATTAGGGAACTAGAGGAGCGGCCCTTCCAGGGACACGCCTGCCACGCATCCACACTCCCGGCTTTAGGAGTTCGGGGGGGTGGGGTGGGGTGGGGGATTGGAGCAAGGTGGGGCTCATCAGGGCAAAATCGGCACACAGAACAAATGCAGAGGATTACAGGAAGGCAAAGGCACCCGACTCAAATCAAAATAAAGAAGAGGGAGGTGTTCAAAGAGTCTTTCAACCGAATACCAGTTTTAAAGATCACAAGCACATCCTAAGTGACATCCCGCATCTTCCCAAAGAGCATTCGCTCGCACAGAACTCACCACTGCCCCAAGCCTTTATGTTTATCTGCAATCCCTAATTGTATAACCCCCTAAAACAACCTTTCCTGCCTGTAATGCGAGGCTCATGCTAGAACAACCCAGGAATGACAGTATCAGTTACTACTATTCCTAACCCCCTCTTCCCATTAGAACTATAAGCTCCATGATGTCACCGAGTCCCCAGTGCCTACAACCGCATCTGGCATATAGGTGTTTGATAAATATTTGTTGACTACATGAATGAATGAATGAATATAAATCTATTCTCTACCCTCTCAGAGCACAGAGCCTAAGAAAGTATTACACACATGACCAAAAGCAGAAAGCCGACATCTAACCAGGCAGTGAAATATGGGGCCAAGTTCCATCTCATAAGATGATCCATCACCATTGTTCCATTTTGGGGCCACAAGCAGGTGAGATACTTCAAAGCCCTTCCTGGAAATGTGCACCCATACACGTGGTTTCTAAAGAAACACTATTCTACTCTTTAGTACATTATGTTATTGCTATGGAAACAGCGATATTTTAAAGAAGAACACTGGAACTTTCCAAATACAGTATTTATTCTTCTTGTACTAGCAAATAATGTGTTTCGCCTAAGAACTTGTTAGGTGGCCCACAGCTAAATATAAAGGGACAGATTCTCATCATGTGTAAGTCTACTGGAGAATTTGGACCACCGGCTTTTCAAGATACATTTTAAAATAAACTCAGCACAAAACTCTAGACATAATTGGGGCTTTCAATAAAACACTTAATATGTCAGATTTGTTTTTGAGTTAGAAGAACTATTTATATTGGAGCCCCAGAAAAACCCTCTGCAGGGTTACAAGCTGTCCCTGTCTTTGGATTTTCAGAGGACTGACCCCACTCATTAGTTTTGTTTATAACCATCAATACCTCTGTAATGCTCAGCTGGATAATATGACCCTAACTTTCCAGGACTAGCATCGCATTTTAACCGAAAGTTGCTGAGAGAAAGCATAAACCCAGCCTAGGTTCTAATAGCACAAGAGAAAAAGAACCAAAGAAGATCGGAGGAGTGTTAGCAAAAGGGGTCCCTCGACTCTAGCACACACGTGCAAGTTCAGTAAGTGCCAATTGATAATATCCTCTTGTACAATTTTGCCTTCCTTACAGATCCATTTTAAAAGCAAAACTAGATGGATTCATTTTAAAAACCTCTCTTCCTGCTGATAAAAATAAAAATTGAGAGCAATTTGCTGAGAGCCACAATTCCAACATTACAGTGATCATAATTTCTACCTTGCATTACGTGCAAAATTGACAGCGTTGCAGTATTTACTTTTAGTTTAGGCAAGTTATCCCTGGGCAGAGGTGGCAACACTCCCCTTCTTTCCTAGTGATGGAAAGAACATAGACTTGAAGCCAGCCAGACCTAGATTTGTGCTCTCTGGTTGCCACCTTTAAGCTATTTGCCCTGGAGCAAATTCCTACCTCCCTCAGCCTCACTCAGTTCCATAACTTAGCGGATCACCCAAAATAGAACACACCTAAAGATCCTAAAACAGGTCTCACTAAACATTTAATTCTCTTCTTTTCCCTGATAATATAAAATAACCATTCCATTTCTCTTTCTCGTTTTCAGCCTGCTAAAGTGCAAATATTTTTAAAGCTTCCAGAAGGTGAAAGATATAAGAATCACGTTTCCATGGACATAGTTCACTTAAAGCAAACAGTTCTCCCATTGGTACTTTAGATCAACACTTATTTGACAAAATAAGATTGCTCACATTACTATAATTTGTGCTACGTGTCATCTCCTGTGCAAGAGCTCAAAGGGCATTACAAATACAGAATGCTTGCAATCTATAAAGATATAGGTAAATATTATGTTTCGTTGGTAAGGTAAACTGATAATAACAAAGGAAGAAATGTGCACAAGATTTGGTGACATCCCTGAGCAAATACCCAACTTCCATATTCTATCTACACTTCACGAGTGGCAGGAGGCACCACGTACTCCCCACCCCTCCTCTGTGACCTCGCTGCTGTCACAGGTTGACCATCTTATGTGGGTCCCCACACACATCCTTCAGCACGACACCCCAAGCAGCAACCAGGAGGTAGGCGGAGTGGCTTTATTGGTTTAAATCCATCTGCCTTCCTTGAGTGGGTTATTTTCCAAGTGTTGTCTACATTAGGAGCGAAGTCACATGAAGGAACTCAAGAGTTTTTTTGCGCGCTTCCTTTCCAGTATTTTAAAATATTCATTAAAATATATCCTTAAAGGGGCGCCTGGGTGGCTCAGCCGGTTAAGTGTCTGCCTTCGGCTCAGGTCATGATCCTGGGGTCCTGGGATCGAGCCCCACATCAGGCTCCCTGCTCATCAGGGAACCTGCTTCTCCCTCTCCCCCCCTTCTTGTGCTCTCTCGCTATCTCTCTTTCTCTCAAATAAATAAAATCTTAATATATATATATATATCCTTAAAAATGTGCTTGTCAGTTTTATCATTGGAACCGGCACAATGGAATTCTCAATCCATTAATCTTCAGAGACAGGAAATTTGCTGAAAACCCTGCCTCTCTCCTCCTCAAGGAAGATAACATCCACCCACTTCCCCAAGAACCCCCTCCAACCCAAAACTGGCTCCATCTTTTTACTTACTGGGGTTCGCCACCAATCTTGTCCCCTGCTTGCCACCTCACCTGGCCCCCATCATGCTTCCTTTTCCTGCATTTTCCCTGCTCAGATTTTTAGAGGAAATCACTCTCCCATCTGGCTCCGTTGCAAGCGCATGATTCCCCATTTCAGCCGGGCCCTCGGGACTGCTTAGCGATTCTACAGAACCACAGTTGGCCCCTTTCCCTCTCCGTTTCATCAGAGCTTCTAAATCTTCATCAGCCTTCTCGGTCTCCAACCCCTGGCTCCGTTGACTCAACAGATGCCAACCTGTCATGGAGAACACAGACGCCATTAGGTAGGGTCTCCCCAGGCCCTGTGAGCTCTGCCTGAACCTCTGCGTGAACTCATTCTTGGCTTGGCCTCTCCTTCTCTATCTGCACAATGTCCATCCCTCCCCCCTGTCCCTGTGCCCCTCACCTGATCCAGGACGCTCTGCCATTGTTTGCCTGCCACTCCCTCAACACACCTTTAAAATCTTTTCTTGGACAAATTCCTCTGAGCCTACGAATGAGATCAAGAGTGTTCCTCACCAAAAATAAACAAGCAAAAGAGCAAGCAAAGCAGAGCCCTTTCTTTGACCCGGAGCCTGACACTTGAGTTCCGTCCCACCCCCGAGGGCTTTCTCCCATGCTGCCTCTGCCTGAGGTAAAATCCTACCTGTTCCTGTACCTCCAGATCCTGCCCACTCCTTCAGACACAAACCCACATGCATTTCCTTCCCGACCTCTGCGAATGCGAAGAGCCACTTGCCTGCATGAATTTCAAAGCACCTGTGCCCCTCTCCCCAGCTTTCTTGTGTCATGATCGCTGGTTCTTCTGCTCCCAGAGCTCCTGGAAATCCAGCAAGGCCAGAATCCCTCTCTCATGTATTTTGTATTCCTCAAAGTGTCCAACATGTCTTGTGTACAACAGGTGCTTATTTAGTCACCCCATTTTAGAGAGATTAGGAATCTTTAGCCCCATGACCTAAATCACAAAGCTTGTAAACACCAAAGTTGCCACGAACGTTAGTGTTCTTTCAACCCCTCGTGCGAGTTCCCTATATTTAAACAACGTCCTGGAACTAGGTCCCCCTCATCTCATTTCTGTGGTCTGGAGCAAGTTTCTTTAAATGTCTACTTTCCAAAGGCTTTCTACACACGTTTGTTTCATGTTGCACGTAGTAGGAGCTAAAAAATGTTGACTGGATGAATAAGTGAATAGGTTTTAGCTGATGATATCCAGAAATAGAAGCTAGAAGCCTTCGTTGATCTTGCGGTTATTTACGGTAATTGATGTTCACCAGGATCTAAGATTGGTTAAGTTCATTAACAGTGGAGATCAGAAGCCTTCTGGCCGGTGGGGGGCGGGGGTGGGGGAGCCCCACGGGCGGGTCACTCTGTCCCCTGCCTGTAACGCACGCATACTGAGGCCAAGTGCTGGCTCCACCCCGGAAGGCAGCCAGCCTCCCTGCCCCTCAGCCCGGCCAGGGATTCCATTCTACCTGTGATACAACGTTTCCATTGGTAGGCAATTTACCATATTTTAAAAATTACAGTGTAATTGTCATCTGTTTTCCAAATCAAGTTGTCCAATTCTGATCCTTAGGGTCTGAGATAAAAGCCTCATCAGTCATAAGGAGAATGGTAGGAGATGATCTATTTCCCCTCCCACATTGCCTACCAAAGAAACAGCTCCAAATGTTGAGTCAGGAGAGCCATTCCAGATGATTAAAGAAAACTAGGCCAGGGCCATTTTACGGTCCACCTTCCCTAAGACCAGGTGGAATGAAAATTTTAAATATAGGTACAGTTGGCGACCTCTCTGCTAAAGAGAAGCTAGAAGCCTTCGTTGATCTTCCGGTTATTTACAGTAATTGATGTTCACCAGGATCTAAGTTTTATTATATTTGACAATGATAGGATTATGTAAAAATCTCCTGGAACTGCAGGTATTTTCAGGAGATCAAAGCACAACCCCTATATAATAAGCAGTTTGCGAGTGCTGAGGAATGTACACTTTGTTACGGATGGTACACTTCGTGATTCTGAATAGGGCTGGTGAAAACAGTCACTTGAACCCAAAAGAGTCTATTATCCAAAGAGTGTAAGAACACTACTGCACTTTAAAAAAAAGAGAGTTTTAGCTGCAGACAAGAAAGGGAGAGTATTAGCCCTTCAGCAGAATCTTCAGTAATTGCCTCCCTGAAAAGGCTCTAAATAGAGTAATCACATAAAGGTAAACGTAATGGTATAAAGAAATGATTGAGCACATTTAGGTGGGACAACTGAAGGCTGGATGCATTTGTTTTTCGTTCCTCACTGAAAGGCAGAAGCCGTGTTTTGTAGATGTAGGAAGGAGCCAGAGGATTAAATACAGAGATTAAAATACTTCATAATTGCTTTAGTCAAATGAACAGATTTTGTATATAAAAGGGACCTGTAGGCATAATTTAGGGCAGGTTTTGCATGGAAATGAAGTATCAGTTACAAATCCAGTACCCAACCACCTTACACAACTTGTATCCCTAAGATGGGTATTTTAAATCTCTAACTTATTAAAAGATGAAATGTTGGAATGTTGGGTAGATTGAAATCATTTGTCAGATCACGAAGTCCTCATAACATTTCTCAGCCTTAATAACACATCTGCTCTTAGAATGTGGTCTCTTGATAATAGCTGTCTGAAAGTGTCTGAATTTAGGGATTATTTGAGACAACAGATTTCCTTCTATTTGAAATTGAACGAGGCATCTGCTCCCTCACCGTTAGCTTTGTGGGATAGTCTCAAGGCATTCATAAAAGAGCTGTTCATTTTGAGCACGACAAGAAGAAGAAAAGACCTCTGTTGACAGTATAAGATCTGCAAAGAGAAATGAAGAACTTTTAAAGGTAGTATTGTATATTTAGAAATAATACTCCATAGTTCCTTTTCTGATCTGGGGAGAACACGGTGGCTGGGATAGCAGGACACTCCAAAACCAAAAACTTAGAGAAGACTTTGCTGGAACGCTGAGTAGGGATTCACAAAACGGTGTCTGATTTGATTCAGTATAACCAACAGAACCTAATGGAAATGGACAACCACGATCATTCCAAAGACCTCAGGCCAAATTAATGTCCAAGCACAAGAACATATGAAACAGAATGGAAAAATAATACCTGAAAGTCACCTTCTCCATTTTACCTCCATGACAGAATATTCCAGAAGGTGAAATCATAACAAAACTTTTATGCAAGTTCAAAGGTAAACCATATATACAAAGAAAGGCGGGTTGTGTGTCGTTGAAGGTCCTGGACTGATAAGGCAAAAACCATTATCAACTTCTCGACTCCATTTAACTATAAAAGTTACCATTTATAGTTGGGCAAGTTCATTTTAAAATGATGGTATGCCCTTTCATTTCCACACACACCCACAAAAATATTCTTTACATTTAGAAAGAAGTAAAAGGCAAATTTTAGCCACGTTTCCTGATATTTGCATATTGTCATCCTACAGATGGCTCCACATGTCTTACATGTGGATACAATGTATCCACTTAATGGCTACGTCATGGCCAGGAGACAACACTTCAATTATAAAAACCACATCATTCTTCCTACGAATCAGTCCGTATTACATGTATATATGCAAACATGTATACAAAGAATTCATAGATTAGCTACGTGGCATTTTTAAGACAACTGGATTCTCAAATCACCTAACTGTCCAAACGTGACCGTAACAATGAAACATCAAAATTGAGCCCTGCTTGAAAAAAGACAGCCGTCCATCCAGGTTCCCATACAGGACAACACCTAACTGTTTTGGAATAATGAAAGGTGTGGTAAGAAACACTTCCCCAGTTGTCTTTTGGTTTTGGGGGGGTGTCCTTACTCGTTGATCTTTCTGCTCCATTTGGCACCACTTCTTACCTTCCTTTGGGGAACCTATCTGCCTTTGGATCTTCTGCCACACTCTACCTCTTGGCAGCTCTTGGATAACTCTTCCCCTGAATCCAGATTTTCTTCTTCCCCAGAGGAGTGCTCAGTGGTCCTGTGTGGGAGGGTCAGCCACCAATGGGAAGAATTTGGGTATGTGTATTGCCTTCCAACTGTCCCAGTGGCTGTGAAGTGCCACCGGCATTTAATGGGGGTCAGGTGGGGGGGGCGGAGAGGAGCAAGAATGCTAATTTTCTGAGCCACACAAGACAGTTCCACGTGACAAAGGTTTGTTTTGCCAAAATGCAAACAGCATCACACCTTTGAGAAACACCGAGCAGGGAAATCAAATTCTTGACCTCTCACTCATTATTTCTGAACCCCTACTCTGAGCCCTTTGCTTCAACGGGGCTCAGGCCTCTCCTCTACACACAAGACGCTCCAGTGCGCTTCTACCACCTTGTCCTTTAAAAGCATCACTGCATGTCCCTCCTGCCAATTGCAGCCGGAGATCGCCTGGCGAGCAGATCAGACTTAGATCCACCCAGAAGCCGGGCAGATGTCTAGTCTGCTTTGCTTCTTTGTCCTTTAGCCCCATGTCCAAATGATTGGGTTCCGCCAGTTCTCTTCCTCTACGATGCCTTTTGGAAATGCTTTACCTCCAGCGCCACAGCTACCCTCAGCAGATGCCTCTGCTGACCCTCTATTGATCCCGACCAACTTCCCAAAGGAAATCCGTGCCCTTTACCGGCCATCCTATACACTGTTGCTACAATTGTTTCTATGGAACATTCCCCAACATTTCTGAAAATCCACCGTGACGAATCCTGCCTGTTCTCACTGTGACTGTCATCCACCCCCAAGGGTTCTCACACCTCTTTCCCCATTTCACACTTCATCTTTTCTGTCCCCTTGGTAGCACCCGGTCCCAGCCATGCTTCTCTGCCTGACAGCATGTGCGTGCATTTCCCCTTTCTTTCTCAGTACCTGTGTACCCATCACTCATGCTCACCCCACCTCCGCTCCCTCCCTGCTTCTAGGCTCCAGTGACAGGACCGTGTGGACCCACACTAGAGTCTGAGAAAAAAAGAAAAAAAAATCTGTAATATCAATCTTGTTCTTCAAAATCCTGACATTTTGTTCATTAGTAATTATTTTGTATTCGTTGTTTTTTTTTAAAAAAATACTGCATTAAAATATTCTTTATCTTGATTACTGAGTTTCTGGCAGCCCCTCCCATTTTGCATTAGAGGCAAATGCCTCACTCGCCTCACCCTGGGCCCAGCCCTGTTGTGCGGCCCCCTCTCCTCCCACTCTGCTCCTCCTGCAAGGCCTCCGCGATGGAGGCTTTCAGTGCCGGGACCCGCCTGGATCCCATCCTCGGCTGTCTGCCGGCAAGTACACTGTGGGCGTCTGTTGCCATGGGAGAGCGCCTGTCATCTGCAGGTTTGGGGCATTTGGTCCCCCTCTAGGACCAAGGCTCGTGTGCTGTGCTCTTCCCTGCCCTCCACTCAGTGCATGCTCCAGAAAGAGCTTTGAGCCCAGAATACAAGAGCTGGACAGTGATGAGAACCTCAGGTCAGATATCGAGATGCGATAATAGGAATGCTGGCTTAGAGAACGGAAGAGAAACAGACCCAAAGTCTTCTTGTTATTCCACTGCTATTTTTCTTTGACTATTAGTTGTGGATAGGGTAGGTTTCTCTCATCAGGAATCCAGGAGGTCCATACCTAGAGAAGTAAACCGGTGGTGGGCACATCACAGTGTCAGGTTGACTTGGAGGCATGCCTGAGCCCCCCGGGCCTGTCCCAGGGGTCGCTTGCAAAGTCTCCCGGCCCCACAGACCCTCTCATTCAGACAGCCCACCGCTTCCTCTAGGAACAGGAGTCCGCACAGCTCCGCCCACCTTGGCGTGAAAGTGCGCCGCGATCAGATAACAAGGTTAAGTATTTCTGAGGCATGTGGCAGAATAAATTAGTTTCATCTCGCTAAGAAAGAAGACGTGCCCTATTTGCAGATTAACACAGGTGTGTCCGGAAGCGGGGCTCCAGGCACTGAACCGCCCCTGGTGACACTGTTTGGCAAATGCACAGGGTCCCATCTTTGGGCGCCAACTCGATGTTCTTGCGCAAGTGCTCCTGGCCGCCCTCCCCTCTGGCACTGACCTGAGTTCTGACGTTCGCAGACCGGGCAGCTGGGAATGTAGGTCAAACCTGCTTGCTTTCTCCTCTGCGCCTCCTGCGTCTCCCTACCAAATCCTCGCTCGCTCCCTTCCAGCTGCTTCCTCACCTTTCCCACCGAACCCCTTCCACGTTCCCAGAGAGGCCTGATGGGCCCCAGCAGCGCCAGAGCGAAAGCGGAGTCAACCTGACGGCAGTGAATTCTTCCTCCGTGTATCCACCTTTCCAAATAGTGTCAAGGAATGATACTTCGTTACACAGAGCAAACACAGAAATTATATATGGGGCTGTTCCAGGCCCTTGTAAACTGCAGTCACTTCTCTAAGATTTGATTATTTTGAACATTAGACAGGCGGCAATAAAAAACCTCTTTCGGGCGCCTGGGTGGCTCAGTTGGTTAAGAGACTGCCTTCGGCTCAGGTCATGATCCTGGAGCCCCTGGATCGAGTCCCTCATTGGGCTCCCTGCTAGGCAGGGAGTCTGTTTCCCCCTCTGACCCTCTCCCCTCTCATGCTGTTTCTCCCTTTCTCTCAAGTAAATAAATAAAATCTTTAAAAACAAAACAAAACCTCTTTCAACTAAAAAGGAACAGGAAAGAGGATATTAGTGAACATGAATGCTCTATTGCTCTTACATTGGGACCCACTTACCTGCACAGTTCTGATAAAGTTTTTCAAAGGGGGCATTAAATTGTCCCACAAAAAGGAGGCAGGTTCATTGGGAGGTGTAGGCTGTTGGAGACAGGGGCTGTGCTGCAGAGGGGGCTCACTCTGGGTCTCTGTGCTAACACCGTCCCCTCCCAGCACAGCCTCTCCCCGCCAGGTATTAGCTTCCCTGGTCTATTGGCAACCACAGCGCTTCTAACCAAAATTTTGAATCTACTGAACAAGGGTTCTCTTACTTTAAAAACAACTGGTAAGCATTCTTAAACCATCAATATTTGAAAAGCCAAGAAGAAAGACATTTGAAAATTATTACGTATCTGTCCAAACAATATTTTATGTTTTCTGACCTCTAAACGATGCGATCAAAAAAAAATTTTTTTTTCCACGATGGTTAACAGTTTGGTGAGCTCAGATGTTAAAACAAAACATATGGAATGTGGTTTTCTTTGTTTTGTTTTTTTGGGGGGGTTTTATGTTTATTTTTTATTTAAATTCAATTAATTAACATATAGCGTATTATTAGTTTCAGAGGTAGAGGTCAGTGATTCATCAGTCTCATCTAACACCCAGTGCTCATTACATCACATGCCCTCCTTAAAGTCCTGGAATGTGTTTTATGGAAACACAAATAACATGTATACCCCCCAAAAAAGGAAGGAGGAGCATACGATCCCAGGAGATTACAAAAGAGTTTCGAGTTTTCGGAAACATCGAAGAATAATGTAAGAGAGTGTATCAGTTTCTTGTGGCTGCTATATAACAAATCACCACCAATTTGGTGGCTGAAAACCACAGAAATGTAACCCCTCACAGTTGCGGAGGTCAGAAGTCCAAACTCAGAATCAGGAAACTGAAATCCAGGTGGGCAGCTGTGCTCGCTCTGGAGGCTGTACGGGAGAAGCCAATCCCTTGCCTCGTCCAATTTGGGGTGACTGTGGCCCTCCATTGTCTAAGGCCACATCACTCCAATCTCTGCCAGGTCACATTGCCTCTCCCTCTTCCATTTGTGTCAAATCCCCCTCTGCTCCGTCTTATAAGGACACGTGATTCTATGTAGGATGAGGTCCTCATCTTAAGATCCTCAAATTCATCCCATTTAGAAAGTCCCTTTCCCCATATAAAGTAAAGTTTAGATTCCATGGCTGAGGACCTGATATTTTTGTGGACCTCTATTCAGCTGGCTACAGGAGGTGGAAGCCCAGTGCGAGCTTGCGAAAACACCAAGGAAGACAGCAATGGCTCATCGGGCCACATTCAGAGAGAGATGAAGAACAAAGAAAGACTGGGCCTATTTATCCTTTTTCATATCGCTTCTAGTTTTTCCAAAAGGGAGAATGGTCTTCACATTGAAAATGGCTGAACACATCACCAGACGAACACCAAGCTGAGTGAGGAATTACTAAATGTGTGTTGAGTCATTTTGGGTGAATTCAGACCCACAGGTCAGGGTCTAGAAGCAGTGGTCCCGGTGGGCTCAGGATTCTGCTGCCAAGAAACTTCTTGCATTGCCTGATTTCTCATTATTCAGGTGGTGGCTTCAATGTCAGTTCTTCAAAGGGTGGTCCCTGACCACCCTAAGGATTTGTCCATCCCCCCACTGGCCTGTGAACTCTACAGGACAGAGATTATTTCCTTTTTCGTCCCCAGTGTATACCCAGCACCTGGCACAGTCCTCGGTACATAGGAAATGCTCCATCACTACTTGTTAAGTCAATAGCTAACATTTTTGAGCACTTTGTATGTGACAAGCACTCTTCTGAGTGCTTTATATGTGTTAAGTCACTTAGGGAGGAAGCGACAAAGGGAGGGAGGAAAAAGGGAGGATAAGAAAAGAGAAGATAGACTGACAGATGTCTCCATTTTCAAAATCAATCTTCCAAGAAATGGAAGAACTAAAAATTGGGAAGCCCGACGTTTATCCCCAAAACAAATCCAGAGTGAATTCTTAAACAGAGACGTTGTGAACACAAGCATAGAATGAATCTATAAAAAGGCCTGAATTTAGGTTTTCCCAAATCTGTTGCACAAGTACAGGGTGTATAGAAATATATGTGAAACCAAATAAAAATGAAAACCTGAAACACTTAGCCTGCTGCAATCTTTTGTTTTTTTTTTTTTAAGATTTATTTATTTATTTGAGAGAGAGAGCATGGGGTGGGACAGAGGGAGAGAATCTTAAGCAGACTCCCCACTGAGCATGGAGCCCAACACGGGGCTTGATCCCCCTACCCTGAGATCATGACCTGAGTGGAAATCAAGAGTCCGACGCTCAACCGACTGAGCCACCCAGGCGCCCCAAGCAATCTTGGTATACAAGTTAGTGTTATGCTCCAGCCAAGAGGGAGTGTGGGGATAACAGAGTTATGGACAACATGGCAGGGTCTTAGAAAGAACATGAGTCAAGTTGACCTGGTGACTTTGAGCAAGTTACTTAGAATTTCTGAGGTTTTCTTGACTTACCTGTGTATACATGCCTGCAAGAGTTATTATGAAGATTAAAATACAGAAAGAAGGGCCTGGCACATGGTAAGCTTTAAATAAGGTGAGTTCAGCTCTTCCTTTCCCTTCCTTTGGTCTTTATTGTACTTTGTACCAGGCCAGTCATGGATGGAACCCTAAATTTCATTCCAGTCACTACATTTTAAGGAACACAAAGACAAACAACAAATACAGCTGGAGGAAAGATACCAGATTGGGGAAGCAGTTGGAAACAACATCTTATTATAATAATAGTATCTTGTGTTTCTCTAACATCTAATTTTCAGAAGGTTTGATACCGGAGACAATACTATCAGGTAAGCAGAAAAATATTAAGATGACATTTTATACATGACTCTATAAGTGCCTAGAGAGATTAAGGGCCCACCAAACATCACATCACTCATAAATAACCAAGGCAGGGCACAAGTGCAAGTATACTGAGCATTCACCTAGCAATTTCCTTTCTTTTACACTGTGTCCCCTATAAGCAATGCTACAAGGAACTGGGGCATATTCTGGAGATATCTAAGGGAAGACATGATAACTGCCTTAAAATATGTGAAAGATTGTCCTGTGGTAAAGGGACTAGACCACACACTCAAGTACAGACCAGATCAATGAGTGGAGATCACCACCGTTCAAGCATTGGCTCAACTCCAGGGGGACCTTTGGAGCCATTGAGGTGAGTGACAGTAGACTCAGGTTGACTAGTGAGCTATTCAGGGATGCAAAGCAGTGATGTCTGCACTGGGATATCAGTTGCACTAGATCCAATCCTTTATTCTGTTGTTAATACATAATTTTTGAGCAAAAAAAACCCCATTCTAGCCATTGTGGGAAATAAAGAGATAATTAAGCCGTTGTCCCCGACCATGTAGATCGCCTCAAATGCCCCCCACAGCTTTAGAAATCATATGAGTGTTTGACATTTTTATTTAAACAGATTTTTAAGACATTTGGGCGACACGATTGGCATCAACAGTGGAGACTTCAACAACTGACGCTTATATCCACCTAAATGTTGCTGTATTTTCAATATTGAACGGACCTACGAACAAGCCCGCCTGGCCGCGTGAGCGTCCCGTTCATCTCTCTAAACTAGCACCAACAACATGACAGGGTGGTGGTGGCTTTGTCTTTCCACACCCTCCTTCTGAGGGACTCATCCCACTGATTCTCGGACAATCTCGAAAGCCAGCTGCAGTTGGTACGGAGGGCAGGTCACCTTCACTCTCCACCCCTCTGAAAGGGAAAAACTGTAACCATGTGCTATTCTAAAACATTTCAATATTTGCATTTCTAATTCCTATAAATGCTATAAATTATAAGCATTTATTTTATGAAACTTGGAAAGATCGCTATTTGTCTCAAATTATACCAGTTACGCCGGCATCACACACCAGAACGCAGAATTATGGAACATATGAGACAGAAACCTGACACTCAGTTTCCTGCGATGTGTTAAGCAGAGAGGAAAAAAAATTGTACTGCTGTCTAAAAAGCTGGATAATCAGTCTGAAACCTCAAATTATAAGATTAAATCAATAAAGAAAACAATTGAAAAGGTACATTCAAATCAGAACCTCTGAAGAGAGTCCAAGGGACAAATTGGAGAGCTGAATAATGAGATAAAAGCCAACACTTTCTTAAACCACTATGGAATTTATAATCTGGATTAAATATGGATTTTGCTCAAATCCATAACTCATGTATATTTTTCTTAAAATAGCACACTGAAGTGCATTTGGGGTGTTAGGAAATTGTTGCTTCTGAAAAAAAAAAAAAAAACCAGACTACAGTGCTTAATGGCACATAGAGAATAATATTTTCTATGATTGGAAAAAAAAAACCATGATTATATTTTCCAGTAAATTAGTTTAAAAAGCTAGATCTACTGGTTCACAAGCAATTTCTAGCCCCCCAGACTTTTCCAGGCCTTCCCATATTTATTAGTGTCAAAAGAATGATGTATCTAGCAGCAGTTAGTATACAGAGCCTTAAGAAATCACCAGAGAACAGTTTAATGGATCAAAGTTCCAAATTGTATTAAAATTCTTGCTGATTGATTTATCTCGGACATGATCTCTGAAACCCCTACTCCCCTCCCAAAGGACCCAAACCTATGATGTTCACTAATCAGATTGTTCACTGCAGCGGACAGCTAACACCTTCCACAGACATGCGTTGAGTAGATCTCAAATTCCTGCTCCAGCTGCTGCATGCCTGGGTATTTTGTTCTTTGATCAATGATTAATTACTTTAAGAAGTAAAAATTAAAAGCCTTCATTGTTTCAAAAAGCTATTATTTTATTTCTGAAGCTCTCTGGAGAGAGGCATGCCATAGATTTAAGGGCTGATCAATGATCAAAAAATTTCCTTCCCCCACAGCAGCAAAGAAGAGGGGGGGATTTTTTTTCCTCTCTTTTCAGTGACTTTAGAGGATTGACTCCTGTACCTCCAGACTAGGAAACAAACTGGTCAAACTGTATTTAATTAACCAATATCAAATCAGGATAAAATCCTCCTGCTTGATTCACACCCTACCTTTGGCAATGACCCGTTTCTTGTCTAAACTGTCACTTTAAAGTTCAGGATAATGGGATCTTATCCAGGATAATGGGATCTCAGGCTTCTCTTATTGGAGCCTCCATACATTTGGCTCCCATGATCTCAAATGACTTGTTACTAAAGGAACATAATGCGAGGACACTATTTAGAATTGTAGAATGATTACAGAATCCTATCGCAAAAGAGGTCCAGACCCATCGTTCTCAATCTTGTCCACTTTTGCCCAAAGGAAAATCCATCCCATGGTTTAAAAGGCTAGGGAAACAGATTCTGTCCTTTTCCTTTGAGTCACATTCCTGCATCTCCCAACTTTCTACTATGGAAAAATGTCTTACATATTTAACCTAAACTCTTCATATTTCAGTTAATACCCATTGATTCCATTTAAGAATGGCATGGTCCCATTCTTTGTGTGAGACCATTATGCCCAAAGACTAGAATGAACAATCCTGCAGCTTTCAGTGGGATATTTCCCCCAAAGTCCTGCTCAAGTGTTCTCACTAGGAATGATATTCTTCAGAAGTCTATACTCCATGGTTAATGACTTTAAGAAATCTAAACTACATATTTTCATGGTAAGTATGTTTTAGATGTCAGGCCTTGGTGTCTACTCTGACCGTGATCTTATTAGCTGTATGATCTTGGGCAAATTGCTTACTGATTGGGACTAACACCTTCTACAGAAGTTTGGTGAGAAAAGACAGGGAAATAAAGCACAGAAAGTGTTTAGCACACTGCCTATGTCCTCAATAAATAGTACTCAGAATCACTTCAATAATTTATAAGCTTATCAAATCTATAGATTTAGATGTTGGGTTGTAATAAGTGTACAGAATTACCATGGGCTGGAACATTAGCCTTTTTATGTAAGTTCAAAACTGAATGAGGGGCACCTGGGTGGTCAGTTGGTTAAGCATCTGCCTTCGGCTCAGGTCGTGATCTCAGGGTCCTGGGATCGAGCCCCTCCTTCGGCTTTCTGCTCAGTGGGGAGTCTGCTTCTCCCTCTCCCTCTGAACCTCCCCCCTGCTTGTGCCCTCGCTCTCTCTCTATCTCTCAAATGAATAAATAAAAAATCTTTTTAAAAAACCCTGAATGATACCCAGGTTGAGATTTAATATTGGTTCACATCCAGTGATTCTAAATCACTCCCTAATGGCACCATAATAACATGATCAGCGTCAGAAGTGCCTTAGTACCTTGGAGAGTTTTGGGAGAACAGAGGGTACAGGACTTCAGAGCCTGCTACCCAGGACGAACCACACTCTCAGGTGGGTTCGGGCTCTCCAGGCTGGTCCAGTGCTTTGCAGGTGCCTGTTACCTTTCCTGAAAAATGCTAACATGTTCTTTAACCCATTTAGGGAAGGGTAAGATGAGAGAGAAGGGAAACTGAGGGAGTATGGTCACAATGAGATGATGTCCAGGAAGAAGATGAGACTGACTGTCGCAAGCAGCCTGATTTTGAGTTGGGTCCTGTTGGGGGTGCTGGTGTGAAATGTGGGCTGACCAGGGAACGGAAGAAGGGAGAGCCTCAAAAACACAGTCACAGGCATCATTTGGGTTGGAGAAAGCTTGGCTTATACCACATCTCAGAGCGGGCTTGATGGTGTGCTAATGTGTGCTGAGCTAGGAAAGAGCAAAACACTGGCAAAATTACACTTCTGCTTCCCAAAGCATCAACTATCAAATGATATTTTTTAAAGACTCTCTAGGCTACTACATATAATCAGGCACGATACTTCTAGTGTACTAGGAAAGCACCGTACTTCCCCACATTGTCCTTATAGTTTCCAAGCTCAGGGTTAGTAATGGAGTCTGTCCCCAACACAGGGACCACGGACCTTGCTCATATCTGCACAAATGCAGCTAAGAGCAATCAGCTATGCTTGTTTAGTTCTGAATCCTCTGTGGTTTTTTGAGTGTTTCTGAAATGCATCCCAATGATGAAAATCTTCTCAGTGCTAAGTACTTAACGAGCATTTATTGAGAAAAGAGGAAAGGAAGGTTTCCTAATTTTATTTTTTAAAATAGTGTATGTGTGTATATGGATAGATAGCCAATGATTAATAGATAGGTGAAAGAAAGAAAGAAAGAAAGAAAGAAAAAGAGAGAGAAAGAAAGAAGAAAAAAAGAAAGAATGAATAGTGGGTTGATCTAATGTAGCTACAGAATCAGAAAGAAAATTTTTCTTTTAAAAAGTGATTTATCCGGGCACTTGGGTGGCTCAGTTGGTTGTCTGCCTTCAGCTCAGGTCGTGATCTCAGGGTCCTGGGATCGAGCCCTGCATTGGGCTCCCTGTTCAGTGGGGAGTCTGCTTCTCGCTCTGCCTCTGCCCCCCACTTGGGCACGCCCTCTCTGTCTCTCAAATAAATAAATAAAATCTTTTTTAAAAAAGGGATTTATCAAAATAAGTTTTATAGTAGTCACCAATAAAGTAGACAAAATTACAAGGTTGACCATTTTTAAAATCTATGGTATCTCACTCTACAGACATTGCCCAAAAAAGGAATTTTGGTTTTAAACTTTCAAAAATTCCATTTCCAAAGGTAAATCGTACTTTAAATGATTATGAGATGTTCTTCCTATAGAAGCCTTGGCAAAGGGTACAAAATTTCTGTGGTTTGAAGGTGAAACAGCAAAAGAATAGAAGCCTGGTTTACCTACTCATTGGGCATCAAATTCTAGTTTTGACATAAGTCTCTTTTTGATGTTTTAGGACCTCATTTCCTAGACTCAAGAAGTGTTAGAGCTGGAAGGACCTTGGATGCTCCCTGGTCCCATTTTCTAGTTTTACCCTGGAGACCTAAGACCCTCAGAGAAGTAGGTAGCTTGTCCAAGATCCCCTAGTTAGTTATTAGCAGAGCCAGCCTAGAGGGAGTTCTCTTTGAGTCCCAGTTCAATGCTTTTTCAACAACAACATGCATCTTCTCTTGACAGAAACAGACCTGCATCAGAAGTCTCCTGAGAGATGCCATGCGTTTTTTTTTTTTTAAGTGTGATGCGTTTTTAATTCTACTTTGAGAAAAACGCTGCCAAAGTGTTCTCTAGGGAGTAGAGCCTCTATAAGGAGAGGAGGGCTTTCATGCTTGGAGATAGCAATGAATAATCATCCATTTAACACCTAGACTGCATCCCAAAGGCCACAACCACCCTGGGGAAGATGATCAGATGGAGAGCATCTGAATTGGGTTTGGGAGAAAGAGACCCAGGGAAAAGTTGAGTAGCTTAGCAGCCAAAAGATGTTGGAGAAGAATTGAAAAGTGAGCAAGACTGGAGAATGAAAGAGCTATAGGTAGGTGAAGAGAAGCTCAGATCATTCTAGCTCATGTAAACATAACTATATCTTTATATATCTATAAAAGAGCTGTTCTTTATATTCATTGAGAGCCCCTTAAAGGACTAAGTAGATACCTTTTGGTTCTCCTAGGGGGGCAGGAATGCAACATTTTATTATGTGTGTGTGTGTGTTTCATCCATTAAACCCTTGGGGAGTAAGGGAGAGTGTGGGAGAATAAAAGAGTCCAGATGAGGTCAAATAAATGAAAAGCACCAAGAGATGGATAGAACTGAAACATAGTGGCCAGGCGACACAAGCACCAAGACAACCTGGAGATCAGTTTCCTGCAGACAGATAAATTCTGAGGATCCCCCCCCCAACCTTTGTTTGAGAATAATCACAAGTCAGTTTCCTTTGTTTTACCAAAAAGGTAGCTTTCACTTAACCTAAGTCTACGGAATAAGTCTAGGTATTCTACTTGGAGAGCACCAAAGTTCCAGATCAGATCTTTTAAAATTAAGTTTATTTTTCCAAAAGTATGAGATATTAAAATATGTAGCATATTTCTTCCCCAGTAGCAGTTGCTGAATAGATGCTGGTTTAGGAGCTGTCCACTGGTTTGCTAAGGGACTGAAGGTAGTAGCAGGTCTATAATAGCAAGTTACTGGCCTGTGTGTATTCAGGAAACATCCCTTAGCGTGTTTCCTTCTCTGAACAGAGTCTCAGAGTATCAGAAATCCTTTGAGGTCTCATCTTACATTGATTTGGTGTTTTTTTTTTTCTATTTTCACTGATGTTGAGAAAAGAGTCTTTTCAGCGAGTCTAGGAACGACGCGGTTTGACACTTCTTAAATTTTTCTCTGCACCCCTTGACCACAAAACAAGGCAATGATGGGAAAGAGCACATTCTTTGGGCCAAGTTCACGTTTATTCTAAGAGCAAGACTCCAGGGATGAAAGCAAAGACAGGCTGTGTGTTACGTGTCTTGCTAAAGGCCTTCCATCCTTGTTTCTGGAAGCAGACTGTCTGGGTCCTGCTCAGACGCTGTCTGCTGCCTTCTGCCGAGAGGGGACTGCTCTGCAAACACAAGGGCCTGCGTATTCCTCCCGTTTCCAGAGTGTTCCAGGCAAGGGCCTTGAGTATGATTTTGCACTGAAAGAGCAGTCCCTAGTTCCGACCAAATTTTCAGCTATGACTTCCTCAAAAGAGAGCATCTGGAAAAACAAAACCATTTCTACATTCAACAGAAAAAAAAATGTTAATCTCCATCCACATAAGTATTAAATTTCCATTACACGTTCCACAAACTCTCTACACCACGGCAGCCTGTTGGGACCCTTGGGCAGTGTGTGTCTCATCCTGTGATCCCCAGCTGACACCAGTAAACTCCTGAGATTTGTAAAGTGGCCACACCCTCTCACGGCGAGAGATTTTTAGAAAAATGCAAAAGTGATGTTATATTTCATCCAAAAGAAATATGATTTTAGGCAAAAATGTTAAGTCTGTGACTTAAAACTCATTTTGACGAATTTTACTTTTTTTCCCCTTTTATTTCTAATAAGTAGTTCTGAAGAGAAAACCGGTAATTTTCTACTATGGCCTCTTAAGCAATCCAAAAAGTTCTTGTGACATTATTATTATCATTGTTATTGTACACAAATCCAAGAAACTGTACTCCTGTGTTGTTTATTTGGAAGCGCTTACAGTGGATCATCTTTAAAAACACTGCGATGTTTTGTGATCCATCTGATTTAAAGTGCTTAGGATTCCATCTCAACCAGCAGCAAATGATCTTTTTAAATACACCGAATTTACTGAGTCCATTAGGTTTATGATAGTAAATAAAACCTCTGCAATGCTTCATACTAACAATCAGGGATCATTTCTATAGTTCGTTACAATAATGCTTTCAAAGGATTCTGCCCTTAATGGCCAATTTCAGAGCATTCAATGTTGTTAACAATCAATTTCCTGGATATTATTGTGCTGCAGTTTATACCTATCAAGTCAGATAGGTCAGAGTGTTACCTTTGCAGGCCAGTTGCAGGGTTCACATTGATATTCTGTAGAATAATTGCCAAAAATTGTACCGGGATGATTTTTTTTTTTTTTTAAAGTCTGATTTCTCGGCAGGTTACTAGGCTTTTGCACTGACACTTTTCTTTAACTTTCCCCCCCTCAGGATCAGGTAATTAAAAGGGTATTGATGCAAAGGGAAGCCGAACACCACATGGCTTGGCAAAGTGTTTCCATAAAGTCCTGTCCTGTAGCTGCGGATACAAACTCAAGCTGGTCATGTGCAGAGAACTCCAGCATGTTGAGCCCACTACCCCTCGGCACAGCCAAATGTTTCAGCAGCTGCCCTTTTGTCCTGTGTCTTAAATAAACAAAGAACAGATACAAATTAATGACCTAGATTTATGGCAAAACACACTGCCTTCCCAGAGCAAATAGCCTTAAAAGAACAGATGCTAAAATCACATTTACTCACAGACCCCCAGAGAAGATACTTTCGCGAGCATGTTAGTTTCTATTCTATAGAAATTAATAATCAGTAGAAATGTAATCTTGTTGTGCAATGTCATGCCTACCCCCGATTTCACGAGCTTCCAGGTGTAGGCAGAGTGCACCCAGAGTTTATTCCATGAGCTGCTGCCCACTTTGTTCTAGGATCTTGAGAGCTTTATGTCACTTGTGCATTTTATTTGACTTTTTGATAAGAAAGATCAAAGGATCATTTCCTTAGGCTTTTAGATAAAGACTTGATTTAGTTAACATCGTCGCTACTGTGGTTCCCAGAAGAGTATCAGGAATGTCAGAACATCTCCTTCTTTGTTTTCCTCTGAACCCCAGGATGATGGAATTGTAGGAAAAATGGGGTTGTATCTGTCAAACTCGGTTCAAATTCTGTTCTCTGCTTTTTTTTTCTTCCTTGGTTTCTGTTTTAGCCAATGCCAGCTACGCATAACAAAACCTGATAGAAACAAGGAAAACCTTGCTGCCGATTTTTCACCCAGAGACTTCATAATTTATGGCAAATGGGAATGAAGCTAGGTCACCGCTAGACAGACATTAGAATGAAAATGTACAGTATGTCATTGCCCACACGTTGTGTGTTCTCTTTATCCCACACTGTACAATATTTCCAATCTTACTCAATAATTTAATATACATTTTCTTGTCAAGTTTCTTGGCAGCAGGCTCTGCAGCTTGCAAGATGGACCGAGAATGCCACAGGTGGGCTGATTAGCGGGTGGCATTTCTGAATTCTAACAAGCTGTTAGCATTATGTCTGTTTGCTTTAGGTACAGATGTGAAATGATTTGACAGTAGATTTCGAAAGTGTGTGAGTACATTTTTGTATGTCAAACTATGGAAATCTGTGTTTTTTTTTTAAATTTCACACACTGATGGTATGTATTGTATTTATTAATTTCAGAAAGTATATGCCACTGACATGGCATAAAAATTAAAAAGCAGTACCCATAATGTATAAAACGAACAGATTGAATAAACCTCCCACCCCCAGTTAATCAGAAAGTCTTATCTCGTGCTTCAGAAAAAGTCAGAGGTTGGAATATCTCAGCCAGGAAATAACAGTCTTTGAAAAGTTTGTTTTAATTGGTTTTACAGTGTGATGGTGATTTTTTAAAAGGAGAAAAAATAAAAAAGAAGCCAAAGGGAAAACAACGACCACACGCAGCAAATGGCGTGTAGAACTCTTGCCAGTCACATTAAGTGACATCTGCCCTTGTCTAAAATTTCAAAGGTGATCTCAGGATTTATAAAGGGAAGCCTGCTTGACATATGAAAAGGAAATTTAAAATAAATCTTCGAAATTTACATTTCGGTATATGCTTAAGGCTAGGTTCCCGACTTGAAGTCAGAGTGATGCCCAAAAGTTAGAGAGCAGCCTGGATGGCACGGACAGGTCACTGCCGGGATAGCTGGGGTGGGGTAGAGAGGAGACTTTCTTTCCAAGGATGGGTCAGCCCGGGCACAGGAGGACTTCTTGGGGGGGGGGTGACAATAGTGCCCTGGCCCTGTGGGGACAATTTTGCTTCCAGTCTATGGTAGAGGAGGAGGATGGCTCCGCCACTGCCCAGTGCGTCCTCTGCCCCAGTCCTCGCAGAACCTATCCCCGCTAAAAGCAGCCACCCCTGTGCCAATGGACGAGCCCTACTGCGCTCGTAGATGCAAGGAAACCTCAGCCCCTGGCCGGTGGGCCCCCAGAAGCGCTTCCATCACATGCCCCGGGCTCAGAAGGAGGACCTCAGAATCTGAGCACAGCAGGGGCACAGGGCAGTTCCACTGCCTCCCCACGCGGCTCCGGAGGGGACACCAGGGATCGTAAGAGGCAGGAAGTCCCCAGAATCACCAGGCAGAATTCCGCCACCCTCGGCGCACAGGTGCAGGCTTGGGGTTGGAAGTGGGGGCCCGCGTGTCCACGTCGTGAGTGAGGAGTCAGCCGCCAGCGCCCAGCCGCGCGCAGGAGGCTGGATTTTGTCTCCATCACCATCGCTGACGTTAAGAGCTCTAAGGATCGTAGAGTAGCTAATAGGACACCCCGATTTTAAAGATCAGGCGCTGTGGCTGAGAGAGGGAACGTGTCACACCCTTACAAGCGGTGGTCCGTGGCTCTTGCCGGCAGGGCGGCGAGCGGAGCGGGCAACACAGCCCCGCCGGTGAGAAGACAGACGGGGGTGAGCTGGTGGTGGTCCCAGTAACGCTCGCGCAGCCAGTGCTCGTTGGGCCGGGCACTTGTCCCGGTGCTGAGAATAAGCAACCAAAAAACCGACAAAATCCCTGCCCGCGGGAGCCTGCCCACCTTGAGGTGCGAGGGGCGTCTGGTTTAAGAAGGTGAAAGGGCTCTGGAGAAACATGGAGCCCACAGGGTGACTCCACAGTCGGGGGGAGGGGCGGGGAGGGAGCCCTGGAGGAAGCAAGCCCACCTTCCAGGTGAGGAGGGCGGGGTGGGGATCAGGACCAGGTGCGGAGGTGGGAGCTATTCCCCGATATCCCAGAACAGCGAGGACTTGGTGCGGCTGGAACAGCATGAGCACACCCTGGAACAGCACCAGATGGGGAGAGAGGTGCACGGCTGCCCAAAAGATGCTGGGAGGGGAGTGGGTCTTGAGGCCATTGTAGAGACAGAAAACTTCTTCAGGGGCTGTCATGGGAACCTAGCTATTGTGAAAAGTCCTTATATTCCTATGGGAGAGAGCATTCCAAATTCCACATGATAGTCCTCTGGGGGAGCTTTTGGAGCCCAACTCATTCAAAACTGGGAGCCTGCCCGTGAATACGAAAGGGGCTGGGAACGGCACTGCCCATTCTCGGGTTCAAGCACCCTGAGTACAAAACTGGAACATTGTCCTGTAAAAAACAGTTCTCTTTAGCTTTTGCCATGATTTCTACCCCTGCGTATCATGCCTCCTCTTCTAGCTAGTAAGAGTGTGTTTCCTACTCACTTCCATCCATTTCAACATGAACAATGTTAAAAACTAATAGTAATCCCAGCCTCTAAACCTTAGAGACTATGTTTTCTGGTCTGTTTTTTTTAATTGTATTCTCATACAAAGACTTTGGCTAGTGAAATAATTTCTTACAATCTTCCACCACCTCAAATATATCCAAACCTTAAAAGTAATCAGAAAAAGGGTAAATGATGAAATCCACCCGGAGATCCTTACTAACCCAACCCAAGCGAGGATCGGTGTTGTTACCCCTTCTCTTCGATGCCTGGGTTTTTTAGGTGCTTAGTAAAAATCCGTTGAATATTAAAAGGCATTTTCATCAGAAAAAGAAAGTGAATAGTAAAGGGAAAAAATTGTTTTAAATTTTCCCTTCCTGATACGATAATGTGGGTTATTTCCTCCTGCATCCCACAACCTATTCCAGAAATAGCACGTGCAGGAGGAATGTGACTCCATTCTCGAAGGGCATGGAGCCAACAGAAGACCTGTCTGTCCTGGGTCAGCATCTTGGGAGGGGGGTTAGACACAGAAAACCCACCGGGTGTTATTCCTGGGTGATGGGCTTTGATGTCTCCTGCCATCCAGGGATGCTTGGGGAGAAGTCAGTGTCCACAAACACTGCCTGACCTCCTGCGTTTGTCCAGCTGCTGCGGGTTGTTTCAGCCTCCCTGCCGGAGCCCAGCTGCTCCATGCTGCCCTCGCGTGCCTGACATCACTCACCCGAATGGCCAGGCTCTAAGCCCCAGCAAGTTTTCCTGAGGACTTGAAACTGACTCCTCCCCACCCCCAGTATCACCAGGCACGATATCTTTAAAGAGCCCCAGTCATGAAGTAGACACCAGTCTGTATTTATTTTCAGCACAAGGGGAAAAAAAGTCTCCCTTAAAAAACAATACTGATATTGTTAAAGAACGATTCTTTATTGCAACTTGCCCATCCCTGTGCAGCAAGAGAACACCGCTGGTTTGCCTTGCAGAGGACCAACACTTGAGTGATGCGTTTGGGGAAGTGATGGATTTGCACTGATCCACCTCCGCTCCCAGCTTGACTGGTCCCCTTGTGACCAGTGGCAGGCATCTGAGGGGTGCAGACTGACACTGTGCTAGAGCTCACTGGCCTCTGCACGGATCAAAGACTCATTAGCATCCTGCTCTCACCAAATCAACTTATTGGCTCAGACAATCTGTATTGCTTTAAACCTTTCGACTGCTATAAAATTTATTTGTCAACGAGGCAGCATCAGGATTCGATTTTTGACAAGTCCCATCCAAAGAAAAAAAGTATGCCATCCCAGAGCCATACGTACGGCATATGTTGTAATTCTCGTGGGTTTTTTTTTTTTTTTTGTCAAATACAAATTAATAATCATTTCCCAAAGTACCAAAATCATAACTTTGGGTCATAAAATATGACAAATAGGCCACAAGAAAATGCAGAAAATATCTCACCTGGAAGATCTGGTGACAAACCACCTAAAATAGGGCTCTATGGTTGATGATGTTTCAAGAACTTCCTGAAAGATTTATAAGATTGTAGAATTTACAATGTAGCAGTGTATGCTTCCCAGTCTACTGAATATTATTGTGTGGCTCGATGAACAAAATGAAAGTTGAGAACTCATAAGACATTGAGTTCTTTTTTCTTTTTTTTTAAAGATTTTATATATTTGACAGAGAGAGACACAGTGAGAAAGGGAACACAAGCAGGGGGAGTGGGAGAGGGAGAAGCAGGCTTCCCGCGGAGCAGGGAGCCCGATGCGGGGCTCGATCCCAGGACCCTGGAATCACTACCTGAGCCGAAGGCAGACGCTTAACGGCTGAGCCACCCAGGTGCCCCAGAAGACATTGAGTTCTAATTTAGATTTGGCCACTGACTTAGTGCGAGTCTGATAGAAGTCATTTTACTCCTCTGTCTCCTAATTTTTCCAGAAATAAGATGGGAATGACAAGCATCACTTATTTACCCTCTGTATAAACTGTGGAAAGAGCAATAAAAAAACCCGAAAAGACTCTTTATGAATATAAAGATCGAGTTACCAGATCATGGGAATTTTACATTTGGGCTCTGTAAGTTTGCCTATCCTGATGATTCTCTGTGTAGGCTCTCCGGTCTGCTGGACATAGCAAAGGCACCAACCTTTCTGCTGTTCACTTTCCTTTTAAGAATCCTTCATTATGTTATTGCCTGGAAGGAGAAGAAGACAGCAGTCTGTTTTCCAGTTGGAGCCTGATGCTATCTGTGTGGCTCTCGGGTACTCAACACAGGGAACCAGGCAGGCTTTGTGACTCCCACCCCGCAGTGAGCTGGCCCCCTGGAGAAGCGCTGAAGGGACTCCTGCCCCCCGTGGTTCAGCTCTACCTGTCCAATTCATGGAAACTTGCCATGACCAGACTCTTGGTTTTGTGGTGTCAAATATAGTAATTGGGGAGGAGGGAAGAAGAACAGTCTTAGTTAGATCCCAAAAGGAAATCATGGAAGCTATATAGACATCTTCAGAAGGAAGGAAGAGAAGGAGGGAGAGAGGGAGGGAGGGAAGAAAGAGAGAAACAAAGGAAAGAAAGAAAGAAAGAAAAGAAAAGGAAGGAAAGAAGAAAAGGAAGGAAGGAAGGAAGGGAGGGAGGGAGGGAGGGGAGGAAGGGAGGGAGGGAGGAAGGGAGGGAGGGAGGAAGGGAGATTTTTAAAAGCCTCATGTTGCATGGAGTGCAAGCAGGAAACAGCTGTTAAGTGGAAGGGATAATGGATGGCTGGCTCGGTGAGCAGTGCAGAGGAAGTGGCTCCGTGGTCCTGGGCAGGAGCGAGGATGCTCCTGCCAGGGAGAAGGGAGTACATAAGAGCAATAAATCAAGTCAGGAATTCCAACCATTGGGTTTGCAGCAAGGATTTGCTTCTCAGTGGGCTGCATTTTCTCACTCATTATTCTCTTCGGTGGAAAAGAGAAAAAAGAGAGAGAAACTTTAGGGCCATTTATATTAGGAGCCAATTGGGGGTCACATGGAATTAAACACTGCCCATTTTAAAGCCAACCTCTAATGAAGGACCTTCTGCCTTTTCCTCTTTGCTAAGCATGTAATTAGGCACTGGAATTCCTCACCACACTATATATGCCACGCAATGGGCGTTGTTTATGGGACTTGAAATTGACTTTAAGATGGGAAGATGCTCACTCTATGGGTCCTTAGGTATTTTCTGAGCCTAGATACTTCAAATCCCACATCCTAGCATCTTTCGTACAACAACCCCCTCTTTACTATTTTATGCAAATAATGGTATATCTGCAGGCATATTAACATTTTTAATAGTTTAAAATCTTTCATTTGAGTGTATATAGATTAGATTTTTCACATGTCTTGCCATGGGTTTGTACTCAGTTATACAAGGTTAAATTTCTTATAGACGAGTAAGCCAGTTCATTTCTCAAACAATCACAAAATATGTATAAGGGTTTTGAGTGAACAACGTGCTTTCACATCCAGATTGAGCATGTTGTTAGTGTTGGGTTGGGCTTTTTTTTTCATCCTATACATTTTACTAAAAATAGTTTACCAAAAGCAAAGTCTGCTTTAATTTAATTGTGCCTAAAAAAAATCCATCTTCTGCCAGGAATTAGTTACAGTAACATTAGAATTTGAAACTATAGTCAGCAGAAGAGAAATCCCAAGGAAAATATCACCGTCAGGATGCAGAAGGGCGTCCATTTACTGATCTCTCCACCTTCATTTCCCGTGCTGGGTATGTCACAGTTAATGGCGAAAGGGAAGGATCTGGAGACAACGTGGTGCTCTAGGAGGTGGGGTGGAGGGCTTCGCTGGGCGCCACGGGCTGACGGCATCCTCTTGACGCTGATACAGAAAGAAGGGTCATAGCCATGCCAGGACAGTAGCAGCGGGGGCACTGCCACCCCCACTGGCACATGCCACTTGACTCAGTGCCTAAAGATAACAAAACAGAGCCATAGGAAAACAGAAGAATTCCATTAGCTGGAGCAGTCATCCTCCGGGAGAGGTGAGCAGCCTTCCACCTGCCAAAGTTCGTGAGTGATGAACACAGTCCCAGAAAATTCATGGATTCCACAGTTTTCAACCACCCTACAAGGTTTTTCTATGCCTATCAGCAATTTTAAATGTATGCTTCTCCATGGCCTCCTCCCCTGCCATGCTGAATTGGCAGCTTGGAAAGCCCGAGCTCCTCTTTCCTGGAGGGGCTGCTTTCCTCAGTGAGAAGAGCTGCGTTTAACACTTAGTACAGAAAAGGAGAGGAAAATGAAAAAAAGAATAAAGTAAATAAAGGCTGAGGGGATGCAAAGAGAGAAAAAAATTAAAAAGTTGAAGTTAATCTAGTGCAGAGCAAAGGCATAGACGACAGGCATTAAGAATCATACCTGTTTTTTTGCAGGAGAGCTTCTTGGCTTGCTCAGAAAAACTGTGGGAAAGAGAAATCAAGATATACAAAGAAAATATCCTCCAAGCACAGAAAAAAAGTGACGATGGCATGAAAATAAAATGAGAAGTACATGAAAGTCAGGAAATTTTACGTATAACAAGGAACACCATAAGAAGGGTAAGTTAGATATCTAAATGCAGAAACATAAAGACCAAGGAACAACAGAAAAGGCAACAAAAGATGAAGTCTTAATTAATCTAAATTACTTGACGATGGCATATTCCAGTTACCTGAACTTTGGGCTAACCTGATAACCCTTAACTGTCCTGGTCAGCGCAGATGAATGAACACAGTTGACTCTTTCCTTCAAGGTGGAGGAATTCTTGTGAACTCCCAATTCCCAGTTCCTGCTCGAAGCTCATTTTCTCCAGTTGAGTGCAGAGTTTAAGAGCATGGGCTCTGGGGGCGCCTGGGTGGCTCAGTCAGTTGGGCGGCTGTCTTCGGCTCAGGTTATGATCCTGGAGTCCCGGGATCGAGTCCCGCATCTGGCTCCCAGCTCGGCGGGGAGCCTGCTTCTCCCTCTCCTGCTCCCCCCTCTTGTGCTCTCTCTCTCTCTCACTCTCTCTCTTTCCAATAAAAAAAAAAAAAAAAAAAGAGCATGGGCTCTGGAGTCACACAAACCTGAGTTCAGTTTGCTCACTCTGCTCCTTACTAGTTGTAGAACGAGTCATATAACCAGTTCTAGTTTTGGAAAGTGGCTTTAAAAATGCCTCTGTACAATGGGATAATAACAGTAATGTCCTCCTAGGATTGTCGTGGCCAAGAAGTGAGATGATCCACGCAAATAACTGAGCACCATGTCTGGCAAGCAATAAATCTTAGTTGTGGTTGTTTTGGTATTATTAGGATTTCTACTCTGTATGAGGAGATAGAAAAGATCTATCCATTAGCCCCAATACGTTTACTACATCATTTACTGCTATTATGAACTTGTGTCTGCCTTTCAAGTGAAATATATGGGAAGACCAGGAGAGGAGGGAGAATTTGATCAACAGAGGACTACAGAGAAGGAGGCTTTGTTGAAATGTCCAACAAGATGCATTCTAGTGTCTTTAAGCACGAAGTTCTACTTGTAAATCATTTGCCATTGTCCTAATTCATAACATGGAAATCCACTACCACTTTGTTTTATGTCTCCCAACCCTGGGGTTCTAGTTTTTGAAATACCTCTACTTATAGCCAGTTACTTCAAGCAGAGCATGAGATTCTCAAATTAATTTTAAAACACCATTGAGCCTAAGTTGCTTTCTGAAGATAATACAAAGTAAATAAACAAACAGACTCTAAAGCAGTCAGCATAATTTTTGTGGACCACTGATCTGGGGCTACTGCAGAGAAGCTGGTTTTCCAAGGACCCAGGACTCCCCTCTGGCCACCGAGCCTGACCGCCTGGGAATGGGGGTTAGTACACGTGGACTCCAGGGGCTAAGAAACCCAGACTCGGGGGTAGACAGCAACCAGGGAGTTTTCTAGTAGAATCAGAGATGTGGATAAAATCCATGTAAGTACTTGTGGGTGAGGAAACTGGCTTCCCAGATTTTCTGGGGGAAAATCCTCTGGGTGTGTCTTAGAAAACAGAGATGTTTACAGACTCCAGTTTAGGTTTCTTTTAGAAAATGGTATTGAGCAGCCCAGAAACTTCTCACGTGGTGTGGGGCAGAATGCACCATCGGAGCCCTTCAGGTACATCTTCCTTCCCCAGGACAGACCTGACTTAGAAGTGAGGAGTTGACAAAAATCACAGCCCAAGATGGCATGACAGCAGCTTGATTAATAACAATTATCACAACAGATGGAAAACTGTAGACAAAACTTTCCATAGAATGAGTCTACCACAAAATTTCTTGATGAGACAGAAGGATGCTTAACTACCACAGAATTATTCCTTACTTAACAGAATAAAGTTGCTGAATTTCTACCCCCCCCTTTGGATAATTTTCACAAATTTCCAGTGCCTTACAGTTGAGATTCGGACCCCTCGATGACATATGAAACGTACGGCTTACGACGCGGACATGTGATACTGCTCAGGGGTGGCAAAGTGTGCCTTCCTCTCGAAATGTATGCGTGTGCATGTGTCCCTGAGAAAAAGTGACTTGCGTAGGTATTGTCTTCGGCAGATCATCTTTACAGCAGGTACACACACTTGGACCTCTGCAGCCGAGGGAAAGTGAGCTTTACACCCACCATCAGAATGTTTTTTGATCATTTGGGGGGGGGGGGTTGCTTCCTCCCTGCTTTTTGTTGTTTAATTTCGTTTACAGTGCAAATAGTCTCGGCAGACACTACCCATTAATTCTGGAAAACAGAGCCAGCATCTCTTTTTATTCCCCCCTTCCCCTCGAGGCCCAGCTCAGCATGCAATAGAAAGAGTCTTGCCCTCCTCCTTCCGTGGCTGTTGGAAGAAGGGGCGCCCCGTCCCCTGACATGTGCTGTAAGACAGAGAGCCCGGGAGGCCTGACTGGCCGCGCGACAGGGAGGTGGCAGGTGCCAAGGCCGCAGAGAAGCAAGGAAAGGCTCAGCTTCCGGATCCAAAGAGCCTTCCAGTGCTGAGTGAGGATGCCAGTTGGTGCCTGAGTCTTTACATACTGCTCTGCTCTCCCTTTCCCCTACCAAGGCAAGTCCGCTCCAGCAACTTTGCTTAATTGCCCTGTTCTTCGGAGGAGCTAGAAAACCCCCTTCCGCTGAGCAGCCCACAGACTGACCTGAAGTGCCAGCAGATTCCTGTACTAGTCAGAGTATTAATGATCCTAGTGAACTCTAGGTGCTCTTTCCCCACTACTAAAGAACCGGAATCAAGAGGAGAGGGCATTTGCTAAACAAAACTGAACACACAAACCCTGTCAGTGAGAGGCTATAGGCAGGGGCACGTGGAGGTCCCTGAGTTTCTATACCGTTAAGTTTTCAACTACTGGTCCCTGGAAGAGTTCTGGGTGAAGACGGAGGGGCGGAACCAGGGGCCAGAAGATCCGGGTCTGCATGACCTTGGACTAGTCACTCACCCTGGCTCACCGTTTTCTGGCTGTGAAATTTGAGTTAAGGAATTTGCAAGTGTGTTGTAAGAATGCACCAGATACACCAGCAAAAGCACTCTGTAAACTCTAAGGGGCTATACAAGCGCAAGGCCTTGGTCTATGCCTAGAATGCATGACTGTGTCTCCTTGACAGGAGCCAATAGGACTGAGGACTGAGCAAGGACTGGAGGCACCCCTCAGGCTCAGGCCATCTCCTCTGCATCCCTGGCCCATCGGCTGTGAGACCACCAAAGCCAACTCCACGAAAACAGGGCACTGTGTGCTTCCTATTGTATAGGCAGCTACCGTATGGTCAAGATTGTATGTCGTTTTGGGATCAGAACCTTCCTCTGGCCAGTGTGCATCACTGGGCAAGTGATCCAGCCTCACCAAGCCTCCCTTCCCTCAACCAAATAACGGCTTGTCCTTCACTGGGTTGAGGTGATGTTAAGTGACAGGATGCTTGTTAAGGGTTCACCCACAACATTGCGCACAGTCAGGGTCAACATATGCTCAGCCTTTGTACTGTGGGGTCTGGAACGCAGTGCCCAGCTGTTTGTTTGTGAGCACTGTCGGCGTTGTGTGAATTGGTGGTATTCAGCCACTCATTGGAGCCACTTTTTCAAGCCATCCAAGGTTTAATTTGAATGCTACTCCCACCGTAAACCTTTCCTGACGTAGGGCCAGCCCCACTCCCCAGGCTGTACTAATCCAGGACTGAGCAGGCCAAAGGGCCCAGGCTCACGAAGGCCCACACCTGCTTCAATGCTGTCTTTGAACAAGGGACCCTGCATTTTCACTTTGTTCGGGGCCCTGCCAATTACGTAGCTGGTTCTGGCTCTAATACTTTGGTTTTGCCTCAA
The DNA here is from genome assembly GCF_054177405.1 of Leptonychotes weddellii. NCBI lineage: Eukaryota > Metazoa > Chordata > Mammalia > Carnivora > Phocidae > Leptonychotes > Leptonychotes weddellii. Next base: position 82,190,143 of record NC_138374.1, read on the forward strand.
TTCTGCCTTGTAAATTTTTTTAAAGATTTAATTAATTTATTTGTCAGAGAGAGCACAGCAGGGGGAGGGGCAGAGGGAAAAGCAGGCTTCCCGCTGAGTAGGGAGCCCAATGCGGGGCTCCTTCCATCCTAGGACCCTGAGATCATGACCTGAGCCAAAGGCAGACGCTTCACAACTGAGCCACCCAGGCATCCCTGCCTTGTAAATTTTATAATTTGTTGTTAACATACCCTTTGGAATACACGGTCAATCCTCATTATCACCAATTCTGCATTGTGCTTTGTGTTGGTCCCTTTACTATTTAAAATAGCCCCGTTTTAATGATGCCTTCCAGAGAAAGAACATGTTAGACAAGCTTGGTGCAGGATGAGTTATAGTGCGCTTGGCTGGGAGTTCAATGGTAATGAATCAATAATATATATCAAGTAAGGCATCTTTAAGGAGAAACACACATAAAACGAGGTTATGTATTGATCGACTAATGAAAATGCCGTGACCAGAGACTCACAGGAACCTAACGCTAAGTTTCTAGGAAGCACAGCTCACTAGTCACTGAGTTCAATGTTTGTGCGATAGTGACAGAACATAACCACCACTAATAACAAACTTGCCGGTAGTTCCTTTAAGGGCAATGTCCCTGTCTTACACATGTTTCCTCGTTCTCCTCAACATCATGTCTGCCCCACTGCCCAGTGCCCAGTAAAGTGCCATGAACATGTTGGTATGCAAAAAAAAAAAAAAAAAGAAAGAAATTAACTGCATGAAGTCATGTTTCTGACTTTGAAGAGACATTAACAAATGTTTGTTGATTCTGAGACTTTACTGCTTGTTCCCTACAGAATCCGAGTCCCCTTGTGATATTGTGGTGATACGAAAAACTCCTCCACACAGCAGAAGCTGTAGGTTACTGTCAAGTTTTTCCTAGGTGAAATGAGAAAAAGAGTGCAGGAACAAATGGTCATGGACCAATAGCCCAAATCCTTCATGAGTCTCTGACAAAATATTGAAGATCTAGATGTGACATTTGCTAAGAAGAAAGATGTCACAGAGTTCTAAAGGGATGCATAGCAAACTGAGGGGTCTGTATTTCCAGGTAAACAATTTGGATATAGGAGAGATATTTCTATGTTTATCTATTTTATTTTGAGAGAGAGAGAGAGAGAGTGGTGGGAAGAGCAGAGGGAGAGGGACAAGCAGACTCTGTGCTGAGCCCGATGTGGGGCTCGATCTCAGGACCCCAAGATCATGACCTGAGCCCAAATCAAGAATCAGATGCTTAACTGACAGAGCCAACCAAGAACCCCAAAATTTCTATGTTAAGTCGTTCACAAGTGACCCATGTATAAGAGATGAGCTGGAATAAAGAGCCTGGTGAGAAGTGTGAAAAATTTCTAGAATCAGCAACTTACTTATCACCTGTTTAAAGCAGGTGAGAGTACTGGATCCCAGGCTGGGAGTGACCTAGAACCTGTAAAATGCAGGAGTGGATGAAATAATTTGTCCAGTTGTCAATAAGATGATGCTAATGTCCATTCTATCATAGATGAGCCTGTCTCCAAATCTGAAGAACATGCATTTTCTATTGGCTGAGTCCAAAACCTTCTACAGAGATCCATCATGGTCCTCCTGGGGAGAAAAATAAATCAACTTAGTCACTTCATGCATGGCATTTGAGGAATTATGTGTATCTGAAGGGGTCAAAAGGAGTGAGCACGGGGCCCCAGGACACAATCACCGCTCCCGCCCCCCCACCCCCACCACCATCCGCCTCCATACTTTCAGCTCTTGGCCCCTGGCTGCCTGCTCTAGCCCTCTGCTCTTCATTCTGCCTTTCCTTCTGTGGAAGCATGTCCATAGCTAGATGAGGTGCTCCAAAGCGGCTTCCTTCAAAAGTAATTGGCACAGACCAACAAAGCAAACAAGTAAGACTGAGGTAGTCCTGTCCACAAGAAAGGTGAGGTTCAGATCTGATGGACAACACATCGATGAGACCAGCGTCAACGCATAGCAGGTAATGAAGAAACTGTTGATGTGTCCTGACAGTTGGTGAGTAGACGGTGTTAGACAATGTGTCTTTTGAGAAGAGAAATTAAAAGATCTTCACCCCCTTTGATGACATGTCTCTTTGGCTTTGGCTCGTAAATGGCAAGATGGTTATTTGAATTGAAAGGTGGTGAGAAAGAGGTGGGTCCAGCTGAAGAGAAGAGTGGTCGGAAAGGCAGGGTGATGATGTACTTAAAACTATGAATGAACAGTGGTGCATCGATGGTTGGAGAAAGACAAGAACAGGGTGAGAGGCCAGTGAGGAGGCTTTGGTGGCAGCAGACAGCTGGGAAGAGCCAAGAGCACAGAGCCAGTGTGAATGGCATGGGGAAGGCTGACACCAGGGCCCTGGAAACTGACTTGGGGGGAGGGGGTGCCCAGGAAGAAGGGGGATTCAAAGATGGGGATCTTAAACCCCAGTGACTGGGAAGCAGAGGTGTTTGATGAGTGAGGTGGATAGGTTTTGGCACTTGGTGTTTAAGATGCTGGAAGCAATTGAAAATTGGCAGACTCTAGATATGACTTCATCTGAATTATATTTCAGGTATTAATGCACCAACTGTTCCAAGTTTGTTTCTTTGTTACCTACCAATATTTCTCCAAAAAAGTATGTCCAGACTTGATTTCTCAGACCTGGGGTAGTCTAAGCAGTGTAGCCTGGCTATGTTACGCTGGGAAGTGTCAGAGAGGATGTTTCTCCAAAAGACTCTGAGTGGAGATTGTAACATCTTTAGATTTCAAGTTACCTATGGAATTAGTAAAATCTTTATCTTATCTTTTTTGCCCCTCTCCTCCTCCCCCAATCTCGATCCTCCAACTACACACACATGCACACACACAATATTGAGTTTCTATTACTACAGTGCTAGCATCTGTGAAGCATAGATGCAAAGGTAAATAAGACACTGTGCTATCTTCAAGAAAAGTTACAGGGGTGCCTGGATGGCTCAACCAAGCGACCGACTCTTGATTTCGGTTTCAGGTCCTGATCTCAGGGTCATGAGATCGAGCCCTGCGTCGGGCTCCAGGCTCAGCAGGGAGTCTGCTTGAGATTCTCTCTCTCCCTCTCCCTCTGTCCCACACCTGGCTCACACGTGCTCACTCTCTCTCTCTCTAAAAAAACAAAATAAAATAATAAATAAATAAATAAATAAATAAATCTTAAAAAAAAAAGAGGTTACAATCTGGTGAGGACTCCAATTATTGGCTACATTTATGCTTATTGAGCACCCACTATACACTGAACACTGATTTAGGAGGCACTAAGGGGCGATGCTCCCTAGTGATTAGACATGAATTTTAGTAGTGGTTAATGTGTAGACCCTGGAGCCAGATTAGCTGGACTCAAAGTCTTGCTCTACTGCTTATTCATTCTAAGAACTTCAACCAAATTACTAAGGGTTCTGGGGCCTCAGTTTTCCTACCTGTAAAATGGATGTAATAATAAGTACTTCAGAGAGTTTTATAAAAATTAAATAGGTCAAGGGCACCTGGGTGGCTCCGTCGGTTAAGCGTCTGACTTGATTTCGGCTCATATCATGATCTCGGGGTTGTGGGATCGAGCCTCATGCCAGGTTCCGTGATCAGTGCAGAGTCTGCTTGTCCCTTTCCCTCTGCTCCTCCCCCTGTTCCCTCCCCACTCAAATAAATAAATAAATAAATAAATAAATAAATAAATAAAATCTTTTACAAAATTAAATAGGTCAATAAGTACTATCAACCATGATGTGTTAGGAACTTACACATGCTCCTAGCACATGATAAACACTCATAACTGTTAGCTGTTACTGTTAAATAGTGCCTTCATAAGTACCGTTTCATTTAATCCTTGTGTTAGTTCTGCAAAATTAGTATCATTTTCCCCATTCATGAGTGAAGACCTCAAGACTCAGGGAGAATAGCTGACTTCCCCAGGTTGCCGCTAAATGAAGGATCCAGGTTGTGAATCCAGGTGAGCCCAGTGCTCATTCAACGATATTGCAAGACATGGTGCTACAGGAGGAATGGAAGTAAAGAACAATATCACAAATCTCAGTCTGATCTTAAAATCTCAAAACTGGAGACAATTTTTAAAGGTTGATAATTAAATAATCAATAATGATGAGAGCTGCTAATATAATTCCCTAAATTAATCTTATTCTACAAATAACCTTTTAACATGATTTGATTGTGATAATGAATTAGATGGGTCAGGTATTTTCCTCTTTAGTTTCGTGAAGCATCCCCGGAGACGCGGCTTTATTGAAAAATTAGCATCTAATGTCCTATGGCTGAAACCAGTTTGTTAACATTAATAAATAAACTGATGGAGTTTTAGATGTCAAGTCATAGTCAAGCATGTGAAGACTTTGCATGAATGTTAACAAAGAATATATAGACACAGACACACACGAGGTCAGTTAGGAGTTTGCAAGGATATGCTCGGTGTTGCACACAGCACATCATAAGGGTTGGCTGTTTCCTGCCCACCGAGCTCATGTGCAGAAGTCTAGGCCAGGCTGACTTTCCCCCGGGGCTCTCCATAGCGCTTTCACATTCTTCCCTTAAGATCCTTTTTAATCTGGTCAACCTCTAAGGACTAAGCTTGGATCAAGCTCTTGCTTAAGCCAGGTCAGGTAAGATGTTTGCCTGGAGTGGCCCTCAAATAATCCACATAATCCACACAGAGAACATCTCATAATCCAAAGGGAGAACATCAACCCTAGCTAAAACTGAAAGCCAGAGGTCAGTACAAAACCAGTTGTAAAAACCACCAAGACAGAGAGAATACACATGGAAAATGGGGGATAAATCTGAAATCAAAAAGATTCAGAATGGTTCAAGAGAGCCACAGCTGGGGGTGTATAGGGGAAACCATTCCTTCCATGCAGGAGAATTCCAGACCCATGCTTACTGGATGCTTCTGGGTCTGGACAAGAAGGTGGCTGTTTATACGTGTGTGCTCTCTACACCGAACCGTAAGCCTCTGGAGAGCATGATGTGTACCTTGTCATTTTTCTCTCTAACTGAAGCTGTCATGACAGACCCTTAGCAAATATTTTTTGAGTGAACAAGGGAATCGCAACTGGTTGAGAAGGCCAATATCAGGACAACTACTACCTCAACCACTCATAACACCTATCACTTTTGGACATTTACCGTGTGCCCGGAACAGTGCTAAGCACTTGGCGTGTATGTAAGGCAGATGCTCTTCTTAGCCCATTTTATAAATGAAGAAATTCAAGTTAAGAGAAGTTATCTTTCACAAAATTGCATACCTAACAAGTGGCAGAAACAGCATAGTACCCCAGTCTGTCTGACCCTTCAGTCCATGAACTTGATGGCTCAGTTATACTGTTTTGGAAGCCCAGCCTTGTTTGACCCTGAATTGGATTCTAAAAGTTGGATAGAATTCCCTATCTTTCCCTTCCACCCCCACCACTCACATTGAGTTCAGAGCCCCTCTTCTGTATTTTCTGGGCGTGTCCCCACAGGTACACTCAATACATTGTCAAATAAGTATGTCTAGATGAGCGTCTGGACCACAGGGACTCTTGTTCCTTTACATTCCCCTATCGTAAGTAGCATAATGCCTGGAAGAGAGTAAATGTTAAATAAATGTTGGTGGACCTGATTAATTATTGACTTCTGAATAATGATGATCATTTAGAACACTGTGTTTACTGGAGACCATTCTGGTTTTGATCCATGGATTCCCTCATGTCGGGACTGAAAGGTCTGACAAATAAGATAAATAAGGCTGTTTCAGCACCTCTCAGTTACCTTTGGGGCTGGATTTATTGCCTTCTTGGGTGAAATACTGGCCCTCCCCTCTGCTGAGCCATCAAGAGCAGTGACTTTAGATGTGGGGCTATTGATTGCCCCACAAGCTTACTTTTTTAACTCAGAAGTACCACCTGGCACGAGAATGAGAGATCTGTTGTGAGGTGTTAATAGGACCTTTGGACCTCCAAGGAGGTGATGCAGGGGAGGCCAGGAGAGGCAACTTTAAAATTAAAATAAAGGAAGAAATTTTCAACTATAAAAAAAGCTTTTAGTAAAAAAGAAAAAAAGAGGCAATAATCATAAGAGGATTCTAGAACAGTGGTTAACAGCAAAGCTTTGCAGTTAAACAGATTTGTTTCAGATTCTGATTCCTCTCTTCTTAACTGTGTTTTACAGGGCAAGTTACCGGTTCTAAACCTCAGTTTTCTTGTCTGTAAAAGGGTACTGATAATGTCTACCTTATAAGGTAAGCATTAGCTAATGCATGTGAAATATTTCCAGTAGCACCTACTATATAGCTAAGGCTCAAAAAAAGACAACTGTTATCAAACAGTTAAGGTTTATTCACTTATTTAATAAATATCTATTCAACACCTACTGCGTGCCAGGCACTATCAACAAATAATGAGCAAATGCAGACGGGGCCTGTGCCCTCATAGAGCTTCAGAGTGAATTGTGGAGAGGAGCCACAGTCTCTTCCCCCTCCCTGTACCCACACCCCCGCCATGCCCTTTGAGTGCCTTCCCGCTTTGAACTTGGCCGTGGGACTTGCTTCAGCCAATGGGATGTTAGCCGACATGCTCCCAACAGAGGCTTCAAAAATGCTTGTGCTTCGTCCTGTCTGGTTGTTCTTAGAACCCCTGCCACCGTCACCATGTGACACAGCCTCAGGTAGCCTGCTGCATGGCGAGAGACACAAAGGCCCAATTGCTGCTCTCTCCCTGGCAGACAGCTGCCAACATCTAAAGAGCGGGTAAAGCCATGCTAGGGCCATTGCCTCCGGTTGACCCACCATGACCACAAGCACACTAGGGAGCTCAGCCGAAATCAGCTGATCTTGCCTAGACTGGAAAAGCTCCCTAGCCAGCTCGTAGAACTGTGGCTAAATAAATGGTGTTTGTTTTGAACAAGTTTGGGGATGGTTCCTTACACAGCCAAAGCTAACTGATACAAGCTTACAGCCTAGCACAGGGGTCAATAAACTTTTTCTGCAGAGGATCAGGTAGCAAATATTTTGGCTCTGGAAGCCATGAGGTCTTCATTGAAACCAGCCAGCTCTGCTGTTGTAGCCGAAAGGAGCCATAGATGATATGGAAATGAAGAGTCACGTCTGGTTTGGCTTGAGGGCTGTCGCTTGCTGACCCCTGCTCTAGCACAAGAAACAGACATTATTCAAATAATCACAAAGAGAAATATGTACACATAAACTATAAGAGCTGCTATGCAGCCAAGGTGCATCATGCTGTTAGAAAGAATAATTGAAGAACCTGGCCCAAGCTGGTAATGCAGATACAGCATCTTGGTTAGATTCCCCCAGAGGTGAACCCTGAGACGAGGATTTGAGTGCAAGCAATGTGCTTGGGAGGTGACCTCAGGAAGCGTGGGAGGGGAGTGGTGACCAAGAAGAAGGCCCATATGGACCAAGTTAGTGAGTAGGTTACCCTGTGGGCCAGTAAGGCTGAGTCTACTGGGGTCTCTTGGAGATGTTCTGGGTCACTGGGCGGTGAGGAAGCTGGGTTGGATATTCTCCAGCTCCCGTACGCCATCTGGCAGGTGGCTCCTGGAGGTGCTCGTTCTCTGGTGTTCTGGCCTGCCCGTATCCCCCTGCAGCCAACAAAAGTGCTCAGGCAGGAGTAGCAGCTCCCAGTAAGAAGCTGAACTGGTAGTGAGGAGAGCCAGGCACGTGGGCAGGCACTGACTGCGTCTACTGCAGAAGCTTCCCCGTGGGAGTCAGGTCTGAGTTGAGCACTGAAATGGGGGGCTTTATAGGCGGAGAAGCCATGGCTGGTGTGGGGATGTGGAGGAGGTCACTTAGGGAGGAGGATATGTAGAGAAATGAAGAGAAGTCTAAGTGTTTAGGAAAACCGACATGTAACGTAGGATGAGCCTAAAAAGGGACTGTATTCATTTCCAGGGCTGTCATAACCAAGTACCTCAAATTCAATGGCTTAAAACAACAGAAATTTGTTACCTCACGGTTCTGGAGGCCAGAGTCCAAAGTCAAGGTGTCAGCAGGGCATGTTTTCTCTGAAGGTTCACGGGGAGTGTCCTTCCTTGCTTCTTCCTAGCTCCTGGGGACTTGTGGCAACCCGTGGCACTCCTTAATTTATGGATGCATCATGCCCCTCTCTGCCTCTCTTGTCACATGGCTACCTTGCCTCTGTGTCTGTGTCCAAATTTTCCACCAGTCTTTGGATTAGGGTCCACCCCTAATGACCTCATGTTAACTTGATTCCACGTACAAAGACCCTACTTGCAAATGAGGTACATTCCTAGGTACAGGGAGTCAGGACTTAAGCATCTTTTGGGGGGAAATGATTCAACCCACACCAGAGACTGAGAAGGAGCAGCCATGGACAAGAAGAAAGCCCAGAGAGCATCATGCCATGGACACCCCCACAGGAAAGCAGCACCTTGTGGAGGAGGGAAGGATCATCACAAATATGATGAAGACTGGAGTTCACTGGATTCCAAGACGTTCACTGGATTTAGAACCATGGACATTGGGGTTCTCGCCAAGAGCTGATTCTGTGGAGAAATGGAAGAATAACAGTGGTGAATAAGAGACAAGGAAGTGAAGAGAGTGAGCACTGAACTCTACCAAGATGCTGGGCAGTGAAAGGGAAGAACCAGAGCCAGGGGTTTATCAGGTTGAGGGAGGATATTTTTTTTTTTTAAGATTTTATTTATTTGCTAGAGAGAGAATGAGAGACAGAGAGCATGAGAGGGAGGAGGGTCAGAGGGAGAAGCAGACTCCCTGCCGAGCAGGGAGCCCGATGCGGGACTCGATCCTGGGACTCCAGGATCATGACCTGAGCTGAAGGCAGTCGCTTAACCAACTGAGCCACCCAGGTGCCCTAAAGATTTTATTATTTTTTTTTATTTATTTGAGAGAGAGAATGAGATAGAGAGAGAGATCATGAGGGTCAGAAGGAGAAGCAGACTCCCTGCCGAGCAGGGAGCCCGATGCGGGACTCGATCCCGGGACTCCAGGATCATGACCTGAGCCGAAGGCAGTTGCTTAACCAACTGAGCCACCCAGGCGCCCGAGGGAGGATTTTTTAAGATGGCAGATACTGAGCATCTCAGTGGGAAGGACGAGTTTTGAGGCAGGTGCCGAATACGGATGTGACCAGCATAGCATAGGGTCCTGAGGGAACCAGAAACGATGGATTCCTTGTGCTGCGAGAGCAGGAAAGGAGGAGTGGAGACCCCGGGATTATCTCCCCTATGCTTTATGCCCTAGTTCTTCCCACCAAGTGGTCTCATTTGCCAGGTTTAGAACAATCCACTTGGTAAAACCACCAGTTGCTCTGCCCCCAGGGAGAGCTGTTGCTTCACAGTTTTCTAGTATTTCCCTTTCATTGCTGACCCCTTCCCAATGTTTATCAGTAAACATCTTTTGTGTCTACTAAGGTCCTGTCTAAAAAGATTGTGCTGGGAGGAGGGAGCGTATGGGTACAGGGCTTGCGTAGACACGCGCATTATTCTATTGACCTCAAAAACAGTCCCCCCAGGAAGGCAGGACAGGATGATTACCTTCACTTTACACAAGAAGAAACTGAGACTCCAAGAAGTCAAAGGTTTTAGACAAGATCATGTGGATTTAAACCCATATCCTTGGATATCTCACTGGGGCTTTTTCCCCAACAGAGAGCTGACTCCCTCAATGTGATATTAAGGGTGGTTTAGAAGTTACTTCAGAATAGGCATATTATGATTTCTGGGAGGAAAGGGGACATATTTTTTTCAACATTTGCAGAACGTTGAATGGCCTTTCTTTCCTAGGAATAATGAAGGGGGCCGGTGTCTTGTGAACTAAATTTGCCTTCCTTAAGAGGCTGTACAACCGAATGATCCAGATGAAATTATACAAGCGCTATTTTCCCGTCATCTTAGAGTATCATCCATCCAGCAAACATTTGCAGAGCTCCTACTGTGTGCCAGGACTCTTCTCAAGGACTTTGGGATCTGGAGATAGGCAGACACATGCGTGGGCAGTCTCCCCTGGCCATGTGGACCAACGAGCCCCAGGAAGTGTTTGGGAAATGACGAGAAATTCATGGGACACAGAGTCTGAGGGAAGAGAGGGGAAGGACAAGGTGGGGGCAAGAAGGGAGGAAGAGAGATCAGGCCAGGGAGGCATACTAATAGCAAATATATATTTGGGTAACATTTAGTTTCTCAAATACTTTTATATATATATTTTTTCACTTAACCTCGCAAAAGTCCTTTGAAAAGTAAACCATAAAGCACTTTCTCCCCGCACAGGTAGCTCTGGGAAATGAGATTTCCCGAAGCAGCAATGTATTCAAAATGAATAAAGTAAGAAATCCACCCATATTATACTACATATTCATTAGACTTGTGAATTGCGTCTGACAGCTTCTCTGCCTCATTTGGGGGGCGGGGATGGGGGGGGTCTTTGCCATGTTTAGTCCAAGCAGCATGGCTCACCATCCTGTTTTAAAGATTCCTAATTCTGCCAGCTAAACCCTGAAAGTTGGTTGAAGCGAGGCCCTGACTTCACCACATTCTGCTTCCTCTGCCAAATGAGGGCTACGCTCCATGACACTTTCTTGTTCTTCCCTATCCCCAGTGTGGGCACGGAGAATCCGCAGCTTCCGCTGGAAAACTCGTTCATGTGGGGTTCTAAGCAAGTCTCCTAACATCCTTCCTAAAGAAGTGGTTCGTATGCAGTTCATCCATCCTTCCATTCATTTGATCCATGCATCAAACGCCCCACCATCTGCAAGACGCACAGGTCCAGGATTTAAAATAGCAAGATACGTGCAAGGTGTGTGGGGTCCACTGGGAAGGAGAAGAAGGTGAGCATGCAAATAACTAACATGCAGGTCAGAGAGATGAGTGAGAAAGGAAAGCACTTTATTTGGTTTAGGTTTAGGAAGTGCCAATTATGGGGAAGGAACCATCCAGATTCTGTCCCATATGTCACCTTACTTAATCCTCCAGCAAGGTGGTAGATGCTCTCAATTCCATTTTACAGATGAGGACACCGAGGCTCTACCTCCTTCCTTCCATTCAAAAGGGCTTTGTGGAGGAAGTTTTTTTGTTCCTTTGGGGGTTTCTTTGTTTTGGTTGGTTTGTGGTTCCTGCTGCTCAGGTTTGAAGATCACATAGGATTTTAACATTTGAGTCGAGGAAGATTTAGAAAGCTTGACCTTTGAGGACCTGAGCTTACATGGGTCCCTTTCAAGGTCCTACGAGGAGCTAAGAAATGTGTTCACATGTTCATGTATTTTTGTAAAACTTGCCAAAGGCGTGGATGTGAGCATTCTTTTTGTTAGCGAAGCCGTCCTGAGTTGTGCACACTTCAGGCCCCATGAAATCCGGATTCCCCTCTGCGCCGAAAGACAGCATGAAGGGCACGGGGAAAGCAGATGCAGTGACGTGGAGAAAAGCCAGGCACGCAGGGGAACGAGTGTGTGCGGTCCTTTTTGTACAGGAGCGCTTGGAGGCAAGGCTGGAAAGGATGGAGAGATGACTTCCCCAACGCCTGGCCCCAAACCCCAGGCTAATCTGCACCTGTCCCCTCCTGTCCCCCTCTTGGCAGTGGTGAAAGTGGGACCTCCCCTGCGCAGACTCTGACCCCTCCCTGGCTCCACCTTCCCTGTGATCATTCTGTCCCTCCTGGGTCTTCCCCTGCCGCTGCTCCACCAGCACCTTCCCCGTGGGACTGACTGGTCAGGGTCCCCGATGGAGGGAGGGACCGATGGAAGGAGGGAGGGAGGGAGCGAGGGAAAAAAAGAAAACCTCTTTTTGAAGATTTTTCCTCTCCAGACTCAGTCCGTTCTTTTTCTCCCACATTATTGGCTGAAGTTCTTGACAGAAGTCGTCCTTCACTTACTGTCTGCATTGACTCACCTTCACGACCCACAACTGCAATCTGACTTCTCCCCCTACCAGCGCCAGCCCCGCGGAAACTCCCCCTGCCCAAGGTGGCGGTGAGCTCTTCCCTCCTCGTGTGCCTTGGCATCCTGACTTTGAGGACCAATTTCCCCAGCTTTGCCTCCAGCCCGGCCGCCTCCCTCTGTGTCTCCATGCAGACCCCCTTCCGTGGCCATCCTTAAACACTGGTGTTCCGCAGGTCCTGTCGTAGGCCCTCTGCTTTTTCTCCATCACAGTGAGTATTTCTCCTTGTGTGTGTCCCAGGCACGGATGTCATTGTGTCTGAAGCTGAGCCATCGTCCGACAACCCCATCCACTTACCCAGTCCCGACACTGGCTTGTCCTCCGCCTGGGAAATGGACCATCGTCCACAATGCTGGCCAGGCCAGACACCTGTGAAACCTCAGATAATTGCCCAGACCTGCCCACTCAACATCTCCAATCTCTCTCGAATCTGTGTGTTATTCTGTGAAGGATGTGAGACTACTACCAGATATGGAACAAGGAGGGAGTTGACCCCACCTGGCTCTGGAAAGTTCACTCTGGGGTGCGGTGGTTGGTGGCTTGCTCAAGATGGATGAGTCCAAGCAGGAAACCCGGTTAGCCGGCTCTTGCAAAGGTCCGGGCAGGAGACGACCAAGCCTGGTGCTGGGCACGGCAGCAGGATGGCAGAGACCTGCTCTCTGTCCTCCAAGGGTCCAGGATCTGAGACTTGGGGCTTCTGCCCCAAACCTTCGTGCAGAGAGCAGACCCTTGCCCGGCATTGGGGTATTACTGGTGTTTTTGTTGTTATTTAGCCAAATGGAACCTGAAGGATGGACTCCACCATGGTTTGCACGGGGATGTCTTCACAGAGAGACAGCCTAACTCCCACCCCACCAGGACTAAACGAATATCTGCAGCAGAAGATTGTGGGTTTGGCTTTTTATTTTGTTTTTCAAACTTCAAATGCTCTCTCATGCCACCTCGGTGCAACTGTCCCCCGGCTCAGCGTTTCTGGGCAGTGGCTGTGGCCACAGCAGTGTGGGCCCCCAAGCCGCAGGCTGAGCGGCAGCCATCATGCCCACCAGTGGCAGGGGGACCCGGGGTGGGGGGAGGCCCGGAGGCTCACCCCCGGGTGCAGCTGGCCAGGAGCTCACGCCTTCTACCCCACCTGCCACCAAATGCAACCTTTAGGGCACAAGGTTAATTTGAACATGGTTTATCATCACCCGGCACAGCCTGGCCAGGGATCCCATGTTCAGCAGTTTCACTAAGCCCCCTACCTCTGAAGCACTTCTCCTTGTTGGCCAAACTATTACTGACAAAAGCAGGAAGGATAAAGACGGCAATGTTTTCACTGAGTTAAATCGCACCGTGTTGCACTCATAAGGTAATAAGACTGCACACAGATCTGTGATGGTTGCAGTTCCCGGTGTGGACCTGGAGGTCAGAACACCTGGAATCATAACCCAGCTTGGCCACTTACCAGCATCATGACCCTGAGCAGGTCACTGAACCTCTCCACATCTCAGTTTTCCCAACCCTGAAATGGGTATGACAAAGGCAATGATGCCCAGGATTTTGATGAGCATCGGACGCCTTTGGCAAAGGAAATAATTCTAACGGACATCTGATTCCTGTTTCAAGTCTTCAGGTTCCCCATCCCCATGGGCCTATTCTTAGTATTCTTTTATCGTTTTTCGAAGAAACTGTATTCCTCCTTGAAAAGAGTTTCCAGAACGTAACTGACCCTGGAAATGGTCAGCAGCAGCTTTTCCGTCTCTTGCATTTTTTTTTTCACTTTTAAAATTGTGATAAAATGCAAATATAGAAGCTACCATTAGTGACTGTTAGTACATTCACAGCGTTGTACAACCCTCACCATTGTCTTATTCTAGAACGTGTCATCACCTGGAAGGAAACCCTGTCCCCATCCACCCCTGCCCCTGGCAACCACTCATCTGCTTCCATTTCTGTGGATTTGCCTATTCTGGACATTTCTCATGAAGCGGATTGCTCCTTTTATTCCTAAGACAAAGCTTCATCTCCCCTTGGAAAGCTCCGTCAGGCCTCCCCGGGCCTGAGCCTGGCTCTGCTGTTCTTGACTGTTCGACTCTGATGGTTATTTCATGTTTCTCCAACTTGGTTTCCTCCTCTAGAAAGCCAGGATGGCAGTCACGGGATCCTCAGCCAAGATCAATAAACAAGATGACACAGGTCCGGTGCTCGGTAAACGCCTGTCTGCAGTCCGCGGTCATTAATGTCATTTTCAATGACACAAGTGACGTGGGCTTGTTGAAAAAGATTCGGAAAACAGAAATGTATACATCAGAAAAGAAAACCACTCCTGTCCCCCAGGCCCATTGCTGACTGAAGGTCAGAGACCACGTCCTACCCCAGCGCCAGCATCAGCCCTATAGCAGGTGTCAAGGACCAGGAGCTGAGCCTGCCTCTGCACTTCACTCCACGGGTGACCTTGGATGAGTCCCTTACCTCCTGTGAACCCTGTTTCCTCATGCATCACGATGGGAAAACATCTACTGCATGAGGCCGGTGTGAGAATCCAAAGGGATGTTCAATGTCAAGTGTGTGATTCAGAGTGGGGTCTGACCAGTCACGGGCAGGAGCAGGCCCGGCGGAGGCAGCAGGTGAGCATGGACACAGGAGAGACACAGCATGTGCGCACTGTGGTTGTGCAGAGCCAGGGAGAAGGCAGGGCCTGGGGGGCGGCTGGAGTTTCCAGAGTCAGAGAGCGGGAAGGACTCTGCAGGCCAGCTGATGAGCCTGGCAGGGCTGTGGGCTGATTTATGTTCCTCGCTAACCTTCACACTCTGTGGCTTCCCTCCCAGGATCCTGTCTGCTGGCCTCCAGGACCCTGCCCGCGGGTGGTGCACGAACGGAAGCCTGGGTAAACAACAGCGACAATAGCAAGGCCGAGCAAGCATTTCCAGAGCCTTCCCTGGCTTCATCCTCTACTCCAAGAGAACGCCCCCGCTAATGACCCAAGTGCTGAAGGGGAGGCAGCCTGTTTTCCACGGGCCTCAGCTCCCCCCAGCCACACCTCCTTGCAGTCTGAGATGTGAGCCCTGGCTGAGAAAGGAACAGCAAAGAAGGCAAATGCACAGACCTTTAAGTTCATTTCAGAAAGACTCTAGAAAGTAGTAGGGCAGTCTCCCTCAGGTATTGGAAGCTGCTACGTGAAACTCAAACTCTTGGGCTAAGGCTGCATTCTTTCTTCAGAAAGCCAAAGCAAGGCCACCTCAGCTCAGAATATGTCAAACTTCAATTAAATGAAAATCGATCCCTTAATGCACAGCAGTGGGGCTGAACGGGGCGAGGCTACTCACCGGGTTTCGCCCACACGGCACCAGGGACGTCTGGCTGCTGGCAAAGGGTACATCGAGTTGGCTGTGGGCACCCCAGGGCATGTAAACTGTTGGGAATGATTGCACTGCGGGTCGCTCCATCAAGTAGAGGTGACTGTGCTCTTTCCTAGCACTTCTGTGGGCCACAGAACCTGAGGGCAGAGCCACCTCCCTCACCCTGCTGAGGAGCACTGGGCAAAACTGAGTTTCATCCCCCCACCATGATCCAGCTGTGTGGCCTTAAGCCAGTCACTTAACCTCTCTGATCTCAATTCACATGCTTGATAATGAGAGATTTAGCTCAGAGAATCTAAATTCCCTTCTGGCTTGAAATTCCTTTTTGGGGCCTTCTCATATCAAATTTTGGAATCACCAAAGCCGCCATGGCTGGGTACTATTCTAGATAGAGCAACAGACACCTCCGCCAGTGAAGCCTCATGCTACCTGTGGAGGTGTTCCTGAAATTGTGCAGGAAAGTCAGGTGAGTGAAAATTCTATTGGGAAGGTTCTAGAATCACTCAAAATTTAAAGATTAAAGAACCAAATTCTTTTGCAAAAGGAAGAATATTTCTCTAACACGTCAAATTCTCTTTCATCTGTTTTTTTTTTTTAATTTAAATTTTGACAAGCAGATTTAATAGTTGGGGTCAGCAGAACGGGTTTGGAAAGCCTGGTTCCTGGAGAAGTTACACTCCGCCCTTCTGTTTCCTCGTCTGTGAAAGGGGTGTTTATACCTATCTTGAAACATTGTTGGAGAGATTAGCAGGAATTTATAAATCGAGTGACCCAGAGTGCATTCAACATGAGGTTCCAGCCAGACATCAGCTTTCTTTGCAACAGCCTTAAAGCAAGATACGTGGACTTGTGTACTCACCTCCTTCTCTTTAGACTCTCTGAGGTCCTGCAGGACAGGGATGGTTTCTGATTCTTTGTGGTAAGCCCCACAGGGCCTTGAATGATGCTAATGGAATAAATGAATGCATCGATTCATGGAATGACTGTTTGTTCTTCCTGAAGTTTCTGCCTTCCCAGAGTTCACACTATCTCCCCCTTCCTCATGACAGCCTGTCTGAGGTGGTGGGTTGAATCAGTGTCTCAGAACCTCTGCTGCAAGTCTTTGAGAACGTCCTTTTATGGAGAGGGCTCCTGACCTATGCAAATCCCATCAGGACACATTTACTTGCACACACATAACCCTGAGCACCATGAGGCTTCGGGCAGCATAAAGGGGGAAAGCAGAGGCCTCCCCATTGCCCAAAACAGCAAGCCAAGCCCCCAGTGGGGCAGAGTGTTGTAGACCCTCTCCACTTTGTGCAAGGCCAGTCCCAGAAAACCACACAGGTTTTTGTGCTCTTGTTCCTAAAACATGACTCTCAGTAAGTAAGAGACTGGCCCTGCCCTCTCAGCTAACCAGACAGAGCCATGGAGTGGGAGTGGGAGGGAGGTGGCAGGAAATGGGCTGGGGACAACATGGCCGATGAGATTGGAAATCTGCCTGAGAGGTAGGTTGGGGGGATGGGCTCTCTAAGGGGACACCTTCTGCCTCCCGGGACATCTAACTCAAGCTACTCCTCACTTTACCTGCAGAGATTTCAGAGCCAGAGGGAAGCCATGAAGGCAGCCTATCGGGAGAATCCAGGGGCAGAGAGAAGGTCGGTGGCCCAGTGCAATCCGCAAAGTGCAGGAGGTGGAATGAGTTACATTGCGCTTCGTGTTCGTGCCAGGCCCGGCCTGCTCTGCATGTGTGTTGAGTGAGGGGTTGTGGGAATGCAGGAAGAAGTGATTGAACGGACTAATTGCAGCAGGAACTGAATGAAACAAGTGCTTCAGGGCCTAAGACCACCCGTTTCACAGCTTATCCACGTTCACAGTTTGTGCTACTTCAGAGTAACAAGCTAGAGAACATTTGTTGAAGGGCCGGGGACAGGGGAGAGGGGAACTTGTAGGCAGGTCCCAGGAGAGAAGGTCTGCAGGTGAGGCGCCAGCTGGCCAGGAAGCAGATGAGAGCGAGGTAGGAGGTGGGAGCAGCTGAACCCGGGGGTGGGGGGGGGGTGGGGGAAGCCCCGGCAGGAAAAGGGGCTGGTTCAGCTAGGAAGGGGGGGTAACTAGCCGGTTTGAGGTACCCACATGGTGCTGGGCTCTGGGCCAGGCACCCTTTGCAAGCTGTCTCTTCATTCTTCCTAGAGCCCTAGGAAGTCAGTATTGTATCTTCATTTTCTTGAGGAGGAAACGGAGGCCCAGAGAAAATGAGAAACAATCAAGGTCAAGAAGCTGGGAAGTGAAAGCACTGGGATTTGAACCCAGGGTTAGCTCATTCCAAAGCCAGCATTCTTTCCTTCTTCCAGGATGTCCCCTGGGAAAAAATTAACACACAGAATATATAGCATAATGATACACATTTGCTATGAAGATCCCTCCGCCCACGTCCTCCCACCTGCCACCCACCCATCCCCAAGTCCCGCTGACCTGCTTTCCTGTAAAGATCCATGATCCCCTTCTTTCCATCCCTGGCTCAGCTGCTTCCTTAGGGCAGCCCCTCTCCCTCCCTCCTGAGCCACAGCAATGGCCCCCTGACAGACCACAGCCCTGCTTCCACAAAACCACCACAGTGTTCTTGCTAGAATGCAATCTGAAACATCACTGGCCTGCTCTAGGATGAGATCCTGATTCCTTAGGACCTGGCCTTGCTGCTCAGTCCAGAGCATCTGTCGTTACTCCACCCTCTGTCCTGTACTAGATGGTGGCCCCCAAAAAGTATGTCCACTTCCTCGCATGCAGACCTTGGGAATGTGGCCTTACTTGGAGAAAGGGTCTTTGCAGGTGGCACTCAGTTAAGGATCCTGAGATGAGGTGATTGTCTGCATTACCCAAGAGAGACGAGGACAGGAACATGCAGGAGAAGGCCACGTGGAGGTAGAGGCAGGGTTGGGAGGGTGCAGCCCCAGGAGAGCCAGGAGTGGCCAGAGGCTGGGACATAAGAGGCTGGGAAAGATTCTCTCCTAGGGCAGCCCTGCTCACAACTCAATTTCGGACTTCCAGCCTCCAGAACCATGAGAGAGAGCACATTTCTGTTGTTTCGAGCCACCGAGTGTGTGGTAATCTGTTATGGCGGCCCCAGGAAATGAACACACCTTTCCCCAACAGTGCTCCAACCATTCAGACTGGCCAGGGAAGGAACTACCAGCCCCGTCAAAGCCACTTGGTTCTCTTTGGGGCCTTTGCCCATGCTGATCCCTCTGCCCCCAGCACTCTGCACCCCCTTATTGTGTAACCAACTCGTACCCCCTGTCACTTCTGCTAGAAAGTCTTCCCTGGACTCCCCTTGCTATTTACTCTTTTCATGACACTTACGATGCTTTACTAAAATTTTCTGTTCAATTGTTTCACTGACCCGTAAGTTCCATGAGGGCAGGGCCTTGCTGGACCGCTAGGGCCAAGTATACAGCAGTCACTTAACAAATAGTGGCCTTCTGCCCTACCACTTTTTCCTACCATCGCACACCCAAACCAAATTTGTCTTTCCTAGGCAGGAACGCATGAACAGAAACTCCTCCTGCCCTTGGCTCCCTGGTGAATCCTTGTGTTCAGGGCCCTGCAAACTTCCTACAGCCCGACTTCCTCCTCTGGGCAGCTTGACTCAAGGCTTCTACTCGCAGTGGCCGTAAGAAGCCATTCCATGGCCTGGGGACAAGCACACCATCTAGGTCGGGTTAGAATTCTTCCCTTGGAGTTTAAATGCGGGTGTTCAGAGGAAGCCATCCCCTTCCCTCGGGGGTCACTTCCTGGGACGAGGCCAGCTGGCGCATCTTTGTCCAGGCCCAGGTCCCCCATCACGTGAGGAAAGCCCATCTTTGGCTGTAAAGACAGAAGTGAACCCAAGAGAGGGGACGGGGAGGGGAAAGAGAGAATGACAGAACCTAATGCTGTCATTTGAGTTCTTGTGCCCAGTCACCCCTGTGGCCGCGGCCACCCCCAGACTCTCCGACACATGACTCAATCATTTCCTTTGTGTTTTCCAGCCAGTCTGAGTCCATTTTCTGTCCTGTGACTGGAAGGGCCCTGGCAGGTGCGATGCTTCCGTTGCCTGAGAGGTGCCATCTGGCCGGTCTGGTCCTCAAGGCCTTTCTGAGGGGCGGTTGTGGGATCTCTGCCGTAGAGAGGAAATATCAACCCAAGGCTCGATCTGAACCCTGGGCTGCCTGCTTTGAAGTACAGACTCTTCTATCCTGGCTTCCTAGTTGCCTCTCAGGAGGCACACAGAAGGGGGCCAAGACTGACAAAGGCTGGAAAAGAGGTAACATCCTTTGTCAGCCCCCAAAGTTCCCCAAATGCAGATCACAATAATTTGGGGGGGCTGAAGCAACAGTGAAATCCATGGTACCTAACATACTCGTATTTGTTTTCTAGACAGTTGGAGATACTCTGAGTCCAGGAGCCTCATGCTTCTCCACCTTGGCCTTGAAGACCTAACTCTAACCAGGAGCCTCCTTCACACTGAGTGTTTTGTGTCTTTAGCAAAGGGGCAGTAGGTAGCTAAGGAGTGGTGAGCCATACGTCCGAACGGCAAGAGTATGTCTCTTGACCTCAGCGCACGGGTGCTAGTCTCTCTTTCCACCAGGCAGGCGAATTTCCCAACTGGGACCCTGGAGGCACCTGGGAGGGTTAGTACTGCTGATAGCCAACACCCTGGCTCGGAGGACCTCACTCACACTAAGCAGCATTGGCCTTCCCGGTCCCGCCCTCTCCTAGACTCACAGTCCCCGTGTCCCTGGATGGAGAACACACATGCCTTGCCTGCTGTGAATGCAGAGCTCTCCATTGCACAGAGCATCCTTCCTGTGCCCTAAACGAGGGGAAAGCCAGTGTCTTCTCCACTCACTGTGCTCCGTTGTCTGATCACCATCAAATAGTTGATAGGTAAGGTCGGCCACTGAATTCCATGGGCTCACCAGGTAAGGATTCCACAAAAAAGTACATGAACATTATATATGATTATACAACAATAGGGAATTTGAGGGAGATCAGATGAACTAAGTTAAATGAAAACTAATTAATAATTTATACTTTAGGAAACCTACGTTATTCCACTTCACTATTTGGCCATGGATTAGAGATTAATAACCGCTGTTGGACCACAAAGGACAATATATTATTCTCACTTCCAGATAAATAGTATTTTTTCATAGTTTCCCTTTGATTTTGGTTGAGAAACGCAGTGGGGCCCTACTGTTCTGTCTGCTCAGTGCCCGCCTCATCCCCACCCCCTGGGAATCATGCCCCTGACCCTCTCCCACAGGGGTGAGGGTTGGGTCCCACCACGGGGACCACGGGCCTTGCCCTTGGCACAGTCTATTGGTTGAGAGGTGGGCACCCCTGGTCCAAACAGGCCGACCAGAATCGTGCCCCAGGATTTGGGAACTGTAACTGACAAAAGGAGTCTGAAGATGAAGACATGGAAATGCCGAAACAGTTGGCAGCCCATCCCACCATGTGGACTGAGGGATGGAAAATGCCAATCAGCAGAACGGGAATGGGAGGCAGGGAGAGGAGAGCAGACCCTGACAGCCTCTGTGCTCCTAATTCTGGCCGCTCCCAAGGCCTCCCGTATCGCTCTTTCAGATTCCATTGAATCCAAGGAGCCTTATAATAAAATTCTTTTTTGGCTTAACTAGCTTAAGATGGATTTCTATTCCTTGCAACCAAAAGAATTTTAACTAATATAAGAATGTAGTCCTATTTCGGTCTTACATGCTAATCTTTAATTCAGCAACCATTTTACTTTGTGACTTTGGAATGAAAAAAAATAAAAGGGAAAATATTTGAGTGAGTGTACAAATTA
Organism: Leptonychotes weddellii; assembly: GCF_054177405.1. NCBI lineage: Eukaryota > Metazoa > Chordata > Mammalia > Carnivora > Phocidae > Leptonychotes > Leptonychotes weddellii. Next base: position 82,211,266 of record NC_138374.1, read on the forward strand.
GTCTGCAATCATTCTCTTGGATTGTTTTTTCTCACACAACACTCTGGGAGGGTTTTCCCCCATTCTGAGATGAATTAGATACATGCTAGAAACATGGGGAACAACTAGGTCGGTGGTCTGGCTGCGAATGGTGGAACATGGGATTTTTATGACAGTCGCTAAGAATTTGGTTTTCTGTAATTTCGGAGTCTGTCTGTGAGTGTGGGGTGTTCTCTCGATGATAACTTAAATGATCTTTGATCCATAGACCTATCAGCAATCCCCCAGGACACTCCAAATTCCATGAACCACACCCATGGCAATGGGCTTTGGTGTGCCCCTTCCTATGGAAGCTACCAGAATTAGCCTTTCCATATGCGAGGCCCTGTCCTGCGCGGGACGGTGGCGGGGAGCTGTCCAACCAAGGCTCTGTGAGGAGCTAAACAAGCAGAAAACCGCTTTGCAGGACTAACGGGGAAGACGGCTCGGCCAGGTGGCCCTTGCGCATGTGCACTGCTAGTTACGATGTTGAGCGATGGCCGTGAGAGTGGTAGCGTCCCCCTCACTTTCCCCAAAGCGGTGCAGTGTAAACAAAGCATGGACCTAGACGGGCTCTTGCCTAACATCTATTTAGGGCCTCTCAGCTGCCTCCTATCAGAAAACAGAAATGGACCCAGACCTGCTGGGCTCGAAGGGAGACACGGAAGGACATCCACTTGTCAATACAGTTAGATATTAAGAATCCAGAGGCCGGTGGAAAGGCTCACCTGCCCTGCCCATGGCCCTCCCTCATCTGAGCGAGCCTGTCTTTCATGGCAACGAGCTATAGAAGCCGAAGTGGTGAGTTAGTCACCATTTCTACTCTAATTGGAAAATATTTTCTTGTTAATCAGCCCAAGTTCCATCAGCATTATGAACAGGTAAAAAAAAAAAAAAAAATACTCAAGAATTTAGAGCTGAAAAAAACCTCAGAGTCTCAAGGCCCAAGAAGTTTGTTTTAAAGATGAAGAGGGTGAGGAAAGCCCAGAGAGAATGAAGTCACTCGTTCAAGAGCGCACAGCCAGGTAGCCGAGGACTGGAGAGTCGCAGGCATGACCCCCTCTCCTAGCTCTAGGCTCTTAGAACGAGGGGCTGCGCAGGACACTCCCTGGGGCCCTGCACGTGGGAAGGCTGCAGATGTCCAGGAAATCAAGGACACCGGCTCTTCTAAATTCTCTAGGGAGAAAGTTCCAAGGCGCTGGGGGGCCGCTGTGGCAGGATTTTCAAAGGCCTGCAGCAGGAGCCCTGCTCGCAGGGACACGGTCCAGATGTCCTCATGTCCCCTCTGCAGACACAAGGCTCACACTGCTGCAGTCCATCCCACACAGCCGCAGAGCTGCTTTCAGCTCCCTGGTCCCCGGGCACGCATTCAAAACACACCTAGGGTTGCTGCCCACCTGCCCGCCGGGGGGCAGGGGTGGGGGAGCCTGCCCCGCTGGCTGCAGGGACCCCGAGGCTCTGCCTTCTCCTCTCCCCACTGTCTTCCTTCCCTGGTCGCTGGCTGTGGCATGGCACAAGAAAACGATGGGACGACAGGGCAAACAGAAGTCAAACTGACGAATACCCACACTCAGAAGAGAGGGCCCAATTGCTAAGCAGCTTGAGTGGGATTGTGAGAAAACCATGGGGTTTTCACAGAGCAGGTGGAGTTCAGCGTAAATCCGGAGCGGCTTGCTAATCTTTAGAGATGGCACCTTTGTTCAGTTTCAAGAAGTGCAGTTTCGGGGGCATTTTTTTTTCTCCCTTGGAAAAGAGACTGTAAAAACAATATAAATTTGTTTTAGCTCAAGATGTGAAGCAAACTGATGTCATGCCTTCTCAGCTTTCTGAGTGAGGGACGACGGTGTCACCTGAAGTGAAGACTCACCTGAGCAGCATCACGGATCGCCAGTGAATCCTCACACACCCCTCCAGAGCTGAGTCTGATGCTCCTAGACCCACCCACACCTCAAGAAAGAGTTATTCTTCTCCTGGAAGGGTAGACACTTGAACAATAGACGTGGCCAGGCTGAGGGGACTGGGGGGCTTGCCATCCGTCGAGAAGGATGTGGCAGATTTCTCCAGGTGGAGGACTTCTCGATCGCTGTTCTCTCACTCCCGGCGTGTGCTGTATGTGTTAGCTGCTACCTGAGCAGAGGTGGCAGATCCATAGGAGCTGGCTAAGAGCAGAGAACTCTTCTCACTCGGGTTCTATAAATTACTCATATTCTCACTTTGATATCAAGTACGGTATGTATTAGAGTGCATGGTTTTGGCTAGAACCGATCTGGAAGGCTGTCAAATAAACAAAATAGGAAAATAAATCCCAAGTAAAATTTATGACAGGATTTTACTCCCATTACATTCCACTTAACAAATGCATATGTTTTACAATATCTTTAATAATAATTATTAAACATAGTAAAATACTTCCAAACTTGGCTCATTGCATAATTGTACTTCGAGTGAAAAAAAAAATTATCTGAAGCCTTGTCAATATGCCACTTCCTCCTCCCCCAGCTTTTAACAGAAGCAGCCTCCAGTGGAATAATCCAAGCTGTGTTCAAGAAGTTGGCAAGTAGGTCCAATTAAATGTGGTTTTACTGTATTTTGGCGTTTGCATATCTAGTTTGCCAAGAAGTAATCTTTCACAAAAAAAAAAAAAAAAAAATCTGTACTGGCCCAGACACAGGCGGGAGGGTGCAATGCATCACATAACTTTACCCCATGACTAAGATAATCTTTTTTTTTTCTTAAATAGCTGTGGAAAACGTATCATACATCCATCATATTCCTATATGAATCACAAAACACCATCCCTTATGGAGCCTCTTACATTTATACATGACGAACTGAAATTCATCTTAATAGCCCTGTTTATTTTAATGATTAAACTCGAAAGGGGTTCACTTCTAGCCACCTGAGCTCGATGTATTTATTCAGGTGTACTCCAGTCAGATTATCTGAACGGGGCTGTAAACGATCCTATTGAATATTAAATGCCAGCATGTCAAAGCTGCAGTCATACACATTCACAGACCTAGGTCTCTGAAACTCGGGGAGCGAGATGCTTCTCTGAGCTTTGCAGATGAAATCCTGGGCCATTCTCTGCTGATGCTTTACACGCTCCTGATCCCTTATGGAGGAGCTGACTCCTGTAGCCCCTTCCAGCTAACCAACGCTCTACGTGAATGGTCAGCCGTATCCGAAGTCCAGATGGAAAGCTGTCAACAAAGGGACTCCTTCCGCTCTGCCTACTGCATGATTCATCCCTGGCACGAAGACAGGCCCGGAGATGGCCCCACCACCTTGACCCCCATAGGTGAGCCAGGAGAGGAGCCCAGGTGCCCATTCCTCGGGTCAGCAGGGAGGGAGCAGGGCAGAAAATGCCGCAAAACGCAGAACCTGGCCTTTGTTATAAACCATCATGAGCTCATTAAAAACACATGCAGAAATGGTTAAACAAAATCCTCTAAACCTTTTACAGAATTGCCAGTCTATTAGAAGGACTGAGCTCACAGCAAACTCTCCTTTCCAATGTGTGCAATGAAGCAGCTAATGTCCTTTGGACTCTTGTCTATGGCACCGAGTGGCGGGGGCGGTGGAGGGGGCTTGTTTGTTTTTGGTTCTTGTTGTTTTTCAACTTTTTTTCGAAACCAAACTCTTAAATATATCAACCCAAGGGACGATTTCACCAAACATGTCTTGTTAAAGTCATTGCCTTTTAAAATGTCTATGAAAATTATAAAACGAAAAGGAAGATTTGTGTCATTACAGTGAGGGGAGAGAGGAAACTAGAGAGAGATGAGTGTGGCACGACTCCTTTTGTGAAGTGGCGTTGCATCAAAGCGCAAAGTGGACACTCTGAAAAGGCTTTATGACGCCCATTTACGTGGACACGATGGACCATAGGTGTCCAGGCAACAGCGGCCCAGGGTTTCCTTATAAGGAACAGAGCAGCTTTGCGTTCCATCGAGCTGTGGACTTTGATCAGGTGCACCTTCCTCTAAAGGGATCTCGTCGCTATGATACAATATGACCAGAGAGTGTCGTCTTACCCCAACGTGCCTCTGACAACACGTAACAGAGCACGTTGGTGATGTGAGGCCAGAGCCTGAGATTCTGGGAGCTCTGATCCGGCCTGTGCCACCTTCTCCTGGTGCGATCGGAGTAACTCATCTAAGTCTCTGGGTAAATCACTTTCCATCTGTGCGCCTCCCTGGGGAGCCGGGGCTGTTCGTTACCATGATATATATTAATCATGCTGTGGTTCATATTATGACACAAGTGTAAACATGACCCGAAGCTTCGGTCTTGGTCTCTCCGACACGAAGGGAAAAAATATCCGTCTGCAACTTAGGTTTTTGGATGAGATAATCAGAGAGTTGAAAAGGCTCTGAGAGGTCTGGCAAAGGCACCAACGGCAGGACGTGAGTTATATGAGGTCCGTGTGCGTAAACGTGTGTCCACCTGCGAACCCACCTGGGAATGTGCAATCATCTCCCTTACCGTGGTGCCCTAACTTTAGCACTCCACGTGGCGATTGCTTTCCTCGGGGCCTGCTGAAACCCAAAATAAAATTGAGATGGTAAGCGCTCAGTGAATTAAAATCATAAAAAACCACATTGAAAAAAAAATCCACATTGGTCAGAAGGCTTTCTGAGAAGGAGAAGCTTCATCTTGGCACAACAAATAATAATAATTATAATAGCGAGGGCACCTCAGGTATACGGGTGCCTTGTTTCTGAGCGTGATGCTCTGCGCACCTGCTTTCGCCTTATTCCAAGGGTGAGGGTGAGGCGGGTGTTACCCCTGTGGTCTTGCATGGACAGAGAAATGAAGGTGTCAGGGCATGGTTCCTCCCGTGTCATTGGGAGACCTTCCCCAACTTTCTCTTCAGGCTTCTTTTCAGCAGCTGATGCTGAGAGAAGGAGGTGAGAAACATTCCAAGAACCGAGGCCAATTTTCAGATTAAGTGGAAAACTATTCAATTCTCCCACTTGGGCAGCAAATGAGTTCGGAGGCTCCTGTCTGGCTGCCACCCGGTCATGCCGTCATGTTTCTTCTCTCCCTCTCACACGGCCAGCAACAGCTCTGTCAGCCCTGCAGTCAGTAGCCTGCAAGGAGCGGTGCCTCGTTGTGGTTGAACAAATAACATGTTTTGGAAACCCAAGCAACCCTTTTTGTGGCTGGGAGCAGAGAGGGAGAGTGTGTCAGTCAGTAGAGTCCTGCCAGGGCTTCAGCTCTTGGGGAGCCTAAAGCAGAGGGCCCGAAACATGTCCTCCACTGACAGCAGGAGACAGCATTCTGCTGCAGTATTTTTAAAACAGTCAATAGGATCCGAGTCAGGAAAGGAAATAGTAGAATTCCAATCTTGGGTTCGGTTTGTAAATACATATAGCAGACAATGGTAAGTGCAACAACGGTAAATATATAATTACAGAATGCAGATTTGATCCCTTGGGCATAACCAGAATGTTGACTTCGGATTGAGACTCAATCAAAGATGTGCCCAGAGCAAGGGATTCAACCTTCGCATGCTTCTAAAGAGAGGAAAAGCTTGTGTCTGAGATGATAGATAGCCAATGGTTTGGGGAACGTAGGAAATGTTTGCAAAGTCCTGGGAGCTCCTTCCCGTCCCTTATGCCTGGCCCTGCACCTGCTCATCCACTTCCAGGATAAATAAACTGGAAATCACTTTTTTCCTTCCAGCTCTAAATTTTTTTGTCTGATTTGAGATTGGTCTCGGTGAAAGCGCATGTGATACGGCAATCTGTAAGGGGAGAGGATCAGACACACAATATAGGTCTTCAAATAATGGAGAATAATTGGACCATGAGATTATTTTCAAATTCTGGCCGTTAGATTTTTGCAGTTTGAATAACAAAATTAATTCGTTATTTCAAGAACAGCCAGTCCAGAATGCAAATTTTAAAATTCAGGATACAGATGTAAGCTTGGGATTGTTTTGGTTTATAATGCCTAAAAGTTCCATTATTTTTGGAGAGGGAAAAAAATTATATATGTATTATTAAATAAGAATAACAATATGAGGATTGATTGCCTTCAAGGGCATTACTTGACTGACTTTTAAACAGAAACACTTCAATCATTAAAATACTTCCATGCTGGTCAAACCTACAGACTGCCTGTATTTTGACTAAAGTATTATTTTTACTGCAAGATAAGCACCTTTACAAAGCAAGTTGAGCAAACTATGACAAACCCTCCCTCCCTCTCCCTTTTGCACATAAGTGATTCTAGTACTGCTTTGAGGCATCCCTCAAGTAAAATAACATATAAATAGAATGTGAGAAATTACCACATTTTCTAGACTCCACACTTAGTATGAAAAACAAAACTTCCCTGTGCCCCAACATACCCTCTAATTTTGTTTCCTCTTCACCTAAGGATTTCACCCTGCTCGATGTTATTTGTTGTGATAAGCCCCCGGAAGTATGAAGTGGGGGGCTCCTTAGTCCACGTGTTCCGCTACCCCACCCGCCTGGAGATGTATAGTATGCTGGTGCAGACTATCAAGGAAGGCCAATCTCAAATGTCATTTTCATTTCAAAATTGTTCCCATTATTTCAAAATGGTAGAAATTCAGACACAAAAGCAACTTGGTTGGAAAATTCATTGGTGCAGTGGTGTCAAAATCACCCCTTGCATCAAATATACCCTCTGATGGTTGATAAAAGGACATGCAGGGAAACAGAGCGGACTGTGTGAAGTATGAATTTTAGTTTGAGTCTCAACAGAAATAAGAACCTAAAGGGATATTCCACCTGCCCCCCCGCTTCAGTTTCTTTTGGTTTATTCAGTTGCAGAATCTTGGGGATTTTGAAGTCTTAAACAAATGCTACACCAAGGGCTTGTGTATAATGTCTAGGCTTTTAATGTACACCTGCACCATTTTCCCCTCCTGGCCCATCCTCAAGAGGCTCTCTCTCTCTCTCAAAGGCAGTTAGTTATAGAAAAACCTTTATAAATTTGCTCTTCCTGGGATATGGTTCTGGGCTCAAATTTCTTCTATTCGATGAGGACTTTAAGTGACAACGAGAAACGGTTATAAGATAGAAAAAATGGATTTTTTTTTTTACACTATAGACAAATAAATGGCACTAACGGCTATGGTTCATAAGCAAAAATACTTTCCTTAAATGTTTTAATTAACCATTATTATACCATTGTGCTTTTTTGAAAATTGTCCAAATAGACGTCCTTAGGAAGTATTGTGGTGTCTCTAGTAAACATGAAATAGTCACCTCAATATTAGCAACCAGCTTGTCTACGTGGTACGTTTCCAAAGAAATGGTCCACAGAAAAGATACATGTATATTTTCGTCTGCTTTGAAAAACAAATGTAAGAGACTCACGTGAAAAGCCTACATGTTTTTGCTTTGATCAAAGATCATTTCGGAGCACTAGACATACAAAAATGTTAGTGTCTTTACTAATCCTCTCAAAGGTAAAATACACATTGCGTTGAGGACGATTCTTTAAATGAAGTAAACATGCCCTTATTTACAAATGTTTTAAGTAATATATATATTTTAATGACATATGGTTAAGATGCATTCTTTTAAGCCCTATCACATATCAAAGTTAGCACTGGCCTGGCATAGCACACATAAATAAGGGTATGTCATTCTTTCAAGTTCAGTACTGTTCTATATGCATTATGTTTGGAAATGACAGATTTAATCTACCCTATAAGTGTTTACTAATTTTCGAATACATTTTCCATGCACCACTTCATATTAACTACAACTATACTTCTTACAAACTTCAATATTTAGGCCAATATGACTTCTTAAAATTCCTATATAGCTAATATTAAGCATGCAGACTGACATTTAATAAAAATGACTTGATTTAATGATTAATTAGAGATTATGACAAATCGTAAATAAGTCATTTCCGTGAATGGACTCTCTATGGGTGTCACACGGCCTCTCAAAGCCACTCTAAATATCCTCGCTGAAACTGTTACTCACTAATGTGCTACATTTTAAAGCCAAATTGGGTTTTCACTCTTCTCTTGCCAAACGAACTAGAGAGAATGCTTCCTATAGCAAACTGCAAACTCCAATGCAAAGCCACTCAAGATCAGAAAGAGGGGGAAAGTGCCTGAAAAGGCAAGAAAAATTTCAGTCTTCAAAAATTGTTTTGTAAAGTATCCTGCAGCCAAGGGAAGTGCCAGGCTCATATAAACCTAGCGATTGCGATCAACACTAAACTAGCAAATGTTACAATAGAATCAGAAAAGTTAACTGGTAAATTCATCTCTTTCAAAAAAAAAAATCCCATTTCTTTCAAGTGCTTGAATATTTTTAGGAAAAAGCTACTCTGGGAGCCTGAGTTATCTAGATAATTAATTGAACAATTTCGTGTAATAAGGCATCTGGGCTTAAAAGAGAAACTTTTCAAGCTACTGTTTCATTTCTCTGACCTCACCCTTTCTCGTTACAATGTTTTAAACTTAAAGAGTTCAGCTTCGCTTCCCAGAAATTACAAAAATTAGTAGTAAGTTTTAAAAGGATCAGCTTGCAAAAATACTAAAAGTCTAATTTCTAAAATGTCTCTGAAAATAAATTACTATTTCTAAAAACCTCCAGTGACATCAATAAGCTCTGACTGCTTTAGCTAACTCTTCACGATATTAAGAAAACCTAAGAAGGAGTGGGGAGGCTGCAAACATGTTTTTTTCTCATCTAACAAATAGGTAGTTCTACACTGTAGAGCAAAGGATCACATACAAAGATATTTTGCCATGTTTCTGCAGGCAAAAGGTAGAAAAATGTTAACATAAGGGACAAAATCTTGTCAATTTAATAAACTTGGACCATAGCCAAAATGAAACTCCTAAAAGCTATTTGCTTTAAAAATACAATAATAAAACTATTGCTTTAGTTCTCAAATGGTATCATCACTAACATTTTAATGGCAAATGAGTGTAATGAAAACGACTGAGCTCTCCTGTCTTGGATTTCAAAATTCACTTACTCGATTCACTGTACTTTATCAGCAATTTCAAACATTGTACCAAAGAATTAAACAAAAACTTAGATCAGTATCTACAAATTACATCTAAAATTATCTGAGTTTCCTAACCAGAGGTATATAAAAGTTTCCCTGATTATATGAAGTTTTACAGGAATAAAATGCAATACAGGAAATGTTGAGATCTTAGGACTTTTTTTTTTTTTAATCCTTACCTGACACAATGAGGCTTGTAAAGTCTAATTTTTGTATACTTGTGTTTCATTGATGAAACTTGTGAGAGTCAAGGTTTTTTAAGAAACGTTACTTCTTGGGTAAAAAACTCAACTGTTTTTCTTTGATGAAGAGTGCAAAGCAAGAGATTTACTTGGAAAATTAGTATTTCAGCCATTGTAATGTGCACTAGTGTGTAATTTTAATACAGTGCTCACCTTTTTCTAGGCTTCCAATAACTCATTTATAGGTAATCATGACAAGTCTGTTAAAGAAAAATCTCTACTTGATTCACCTATTAATCTGATAGCATAGTTAACTGGAAAGGAAATCCAAAACCAAGATCCTTAAGGATTTTATATACTTCTTGCTTATGCCCCAGGGAATGACTAGCACACAGTGCTGGGCCCACAATGATCTAGGGCATAACTGATTATCTAAAAAAACAGATGGTTTCAGAAGTAAATGAAATCACATAGTTAAAATACACTTAGACATCAGCCAGATGTCAAAGGGGGAATCAATTTGAATGGTTTCCAACATGATTACATGACAAATTAATTTCTTTTTTTTTTTTGAAATGTAGCAAATGAACAAGTGCCTCCTTCACTTAACAAACGTGGCAATTTATGGACTTAATATTCTGTTCTAGTTTTGCAAGGAGTGTTTTAAGAAGTTATTTCTTCCAAATCACATGTCAAAATATTGTCCTTATAAGTATATCCAGCTAAGTTTAGGATAATGCTCATTTTAAACTAGATGCTAGTCAGTGAAACTAAATTATAACTCTCAACATCTTCAGAAAGTTTTGAGATACTATGACCAGTTACTACAGGAACTGGGAACACAAGACCCACACTCCCCAACCTCCGCCCTACCTCCAACCCTTTTTAAAAATAAGCTTGTAACTGAAGAAATAATTTTGTGGAGCTCATATGTACATTCCCCTTTCACATGAAACAATGTTTGGTTGGTTAAAACCAAGTGTGAGTTGCATGAGAGAGAAATCCTGCTTCAACAACAAGAAAAGAAAAAAAAAAGGAAACGTAGGGATTCCAAATAGCAAATTATTGATTGTGCTCTATGATTAAAGAAAAAAAATCTTTTTGGATTCCCATCCAAAGCCACCCGGGAGCTTATGAGTATATTTTCAAGCTCTGGACCTTACATCCCACTTCTTCTATAGAAGTTAATATTCACATTGCCCTAGGCCATGTAATATAAATGTGTTTTATTTGACGGTAATAATGTAAAACTGTATCTTCGTATATATCTTTTAAGGCTGGAGGTTATGGGCAAATACCGATCTGAGGATCTACAGACACTCTCTCAGGTCTGTGCCCGCCCTGGACCCTGCAGGCTGTCCTGTCCAGCGCATATGTGTGTTCTTCCTGTGAATTCCTTCCATCAACCAGCAGTGTTTTCTCATCCTGACACACCCAAGGAGACCATCGTGAAGTCGGACGATCGCGAAAATTAGGGTTCAGAGTCGTGATTACAAGTCAAACTTTGAGAATTAAAAGTTGAGAACTTCTGAGCTCTCCCAGCAACAAAAAGGATGCGTATAGCCAATCTTGAACAATCAAATGCCTGCTAATTTGATTGCCTAGAATTCCAGTCATTAGCCAAGCAATCTTCCAAATTAAGACATCCGGTCTCCTTCAATCTTCCACTTACACCAGAACACAGAAGAATAGATCTGACCCATCAACTTAGGATAAAATTACCCATGAAAATGGCTTGGGGTGTATGGAGGAGTAGCTAGTCATACAGCGTTATTAGGAAGAACCCAGGCTGCCACTTGGAAGTTCTGTAGATTCACGGATTGCTAGGGAATTACCTTAACATTCTTGATCTAGGTTGTAGAAAATGGGTCACATTTTAGAAATGTGCATTAGTACCTCAAAGGACTGAAAGCCAAAATGTTTGCACATTTCCATTTGAGTGAGTTGAGGCATCCTAATAATCTCACAAGCTCCGGATAGAACTGATATTAAAAATAAAGATGCCACATACAATACATACTTAGGATCTATGCAGTACGTAATCATAATTAAAATAACGCGCACAAGGTTCTCAGTTCATATAATTTATTGCAGTTAGCACACAGTTTAAAAATTCACCAACACACCAATAGTACAAAACTAAACAGCATTATAAGTTATTCCCCCCTCAGGAAAATAAAACATACTATGATTGTCAAAGCTAGATGTCAGTCTAAGTTTTAGAACAAAGGAAGAATGTGAAACTAATAAAAGGAAAAAGCAATCACTCACAATGACCACAAAAAGAAAATCCAAAAGAAAGTCCGTTTTCTCAGACATTGATTGTCTCCTCTAAATTAATAAAAATTATTTTAACATAAACTGTATTTAAAAAAACTAGAAACTCTTCAAGTAACTAAAGATAATGCTCCAAGGCCATTTTCACAGCTTTTTTTTGTTTGTTTGTTTGCTTTAAATGCCATTACAGCCAAATTAACACACATTTGACCAAATATTTCCAAAACAGTCCAGCAACACACAATGGAGTTTTCCATTCAGTATCTTAAGCACAAAAATAGGCTATGTTTACAGTAGTTAAGGCGATCAAATTTTAAACAAAAGCAATTAAAAAAAAAAAGGGAAAAACAGCAAACGTTTTCCATGCTACTCCCATAGACCTTATTTGTAAGTGCAAGACAGGAAAACAAACACTGTGCAAAATGCTTTTGCCCTGCGTGCTGGTCATTAAAACCACACTGGGCTGCAGCCTCCTCTGCCCCATACACATAGTCTACTAACCCCCTTCCCCACCTTCCCCACGTCAATCAAGGCAGTCCAGTCCTTTCAGCCCGGGGCTTTTTCAGTCTATAGAATCTTTTCATGAGTTGGGGGTGGGGGGAGTGGGGGAAGGATGAAGGAGGGGAGGGAGGGAGGGAGCGAGGGGAGGGTAAGGGAGAAGGGAAGAAAAAGAGAAGGGGAGCCCCCCCCCAAAAAAAAGAAAGAAAGAAAGAAAGAAGAGAGAGAATGACCTATTGTCAATTTGTGCAGTAGTTATTCTAAAAATGCTCAACTGGGCAAATGTGTACACCTAAACTTTTGAGCCTGCATGGGTTTTGTGCAATTAGAAGTTTGTTATAAATGCACACTGCACACATGCAAATCTTTAAGCCGTTTGTAAACATTTATATTTTCCTTGTTATGTAGCAAAGTTATCAATTTGCAGCTTAAGTTTTTATTCAGCTTAACAGTTTCAACTTAAAGACAGTGGGAGAGTCAATTTAAATTATATAAAATAAAAATAAAAACAGTGCATTTACGTTCTTCATAACACCAGTTTTTTCCCCAAACGGTGCTATTTTTTTTCTAAGGAAATTAAATAATTTTAAACTCACTCGTTAAAGTTATACAATGCAAACAAAGACAAAAAATATATTGAAACTCATGCATTTCTGTAGCGTTAATATTTACTTTTCAAGACTCAACTAAGAGCATCAACACAACCTGTCAAGTTCTTTGACACCCCCCCCAGCCCGTGTAATCAGTTACAGTATACAAGAACAGTAATTCACATTTTTCAACACACAGTTCAACACTGCTGAAGCTGCAATATCCTTTTTCATCCCAAGCAAACCTTCACAAAGACAGCGTCCCAGTGATCCCAGTGTACTTTCAGAATTTCTCTCATTGGGAACCGTCAGAAAACCAGAAGTTGCCACAGAAAGTTTTAAGTCAACTGCTTGTTTAAAAATAGATAATCCAGCATTTCAGAAATTTTCCATTTGGGTCTAAAAGCATTCAGGTTTCCAACAGCCAGAAAAGATTCATGCAATTTTGTGACATATAAAGAGGCTAATAAAACTGGAGGGAATTTCTACTCTGAAAAAGGAAAAGAAACAAAAACAAAAAAACAAAACAAAAAACAAAACAGAAACACAAAACCAAAACAAAGTGGGAGAGAGAGAGAGAGAGAGAGAGAGATAGAGAGAGAGAGAGAGAGCGCTCAGAAGACAATGCAGTGTCGACAGAATTAAGCCCTGTGAAAGCATCTTGTGATAGGACGAGTTGTTTCAAAGGTTCTTATTGGCTTACTTCCCCTACCCCCTCGAAAGAAAAAGCCCTCTCTAGTCTCCGACTTGCTCCAAAGTCTCTTTTACCAGAATGCTAAATTAGTGAGAGTCTCATGCTACTCTAAAGTGCAAAACCGAGTTAACACCCCGACGGTTTAGTTCCAGGAAACAAGGCTGCTTTTAGACCGTACCACAACTAGATAGAGATCTATGTATATCTATGTATATATATATATTATTTATATATATATATATCTATAAAATTATTTCCAGAGTTCTTGCGAGCTATCTTCTAAGGTCCAGTCTCTGACAGTGGGCAAGCTCAGGGCTTCGCTTTTGACAGACAAGGAGTTCACCAACTCACAGTGGAACTTGCGGATGTGTCTGTACAGGTCCCCCGACTGCGTGAACCTGCGCTCGCACCACTTGCAGGCGTGCGGCTTCTCGCGCGTGTGCACCACGGCGTGGCGGCTCAGGTTGTGCGAGTACTGGAAGCTCTTGCCGCACTGCGTGCACGTGTAGGGCTTCTCGCCCGAGTGGGTCCTCTCGTGACGCTTGAGCGTGTACATGCACGAGAAAGTCTTGCCGCACAGCGAGCAGGTGGGCACGTTGACGTCGGCGGCCGGCTTGCTGCGCAGCCCGTCCTGCTCGCGGAAGTGCGTGCTCAGGTGGATCTGCAGGATGTGCGGGCTGGGGAAGACCTTGTTGCACAGCGGGCACATGAAGATCTGGCCGGCCGGGCTCAGGATGTTGGACACATAGGGCAGCAGGCTGCTCTCCATGCCGCCCTCCACCGGGCCGCGCTCGGCGTCCGGGGTCATCATCTCGTCGTCGCTGGCTTTGTCCTCGCGCTCGAGCTCCCGCAATACCGAGTCCTCCCGCAGCGGAGCCAGGTGCGCCGGCTCGTACTGTACCCTGGCGTTAGTGCTCACACTCTCTTTCACAGCGCTATGTTCCATGTCATAGTCATTAGTGCCAACATCGCTCTCCTCACAGGAAGCCTCTTTCTCCACCTTCACCTGCACCAGGTTGCTTCTCAGCACGTCCTGTGAAGAGAAATAAGAGCTGTTCAGATTTTCAACTCCCGAAAGGCTGGACTTGACAGACAGGTCCAGCACACAGTCAACATCTGCCGAATCCCTCACGGAGGTGACAGACCTCTGGGACAAAGACTCTGTCGAGCTGCAGGGGCTGGCTACTGTTTTTCCAGCTGCTGTGGCGTGTGGCTCGGCCTCCCCGCCAGCCGGGGGGAGGCCCGCGGAGTCGGAGGGCAGGCGCATCCACATGTTCCCAGGCTCGGCCGCCAGGTCCCTTTTGCTGGGCAGGAGGTTCAGTTTCTCGTCTTCGCCCTCGTCTTCGTCACTGGGCAGATCGCCTGCCATGCGGCTGCTGCCGTCGGAGAGGCTCTCGACTTTGTCCGAGCAGCTCGAGGCGTCTTCCTCCTTCTTGGTGCTGTCTGCCTCTGTGGTGGCTTTCTCTTTCAGCTTCTTTTTGCAGACTTTGACAATGTCATACATGTGGAGATAACTGGCAGCTGCTAGCACGTCCTCAATGGGCAAGTCTTTGAACTGGAGTTTCCCTTCATACATGAATTCAAGCAGGAGAGCGAAAGCTGGGGCTGTAACAATGTCGCTGTTCAGATGAACAATGTCTCTTTTGTCCAGCTGGTCCTTGTAAAAGAGGTGGAAATACATGCTGCACGAAGCCAGTACAGCTCGGTGCGCGCGGAACTGGGCATCTCCCACCAGCACAGTGCAGTCACAAAGGAAGCCCTGATGCCTCTGCTCGCTCAGACACTGCAGCAGATGCCTACTGTGGTCTGGAAACTCCATACTGTCTTCATAACCTGCGGAGAGAGACACCTCGTGAGAGCCCACTCAGGAAGAACTTTTCCAGAGCTCTAGTCCTCCAGTCCCCGCGCACACACACACACACACACACACAAAACGATAGTGACAGTGATTCGGCTCGGGTCGCCGAGGTACCCGTCCCTGCATTTTAATCAGGCGTATGACCCAGGGACTACCAGATCACTCGCACAAAACCTAAATGCGACAAGAAAAAAAAAGTGCACTCTCCAAACTTCCTTGCCCCCAGCCAAACGGTCCCTGATGCATCTCCACCTTTCTGGAACTTTCAGTGAAGTTTCAAAAGCCTTCACTTCATGCGGTCCCTTCCTGAGAAGAAGAATTTAGCTCTCTTTCAGAAGAAGTGAACCTACTCATCAAATTATGTCCTACAAAACCTACAAAACAGCTTTAATTTCAAAGGGAACAGCTCATAGAATGAACAAAGGAAAGTCCCAAATACATTCTGGAAGATTCAGAAAACTTGTTCAACCGTCCTTTTTATTTTATTACTTTTGATACATGACTGCACTTAGAAAGCACAATTTTAATACACACACACACACACACACACACACACACACACACACACACACGGGCTGAATCGAGGGGGGAAAAAATGAAATCGCATAATTAGCCCAGAAATTAGCAAACAACTCACTTTTAAAGTCAGAGTGTTACAACAACAAAAGCCCTGTGTATAAAAACAGATGTTAATGCCTTAGGATTTGCAGGTATGGCACACATGTACGAGATCAGAAAGAACTACACCAACAGATGGAAAAGATCATCTTTACTATGAACAAATCCAAATATTTTTTAAATGAATTGAGAAAAAAAATAGTAATATTTCTTTGTAAAATCTGTACATCCAGAATATCAGGAACCAGAAGGGCTTCACTTAACTCTGAAAATTCTCATCTAAACTTTGATCCGTTGAAAAGCAAATGAATTCCATACCAAAATTATTTCAAACTTTTAAACGAAGGCGTATCGTATTCAAAAGCTTTACAGGTTCAACATCCGCCCCCCGCCCCAAAAGCCTTACTAGAAAAAGAGAAACTATTTTTTTTTCTGACTCTGCCTTACCTCATGCAACAGAAAATACTTTGTTTCAATAAAACTTGATATATTTTGTTTTCCCACTAGCTTCTATTCTTTCAAATATGCATCGCTGCCCTTGTTTTCTGGTGAAGGAGGGTGAGACTGACCGAGAGGAAAGGCGAAGATGTACAAAGGGTCAAAATTCAACTGCAAAACTCAACTCCTTAAAAAAAAAAAAAAAATCAAGAAAACCCGACTTCCCCTTTCCTGTGACCAGAAGCAAGGTTCCACACCAAGCAGCTCAGAGAGTGCACTGGGGAACGGATACATAGCAACTTAATATTCCAGAAATTACCTCCCTGCTTTTTCCCCACTTTGCCCAAGATGGACTAAAACTTTCATCCTAGCCCCCAAATACCTTCCGCACGATGCCACCGCTAGAATAAACCAAGATTTACAATACAATCACTTTAAGTGCCCCACAGCTAACATCAATCCTAATCCTTGAGAGGGCTAAAAATAAAGATTGGAGGGCAGCTCACAAGGTAGCCGTGATCAAATTAGGAGGCTGAGAGGACAGAGAGGGACAGAGAAGGAAGCTTATAAACATCTGATCCAGCTGACTGTGGCCATATGGCAGCTGCTGCCCAGATAAAGAGATTAAGAACAGAGGAGTGCGATTACAGCTGTCTGGCCAATTCAGGCAGCTCAAATCTACAAGTTCTAAATTAGTCGCTAACACAAAAACTCCTGCAAATAATTATTGTTATGCTGAAATAAAAGCTCTCTTAAATATATATTTGAAAGAGAAATGAGGAAACCAGTCAAACTATTCTCCTGAGGACAAAAGTTTTTTTTTTCCCCCATTTTAAAAAACCTTCGGTTTCAAAAGCACTACAGCTGTATGTTTCAGGAGTGCTGCTGAATGTTTTGAAGAATAAAGTTTCACAGTGGAATTAATTACACAACAATCTAGCTTCTTAACCAGAATAATCTTCTCATATAAGTTTGAATGCTGGATTCCAGACAGTTTACTATTTCTCTCCCCCCTCCACCCCAAAAGCAAAAGGAATCTAAATAGCAGTGAACAACCACAAGAAGCATTTTAATCCAAAGTGATCTCAAAAAGCAACATTTCAAAGCCTTTCTTAACATTTCAAAACTTGAAATATTTCTGTGTATTGAAGTTATTTACTTGCCTGAGCAAAAGGGATAAAAATTAAAACTAAACAAGCCCAAGACTTTCAACTCCAATAAGATGTTCATTTCATACTCAGTTTCATATATTATTCCTAAACTGGGTTAGAAAAGTAATGTGATTTTTTTTAATTAAATAAACAAAACACCACAACAGAAATAGGCTCAATCTAATCTCCTGCTACTCCTACCTTTAGGACACATAAACCTGATTAAGTCCTTTCCTCTGAGTCTCGCTGGCTCCAGGTCTGTTACATCGGTGGAAAAAAAGCAGACTAAGAGAGACAGATGCAAAGTGGAGATGATGTTAGAGAGGAATAAGATACCTTCTCCAGCACAGATCCGCACACACTAACTCCCTGTCTGTGTGTTAGAATAAAAGGCTGAGGGATGGCAGGCTGTCAGCTGCTCTGACATCATGTTCAGATGGAAATGCTACCTCCAGCTGTGCTCCCTTTAATGCCATATGCTACTCCTCTACACTCCTGCCACCAGCTCTTTCTTAGGAGAACTTTTCTCTTCTGTTAGTATAAACAAAATACTTCAAAGTCTCCCTTTTTTTCCAAACTTTCTAACAGAAAGAAATGGAAAAACTCAGCATATGGAGTTCTACTGTATTTATGGAATAGCAACACTTCTGTCTCAAGTTGGTGGACTGGCTTACACACTGACAGCACACTCAAGCCACGGCGCTATTCAGGAAATCCACATTCACTTTTATTCAACTCCAGCGTTCAGTTTCAAAGGCAGCTTAGGGATATTTTTAAACCAACCCAATTGACATCTCCAGGCCCATTTCAATATTCTCATGGTACTTTTTTTTTTTTTCCCTGCCGAGATAATGGCATACGTGTCTCCAAATGCTGGAAGAGGAAGCAGAACTATTACTCCAGCCCGATTCACCTTATGATTTCGCTCGTTTTAACTGCTCATTTCCTACTACCTTCTCAATAAAATTTCTCACATTGCCAGTTAATGCAAATTCCAACTCTCAGCATCAACAAGGTGAAACTGCACTTTCTGAAATCCTGGAAAGTACTTCAGTTCAACGAGACGAATTAATAAACTGAAACAACCTGCTACAGCCACTTACAATGAACGCTGCACCTGCGTATCTGATCGGACTCTCCGCTCAGAAAAAGCAGAACTCTGTCTTCCCCTCGATCTGTGTCCCATAACAATCTTTTTTTGGGTCACTCTGTAATGTTTCACGATCACAGGAAAACCTTTCAGCTTTCAGTAAGGGGGGGGGGGCATGTCTAGCAAGTTTGAGAACTTTTTAGCTCGACTTTGTGGGTCTTTCCTAATGGCTGATGAAATCGTCCAGGAACCTGGGCTGGGCTGACCGGTGCCCTGCAAGGTGCTGCGACATCTGTGAATGTCAAATACATCTCCACAGACTCTGGGGAGGGTGAGGCGCACAAAAGGCCTGAGGCACGAGTGTCGCAGCCCTGGTGAGCACCACTCCGTCCTCATCAGGAAACCGCGGCAGAGTTAAAGAGTAACAAAAACCAACGTCTCTGTCCTGTCCTCGTCGCTTTGCCAAAGTCACAAACCTAACTTTCTCTAACTTCGCGGTGAATGACATAATGACGAACGCCTATTCTAGGAGGCACTCTCCGGAGCTACATTCCTTCTCAGCCACACAACCTATTCTCCACAAATGCCCTCGCCCCATTCCAATATATCAGACATTAATCACCCCATTTACCCAGTGGGGTGGGGGGTGAGTGACAGTTTAATGAGTCCCAAGCACCGCAATGGGCCAGCGACTCCCACCTCACAAATCAACCCCTTCACAGTCTTGCTACCGCGGGGTCCAGAGAGGGTTTGCGAGGTTGGGTTATTTTTTCCAAGGGGTGGGGGCGAGGGTGCGGAGTGGGGCGGGGGGGGAGAAGAAATGCAAATCTCCACCTATTTCACCGTGCATAAAACACACGGGGAAAGAGGAAGGTTAAACCACAGGGAAGGAGGTGGAGGGCGGAGAGCCGGTGCAGCAGGAAAACACCTCAAACAGCAGACGAGAAAACAGACTCGGGTCACGGCAACAACAAAAGAAAAGTCGTAAGAAGCAGCCCGCGGGAGGAGGGTGGCTGCTACCGCCTCCCCAACGCCGCGGCGCGCGAGCCCCCGGGGCCTCCCGGCAACTGCACCAGTCCGGGAGGGGCCCCTCCCCCCGCCGGCCCCCTCCCCCCCGCCCGGGCGCCACTGCAGCTGCACCGGTCCCCGGAGCCGCGGCCGTCCCGGGCGCCGCTGCAGCTGCGGCGGCTCCCAAGCCCCCTCCCCCAGCCCGCCGCCCTCCGCACCCGGGAGGCGCCGCCGCAGCTGCACCGGCCGGGAGCCCGCCCCGCGCCGCAGCTGCACCGGCCGCGGGGGGGGGGCCGGGGGGGGAGCGGGTTGGGGGGGCGCGGCGCGGAGCCGGCGAGCCCGCACCCCGCCCGACCCCGCAGCTGCGGCGGCCCCGTCCCCGCGCCCGGCCTCCCGCAGCTGCGCCGCCCCCCGCCGCCCCAACCGCTCCAAGCACACAAACTAACTCCACTCGCGGGGGCGCCCCCGGCCCGGCCCGCCCTCCGCCCGTCCGGGCCCGCCGGCCGGGGCCGCACAGCTGGCGCCCCCCGCCCGCCAGGGGGGCCGGGCGCGGAGGGGACGCCGGGTCAGGGGCCGGGGCCGGCGCCGGGACTCACACGGAGCGGCCCTAAGTCACCGCGTCCCCGCCGCCGCCGCCGCCGCCGCCGCGTCCTCCGCCTCCTCCTCCTCCTCCTCCCGGCCGCCGCCGCCGCCGCCGCCGGACTTGGTGGGCTTCCTCCTCCTCTTGCCCCCCTCCCT
>NC_138374.1:82231546-82268116 GCF_054177405.1 Leptonychotes weddellii
GCGCAGTCTCCTCCAATGGGAGGGCGGCTTTGCAAGAGGGCGGAGGGAGTGGCGGGCAATCGTCGGACTGACGGGAGGGCGCAGCCAATGGGAGAGGCGATCCGGAGTTGCCGCTCGCGCGCGCCAATCGCGAACAGAAACTACCGGGGTGGGCGGGGCCCAGGCGGGCGGGGGGCCGGTAGCGAAGCGGCGCGGGGCGGAGTCCTCGGGCGCAGCGGCGGTGGCGGCAGCGGCGCCCCTCTGGGTGACTTGGCCGTGAGAAAGTGAAAGGAGCCCGCAGGCGGCGGCGACAGCTGCGCTGGGAGGGGCCTGTCTCCGGGCTCCGAGGCCTCGCGCGCCCTGGGGTTGCGGAGCGAGCTTTTCGGTGTGCACCGTGACCACCAGAAACACACTTTTTAAACGTAGTGGGGCTGGTGTGCGCCGAGTTACGCAGGTATCCTCGGGAGGCAGGGCGCGCGGGGACACGGAGGACTGGAACCGGCCTGAGGCGGCCCCCTCTGTTCCCCGGGCCGCGGGCAACGCCGCGCAGTCGTCGCCCGCCCGAGCGCAGGGAGCAGGACCGAGCAGCGCCCGGGCTCCGTCCTGCCGCGCCCCCGTCCCCCAGGTGCACGTCGGGGCGCCGCGGCCGGCTCGGAAAGGCCGGCTCTGGGCGTCGCTCTCCCGACGTCGCCTGGTTTCGGGCGGCGCGCCTGCGTTTCTCGCAGCACCCTCGCGTCCCCTGTGGACTCGCACTGTTACAAGTACACACTCCCAAGTGACCAAATGTTAGAGAACCTCAGTAAAATTGATAGTTGTGGAAGCCGTAGCCGGATTCCTTAATTGGTACGTATCAAGCCACAACGTTCAACTACCGAGGGGGTTGATGTTAAGACTGCACTATCGCTGTTCCCTCCGTCCGAATGAACTTCCATTCGATCCCTCCTCTTTGCAATTAAATTGGGTTAATCACGGCCACGAAGAAATGTAGAAACTTCTATTCTCAAGAAATTGGAAATCTTGTTGAGGCAGGGATTACTAGTACAAAGTTGAATAGCAAGTAAAAAAATGGCTCAAGAATGTGAAATAGAAAATTGCACAGTGAGGAAGTCAGTACACCAGTAATTGTCAAATGAAATGTGTTTATTCTTTGCTAACTGAACCGGGACTGACAAGCCTGTTGCTAACCAACTTGCCAGAAGACCTTTCAACTGGGCAAAATGTGCTTTCACTTTGTTCCAGGTCAAATGGATAAACTAAGTTGGAAGTATTGTGTGGGTAAATCAGGCATGTTGAATTGCTAATGAAGTAAAAACAGGAGCACATAACATTCCTGGAACTGAAGTACAGTTGGGCTGTCCTGTTAAAACAGTGCTGATGTTCTCTACTCTTTCCTCGACTTTTTCATATGCCCTCACGATTGATCCCTGAGGTCATGGCCATCCTGTAATAACTAGTTTTTTAGCCCATGAAACATACTGTTGTATGTATGCTTTTGGTGAATTCTAGATCTTTTAGTCTATTGGTAGAAGGCCCAATTTCAGTTTGACCTGTTTCCAGTTAGGGAAATTTGTAAATGTTCTTGATGGATGCAACATTCTATTAAAAAAAAACAAGACAAAAAAAAAAAAAAAACGTGAAAAGGAGCGCATGCTTTGCCAACAATTTTAGGAAGAAAAAAGAAAAAGAAATGTTTGCATTCTCAAAGCTGTTCCTCACCTATGAAAAGTTAAAAATAAGGAAAGTAACAGATTTCTGGATGAATAGACAAAGTAATTGATAGTGTCCGGATATTAAATAATAAATTCATGAGAAAATTAGAACAGATTCTCCACAAAAAGCTTGGAAACTCAGCTCTGTGGCATATAGAGCAAAATCACAGCTGTAACAAAAAGGTTTTACAGAATGAACCTACAAGGAGAATAACAGCCCCAGAGATGACCCAGGAGTCTGACATGTTGATGCCTCAGAAGTTGTGAGCATTGTTTCCTAGATCTAGCAGTCATTACTAGAATTCATATTGAGAGCTAAGTAGTGTAGCCAGAAAATATAGATTAAATGTATATTTAAGGAAGCAAATATGTCGTCTCTCAATTATGTAAAAGATTTTATAAATTTATGAAAATGCATGGAATATTCATGCGTTATTGTCAGAATCAATAAAAACATTTCTGGAGTATTTATTGCGTTCAAGAAAGGCACTCTGATGGGATATGGAAGACAACAAAAAAGCAAGAGACAAGTTCTCTCCTTCCTGGGGTTTAAATGTAGCTGGGAAAGAAAAGGTGCGAATATACAAAATTCTGAAACAACAGAGACTAAATAACAATATAATAGGATATGAGTGTCAGAGCTAAATGTAATAATGTTCAGTTGTTACAACTGCCTTATCCCTGGTTCCTGGTGAGGTGGTATTTTCTCTGCCCCTTTTTTTACATTAAAAAAATTTTTTTTACTCCCTGACTTTATTTGAAAGTGTCATAAACTTACTATAAAAATGATACTTTTAATCATCTTTGAAAATCATCAGCATACAAATTGTAAATAAAACAAGACTGATGTCAGAGGTGTCATGACACAGAATGATTACTATTTTTACTGAGTGCCCATTGGAACCATGGAAAGTAGTAAGTCAGACCCAGATAAGGTAAGCTCCTCAGGTAAGCTCCTCAAAGTAGGGTCTGTTTACCTCTAGCCAACAGGCTTAGCAAATTACCAAGATAAAAAGCTACTTGACAGAGTTTGAAAGCCAATAATTTTTTTCCCTCTCCCACAGGGAGAGAAAAAAAGTGCAGAAAGTACAGTCTCTAAACTATTAGAAAAATGTATCATTGCTTTCCTCTGAAAAAAAAAAAAAATCCCAATCCTGTACAGTTTAACAATTCACACTTTTCTGGGAGTCCTGAAATTATAAATGACACAAGTCAGTCTAACTGTTCATGGTTAGATTTCTTGCCAGAGATCAAGTTTTATGTTTTAATGACACATGGATTTCAAACAGTAACAATTTAACACTATAAAATGTTGATGGACCAAATAAAATTTAATTTGATGGGCAACTCCATAAAATGAATGTCTGACTTTTAAACGTGAACCACAGGTCAAATCTCTGAAATAAATCAGTGCCTTTGTTATACTTTGTGCAATAGGTCATGTTGAAAAAGTTATCTATGCAATTAATTTTTGAATATTGACTTTTTATAAACTTCATGTATAACTGGGGTCTTTTTGTCTTAAAAAATCAGGAGGCAAGCAATAATAAAAGACCAGATATTCCAAAGTGCCATATTTTACGTATAATAACTATAAAATGTAACAAAATGTGGGTAGAGGTTAACCTGATTTTGAATCTAGAGAGAAAAAATATACTAAAATGAAACATGTGTTAAAGCTTCTATTAAGCCCAGACTCTTTCAGTGTCATAGCACACATGAAATTCTATTAACTTGTTTAGATTCTCTCTCTCTCATTCTCTCTGGCTTTTAGAAATGAGCAGGTTGAAATGGCCTAAAGGTAGAAGGAGACACAGAAACACAGCTGAGACAATAGTAAAAAAATAAAAAAGTAGATGAACAAACTGGAACACACAGTACAATAATGACATGAACAGGGAGCATATTTCCCAAAGCACAGTTTTTAAAAAAATATATGTTCATAATTCTGCAAAACATGTTATATACCAAATCATTCCCTGGGTTATATATCCTGTAATACTTGAATCTATTAAATTCCTCAACTATGATAAGCCATAAATAAGAGATAATTCATCCTGATTCTCAGCCCTGAAGACAGAAATAATGTTATCATAAACTCTTGAGGAAAGATCCTTAGCAGATTTATACAGGGCACTGGGGATACACTACACCCCCTACACTGAAAGCAGAAAGAGCCTCCACCAGTAATTCAAACCTGTTTGAGGGTTAAGGGGAGAAGAGAAGCAAAAGATACAGTCTTCCCAGAACTGTTTTTCCTGTGGAGCCAGTTTTCAGTTGCTTGCTGTAAATCAGTGCGTTGACATGACCATCATAAATCCAGAGACAGCATAATGGGTGAAGGAGGCTGATAGTTTAGGCTTGGTTAACACCAAGACTGGCCACCCACACCTCTGTTCTCTCCGTCTCTCTCTCCACCCCCCCCCCGCCCCGACTCTTTTCCTAAACAAAATCAGTTGGTATAGAGAAGTCTACCACCCTTGAAAAATCACACAGAAACTCCAACATCCAGATGTTGGAATTGTCCTGTTATTGTGGAGGCTGCCTTAATTTGGATAAGTAAAAGATGCATTCATTTTATCTGTGGAGTCTTTCAGGCTTAATTTTTAAAAACTAATCTGATGAAACCTATAACTTTTCCAGATGAATAGACTCCAGAACAGAAAGATTTGATGCGAACCTATGATATTTATGCCCCATTTTTAAATAACGTAAATCTTTGAGTTTTGTTTGTTCTAAAATTCGGTAAAATATATAGTCAGTAGGGGTAGTTTGTTTTGTTCAAAATGAAAGAATAAAACTTCTAAATCTGTGAATGCTGATATTCTTAATTATATTCCGTTGCTTAAATTGGGGCTTGTAGAAATTCAGTGCAAATGGACTTAGCTAGAAAAACTGAAGCGAATCAGAGAGGTTTCCAGTAGGTACCGACGCTGTGCACCTACTATGTGTCAAGTGTTGCGCTTCCAACCAAAAGAAAAGGGAGAAGATTTTCCTTCCTTTTATGCTCATTCCAACCTCCAGTGCAGTACTTTCTTGGACTTAAATGGGCAGAAAGGAAAATGACGCATCCCCAAATTATTGACTGAGAACTTACAATACATTAGAGAAATACGGAACTGCATTTCATGGTTCTTGTAAAATTTCCACCATGTGCTAGGTGCCAGAGATACATGAGATAAGCTCATCCTTCCCTTCAGGTCTTCATTATGTATAAATGTCATTGTGAACACAGTGGACAAAGACAGCATTTCACTTTTCGTTCAGTGGCTAATAAATGCATACCAATCCTAACTATTGTAATAATATAAAATCATCTTAAAATCTTTTCTTATACAGAAATTCTATACATTTAATGCAAAAGTCTTGATACATACCAAATTCAAACTATTCCTGGTAATAAGAGCAGACAGAAGGTAAAATCTCACTCCAGAAATTTACTTCGCCCTTAGCGATAACATGCAACTCAGGAAGTTACTTCCCTCACAAAGAACTAGCATTTATGCTTAAGACTAAAATGATTATTTTTAAAGTACTCATTTTACAATGCAAATGTGTATCTAAATTAAACTCAGTAAAAATAAGCATTTTAAATTGAAGCTGCAGTAACGACTTTATGGGAGACAATAGGAAAAGTGGTTCTTGAATGTGAACTCAGAGAAAACAGATTTCAAATTTCTTCTATGTGACTTGAAGCTTTCTTTGCTCCCTGGCTCTGTACCTTAACATATTGGCACATGTTTAATTGAGAACCCATTGCCCTGAAGTTGTTTTACAAAATTTGAGGCTGTTCAACAAGGTCATAGCAAAAAAATATAAGGGGGAGGGGATTGTGAGTCAAAAAACCCCAAAAGACAAGAAACTGACAACCGGTCCACATTGCCAAGCCATGCCTTAGCACTTGGAATATGGGACAGGTGCGGGAACACAGGCTCACTAAGAACAGTAACAAGAATCTTCCTAACAAAGACATGTACACAGTTGAGCATTTTAGACAGAAACAGGTGACAGAGAAGAGCAACACAGGGGAGAAGAGCTTCATAGGGTAGGCTGGTAGGGCTGTAAAGAACAGTGAGAAAGAAGACGGTGACAGTCTAGAAAGATAACTGAAGAGAGGTGGAGGGGAGGAAAGCTCCTGGAGGGAAGTGGTCTATGGTTAGAGGCCTTGGTTTATGGACGTGTTGCTGGTGGAGATGGCCGCAGCAGCGACAAGGTAACTACACAGAGAGGTCGAGATCCCCTCCTGGCTCTGCTGATCCTATGCCACTATATTTTGTCAACTCATATCTTGCTCTTTGCCCTTAAAAATGCTTTAAGAAATAGCTAGCCCAAGGTAAAGAGAATGAGAATATACTTGGTATTTAACCCTTCCTAGACATTAAGTTGTCACCGTTGGGGCAACCACCTAGGCGGGTATGTGCGCGTGCACGCATGTGTGCATGCCTAGGTAGTTAGTTTGGTTGGTTTTCTGGTAAGACCTGCTTGATAGGAACCTTCTTAACATAGAGTCAGAGCTTCATAGCACACTCATTACATGGTTTTAGGTTGACCTTATGGAGAAAATGTGGGGATGTATTGACATTTCGTTGAGGAATTTGAACTATTTATCAACCTAACTAATCACATTTTAGAAATTCATTCATTCAACAGTCACGAAACATCTAGCACCCATAGGGCCAGGCACTAGGCACATCAGCCTCCACACAAAACATCCCTCCTAGGATCCTGACCAGATGCATGAATTACCATTGTGGAGATAGAAGACTAAACTGCTAGAACCAAATGAACCCAGAAAATTCTCATAATCTAAGATAGTGACTCTATGTTTTGTTTATGATCTTCCTTGGTAGGATATAAGCTCCCTCATTTGGGAACCTTTTTTATGACATTAACAACTGTACCCTTAGCACCCAGAATGGTGCTAGACACAGAATAAGCATTCAAGAAAGATCTATAAGCCGGGAGGGAGGGAGGGAGGGAGAGATGGAAAGAAGTAACTTACCCCTTTATGCTTTTCTGGCTGGAGGAAATAGCAATGCTGTATGTGTACAACTGCCCCCTTCAAACTCAGGAAAAAGAAGTACTACCAGAAGGCTGTCCATTTACTTTCTCGGGAGTACTCTGACCCAGTAGAGAAATAACCCAGATGGATGTGGTAGAGTCTTGACTTCTGGTAGAATCATAGCAATTCCCTAGCATATGTAAAGAGTATTTCATCTTTGAGGCATTTTAGAAATGAGTTATTGCACAAAACCTTCTAGGCAGAAGATTTGTTGTTATTTTTGCGACTGGGAGAAGAATGTTTATATGAATGGCTAAGTGGCTTGTTCAAGGCCCAAGATTGCGATCAGTGAGTTGCAGAACGAGTTAGTCATCGATTCATTAAGTCATTGTTCTTCCGATATTTAGGCCACTCTGAAACTATAAGCAAAACCCCCATTGTTTTTCAACAAATTAAAATATGCTGTGCCTTGAAAAAAAGTACAACCTATCAAGTCTTTATTCTTAAGGGCAAAGCCCATGATCTCAACTGAACCACACAGAAAGCTAGATAGAATGAAAGGAATCATTCCTGACTTTTCAAGTGTAGCCTCAACTGAAGACATATGCCATTGGTGGATATAAATGAAGGAGCCTCCCAGCAAGAGATGTTTCCCCCTCCTGGAGATCCACTAAGACAGTAGGGTCCTAATAGCAGTAAATTTGGTGCAGAGGAATCTATAAAACTGTATATATGGGTGCATCCTGTCACTATGAAATATAAAAGATTAGATTTTCATTTGCATGGTTTGCTGGGTTTTATTTGGCAGCTATAATAACACAGGCTACGCAGAGCCCATAAAACAAAGTGAGAACAGCAGCTCATTTGGTGGCAGAATGTACTGGTTATGGCTAACGGGCTTCCATAATTTATCTCAAACCCTTATGCCTACATTTATTATTGTTTAAATGAAAATCAAACTCTCACGGCCATAAGGAGGGATCTGGTCCGAAATTTGATTGAGATCCTTTCTTCTCACACAGCTTCTGAGATTAGCAATCTGTAACACTTAAAACAGCTACAGAAATATCCTAGAATATGCAACCTTACCTAAGCACACTCGTGCTTAATTTCTCCAATCCTGATTCTCGAAACAACCCTATAACGCCTGCAAAGTGAGCGGGAGTGAGCACTCCCAGCCCTGTTCCTTGTTCTGACTCGGGATTCCTCCTTAGAACACTCCTCAGGCCTGGTTAAGAGCTAATGTTTAGCATTCAGATGACGTTCCATAGAATAATACTTGTGTGTGGGGGGGGGCAGTAGGAGGGGTAATACGAAAGCAGAGCCGAAGCATGTGATATTGGCCCAAACCATTTAAGTGTGGTATATTTTAATATTATTAAAAGTATTTCTTTTGTAGCATATATCTAAACAATGGTATTTAAATTCATGATTTTTAATCACTTTATTCTTGTTATGTTGCAAGAGTAAAAACGTTGGCTCTCAAATGGGAATGCTCAAGACTGTGTGTTTTGTGGTGTTAGGGGTAGATTTCTATTTTTTATTTTTTTTAAGATTCAGACTGGAAATATAGTTTGTTACAAAGAAGTCTGTACCATTTTATCAAATGTACATCTGGATAGAGTTTAAAAATATCAGTGACTATCACACCAATTTAATGGGAATGGAACCATATGACAGGTGTATAAAAGAACATTCTAGTTTTATTTTCTGCAGATAATATATAACATATAATATTGATATGTAAACATATATTTTTATAATGTTAATGAAAATTCCATACCATTCAACGAGATAGAAGTGTTTCAGATGTCTGGGCTATTGTAATAATTTGTAATTAAAGTAGTCTTAAAAATGAAAGAATAAATTAACTCAATCATTTTTTAAATGACCAATAGACCGTCAACATACTAGTTAAATGGGTATGAAAATAAACAAAAACATATGGCCTAAATTTTACCAACCAAGAGCAAGTAGTTAATTTTGAAACTGGGTTATCCCTCCTGGTCTTAGAAACTCTTCATTATTTTTAGGTAAATCAATATGCATATTAAAGTGATTCAGATTTCCAAATTTGGAAGTTTTATGCCATGGAGGTTGCTACTATATACATACATGAACTCATTTGGAGAGGGAAGACAATTTTTTAAGTTATTTTAAGCAACTTGTAAATGCAAGTAAATAATTCATTTTCCAAATCGCGAGATAACTGACAGACTTCATCTTGCTTTGTAGTAAACCTGCTGCGCGCGTGTGCGTGCGTGCGTGTGGGCGTGTGTGTGTGTGTGTGCGTGTGTGTACGTGTGGGCGTGCGTGTGCGCGCGCGTGTGTGAGCATGCGTGTGGGCGTGTGTGTGTGTGTGCGCGTGCGTGTGGGCGCGCGTGTGTGTGTGTGTGTGTGTGTGCGCGTGCGTGTGGGCGTGTGTGTGTGTGTGTGTGTGTGTGCGTGCGCGCATCATTTTCATTGCATAGTCCTCAAGTTTAATAGGAAACAATTACCAGGGGGGGAAAAAAAACAAGGAACATTAAAAAACAAATAAAATATCATACATTTTCATTTCAAACAAAAATGTTACTGTCATGAATCATTCCAGCCTTGTGTGTTTGCTCTTCTCAGGAAGATGTTTCCAGGCTTGGCCACATACATCTTTGAGTCGGCTGGTTTTGATAGCCTTCGGGTGGCCACAGGGAAAATCTGGCAAGTGGAAAGAAAAAAAAATGATAAACTAATACTGATTAAGAGACTTTCAGAAAGAAAGGGAAGAAAAGATCAAAAAGGGGGGGGCAGAAGAATGGATGAAAACCAAATAAAATTAGGCAAAGTTTTAGGAATAAAACTATACAAGTTTTCAGTCAATTCATTTTTTCCCAGTATAGAATTTTTGTAATTGGAAATAGTATGTCCTCATATTTTAATTTAAAATCTCCCTTCGCTGGACTAAAAACAAGGCACCTAATGCCTTGTAAACATGAATATTCAAATTTTAGAATCTTAATAGCTTCGGGCCATGCTACTGTTTGGGGCTGCCACTCCACTAACAGATGTGTAGACTTCTGAAACCAGAGAAGCGAGGAAGGAAACAAAAAAAAAAAATTTTTTTTTTTTCTTTCAAAGACGTTCTACCACGAAGGAGCATCACTTTCTGAACTGCCTGTTACCAAGGCAAGTAGTTCCTAGTTTGGCCAGAGTGAATATCCAGATCCTATGATATGATCCTAAATGAGTAAATGGAAATACAAAAGTGTTTCCCCTACCTCCTTGCTATGTGCCTTCAAACCTCACCTCCATCACAAATAATTTTTAGGTTTCTTTTCTTTTTTTTTTTTTTTTAGTTTTGGGTTCTTAAAGCATATTATTAGGAGTAGTGGTATTAGTATTGCGATCTCCTATAGTCCTTTTCACTCAAAATTACAATACAGGGGACTATGGCCAATGCTATGCAGATGGCCAAATAGATAATAAAGGCTCAGTTCATGAATAATATCCACTCAGAAAGAGGACAAAAGCAACAGGAAAAAAGAGCCCAAATTGGACAAAATGTGCATGCTATATTTAAAAAAAAACACACACGCGATCATTGTCAGAGATCATTAAGGGTGCCCTGTAGTTTTAATGATATGCCAGTGGTACCAATTTGATGTGACTGTTTGCTCTTATAGTCAATAAAAAAAGTCATAACTGCCATCAAATTTAAATTTAATTTATTTTCTACACAGCCCTTTCTGTTTTCCTTATTTTTTTTTCTTTTATAACATTAACACTTTTTTTGTTAAAAAATGTGTGAAAGATTAATTTGTAGAATGAGGGGGCTGTGGGTGCACAGCGCAGGACAGATGGCGTGGGTGGGACATGACAGTTTTCGTCTGCGGCATCATTTTGTTGTTGCTGTTGCAAGTGAGCAAAATAAAGCTATGCTAGCATGATCCTCTCTTTGGGGGTCCCTCAGATAAGGTGCACGGCTTTTCTTTACGTTGGCCCCTGCTGCCTGGGGACACAGCCACCCCTGCCCTCGGCAAGCCCGCTCACCAGTGTTGTTAGCCCGAGAGCACTTGAATTTTAAAATGGCATTTATATAGAATTCCACCCAACTTTTGTATACAACAGAATGGAATATACTCTTTCTTGGTAAGCTGACTATTTTCAAATGAATTTATGATCTGTCCTCTCTGAGATCCTGTCTTGAAAACCCCAAGGCATGAACCTCTAGATGCAAAACAGAATGATTTTTTTTAAAGGGAGGGATTTTGGGGGGTTGTGCACCAGTCAGAAAGTCTACTCACAATCAAGAGGAGGGAGAAATGGTGCGGGTTTATATTCCAAGGTTCAATTTTTGCCTTGGAACAGCCCTCATTTACACATAAGTACTGTAGGAGTTCACCATTGTAAAGGTTCTTAGCGAAGAATAAAGCAATTACCAGAGAAAATCACTGTCATATGGCACACACAGACATTTGAGAAAAAGTAAAACTTTGAGAAGGAGGAAAAGGGGAATTCAGGACAGCATGTGGGAGGGAAGATTCGAGTTCTTTTTATGCACAAAGAGATCCATTAACAATATCTTTATCAGTTTCCTTCTTCCTTGTTAACTGAACCGACTCGCAGTGCCCAGAATATGTGAACGTGATTGCAACATAAATGCTTTGGGAGGAGGAGACGGAGTAAATAAGTGAGCATGTGAGAATGGTTGGTGGCAGATTCACGGCAAGACGGAGCAGCCTGATGAAAAATCTCCACCAAACCTTTGCCTCCAATGAGTGCTTCTTGTCATCGGAAAGCAAGACCGCCCACGAAAGGATGTGAGCGGCCACAGAGTCTAACACCAATTCAGAACAGTCAGTCCTGAGGCCACGTCAGCCTTGAGATCAGGGTCTCCTGGTGGACAGGATATTTGGTATTCAAGTCATCTCATATTACTGTGTTATTTTCCAATTAGACTGTAGGCTCTCCCAGAGAGGGATTGCTCCATATAAGGCAGGGTTCCACAAGCGCACCCCGCTGATGCACCAGCACTAGGGGATCACAGATCTAGTGATGGGTCATTGTGGAGGCATCGGGTGGCACCCGGCGGTGGTAGGCGTGGGTTTTGGTGGCAGGCAGTTTGCGTGGGGCCTCAGGCTGCCACTAGCTGTGTAGCTGGACCCAAGTTTCTGTAACGTGTCAGGACCTTAGTCACCACCTCTGCAAAGACAGGGATGACAAGGGCAGAATTGGTGGGGAATTGAAGAGTGGCCCTTGGAGACCATAGTCCTTTGGAAAGAGGTCCCTGGCAGGTAGCTAATTAAGCCCTTGTTTCTTGGACTTTGCCAACACTTGATGCCCAAAGGCACTCAAAACCCAAAATCTCTGGTATGAAATGTTTCATCTGTTTCATGGGGGCCACATGGGCAAATACAGTGTTAGAATGTACAAGGGTGGATAAAGAATGATGGAGAAGGATATGTACAATTTTAAAACCAAATATACCATATTACATGGGAGGAGGGTGTTACTGATGTCATAGGAAGTAGAGGGGAATCCGGTATCTGTGTTATATGCCTGGAAAAACGGTACACCACAGGAAACAGGATAAAGAAAGGTGTCTCCCACATATCTAATTGAAAGCATTTATTTGTTCTACCAGTTTCTCCATGACTCCACATGGGAGTGTGCCTTATAGAAATGGAGTACAGAGAGTTCTTACCATGCACTCAAACACACCGGCACATAAGCAGACTCAGAATAGAGACTAAACATCCATAAATCAATACCACAATCACGATGCTACCCCTACTTACATTGAAACAATTGTAGGGCCTGTTGTTTATACTCAGATGTGCCTGTAACTACTTATTTCTGTGCATCTTGATAAATAACACCGAAAGTATCTTTACCCCTCAGTTGCTGTCTGACGCAGTTCTACTTATGCCCCAAACCCTGAGAATAGTTAATTCACTGACTCCAAAGGAATTCGAATGGGCTGAGACTAGAACGGAAATGGGAAGCTAGATGCATTACATATTTTTAATATAAGCAAAAATTTATATGTATGTACACAGATGTATGTCTGAAATTGCATTTTGTACAAGTCAAAGTTTCCCTCACAGTAAGAAGTTAGTTCTTATCAAATGTGGGCGAGGCTCCTGGAAGTCTACCCCTTTCTTTGTCAGTAATAAAACTCTCCATTTCTATGAGGTACATCGCTGCTCAAAATAAAAACTACATTTCCCGGCTTCCTTTGCAGCTAAGTATACCTAGATGGTAAGTTTTGGACAATGAACGGTAAGTGGAAGTGTTCTGTGGCAGTTTATAGGAAGCCTCCCTTAAAAAAATTGTTAAAATGCCCTGTGATCCCTTTCTTTGTTCTTTTCTGCTGTCTGGAATATGGATGTGATGGCCAGAGCTTGGGCTGACATCATGGACCACGAGAATGAGAGCCACACAGTAGGGAGGCTGGAGAGGTGACTTAGAAGAAGCTTCTGAATTTAATGACTTCCTAAAGTAACCCTACCAGCCCAGCCTGCTTCTCGACTGCTTCTCGACTTTGTTTCTATACAAGAGAATCGTGTCTATCTTGTTTAATGCCTGGTCATTTAGAGTTTCTTCACGTACGGCTGAACCAAATCCTAAGTCCTGCTCTCCCGAAAGCACAGTGGACAGTAGGGTTTATGTTGCCACCAAAGTTTGCACCTTTAAATGAAGTACAATATCATGTAAATATGCCAACATGACAAAGGCTAGATTTAAATATTAGATTCTAATATACATAATTAGTATACGTAAAAAATATTAGGTCGGGGAAGTAATTAATGCTAGCTGTTAGAACAACCACCCCCTCCCCCAGTGGCTTAATGAAAGGTGTATTTCTGACGTAAGATTCTGATGTGGACTGCTTGGGATGGAGGAAGAAGGCAAGAGCCTCTGTTCCATGCAGTTATTCAGAGACCAAGTCTATCTCAGCCATCAGAGACCTTGGCCATTTTCCACCCATGGCCGCCCACACCTCAACAGAATAGGGAGAGTGTGTAGGATCATCCATGGGAGATTTTTCATGATCCAGGCCTCGAGTGGCTTTTGACACTTCTGCCCACGTTCTGTCAGGCAGAACTCAGCCACATGACCCCAAAACAATTGAGAGAGAGCCTGGGAAATGTAGTTTCGCTGTGTTCCAGGAAGAAGAGAAGGAATACGAGCACTAGTTCTCCCTTCCCTAAGAAATAAACAGAAGGTATAGTTTCCGATATCCGTGTTTCTACCTCCTGTTCCAATGGCCAAATTAAAGAAGCGCTACATGCTCAAGGAGACAGCACATTGTGTGGCAAAATAGTCTTTTTAAGTCATTTTCTAGGGAAACATCTAAGATTCTGAACGTTTCTGATCGTGGAAGATGAGTTCCCTAAACAGCGTGACTTTAGTCACAAGCTCTGGCCAACTCCCCTTCTTCTTTTCCATAATGTTTTGTGTCTATATATTGAGATACTGAACACCCTTAAATTATTTTATATAGTGTTTGTAGCAAAACATTATAGACCGGTTATGGTTAAAAAGGACCAAGTCCAACTGTTTTTTTTTACTTTACTTTTGTAAGCACTACGCACAAACTTTTCCTGTAATAGACTTAGTTCGATGTGCTTTACATTTATTATCAATGCTTTTTAATGAATTCCAAAATAATTTTATAGCTAGGTTTTTTTGATAGGTAAGACAGAATATTCCTCCAACATGAAGACTTTTTTTTAGTTTCTTTTTTCCAGTTTATCGAGGTCTACTTGACAAATAAAAATTGTATATATTTAAGGTATGCAACATGATGGTTTCATTTTTGTTTTTTCTTTTTACCTTTTGACTCCCTTCATCCATTTCTCCTGCCCCCCACCCCTCACCTCTGGCAACCACCATTCTGTTCTCTGTAACTGTGAGCTTGTTTGTTTGTTCCTTGGTTGGTTGGGGGTTTGTTTTGTTTTTCAGCTTCCACATGAAAATGAAATCATACACTGTTTGTCTTTCTCTGTCTGACTTTTTTTATTTAGCATAATGTCCTTGAGGTCCATCCATGTTGTGGTAAATGGCAGGATTTTCTTCTTTTTTTGGCCAACTACTTTTCTTTTCATTCTTACTATTGTTCTTTCTCCTTGTCCTTGTGCTTTTTCCATGATGAGGGGTAATTCTTTAACATCTGTGGATGATGTTAAGAAAAGTTTCCATAAGACTTATACTGCTGAGAAAAACAGTTTAAAATGTGTTTAAGCGGTGGTCTTGGAATGTACCATAGACGGTAACAATGGGTCGTCAAGGCAGTAGAGCTTTTCCATTTTTTTCTTACACTTCTGTTGTATATTTTATAGGCTTTGTGATTATGTGTCGATACTTGTGAGATATAAGATCATTTAGGATATTTTTAAGTTTTAGACCCTCCAAAAACAAATGGGGTAGGGGTAAGAAAAAGCAAGAGATGACAGAGATAGAAGATAGATGTAGATAAATAGGTGAGTGGGTGGATGGATGGATAGATAGATAAAACTCTATTTTTCCTTAGAAAATCAATCATGATGGTTTTATTGAACCAGCATTTCCCTTGAATTTTAGGCAACTATCAAAGACAATCCATTTGACAAAACCTGATTGAGATAAAGAATAACAGAGTCAAGAGAACTCAAGTCCGAGATTCCATTTCAACTGAATTACTAGTTTGTAGCCTGCAAATAGGACACGTTCTTGTCCATCACCTTCTATCTTGAGAATCCTTCCTTCATTTGTATAAAGTTTGCAACCTCCATTTTCAGAACTGTCTAGAAGATGTTGTTACTATTAACTATTATTTCCTTTCGTGGTTTGGTATTGAAGTTTAGCTGTCTTCCAGAGATTTTGAGGCATCTGATAAGGCAGAAGGTAAATTTTAGAGTATTTGTCTATTTCTCACGTGAAATTCAAAGCAAGTTTTAATGTTTTGGATTGTTCAGTTGAAATGTAAGGGTGAATTTAAAAATTACTGTATTAACAAAAGAAACCTGAAGTATTGATGTTCACATAGAATAAAAGAGGAAATTGTAAAACCAGGACGAATTTGAAGTTGAGAATGGAAGATGGCCAGTTGGCTCCTGTAGGTCTTAAGGAAGCCCCAATTTAGGATGATTGGGTTTAGGGTTACTTGGGCCACATGTTAGGATCACTTGTTACACGTCTAACAAGTCTAGCACACAGTGGGCACTCAAATAGTTTTTGAACGAAGGAAAGTGAGTGACCAGGACCCGAGAAGAGTGGGAGAAGAGGAAGGTGAATAGGGAGACGAGAGTTGAAATGGTCTTCACCTTCAGTGAGAAACCAGAGGATGCCCAAGGGGGCCAGGTCCTGCAATCCCAGCAGGAAAACAGACCTGGACAAATGGGACCCCAGCATCTCTAATGACAATGTAATGAATAAGGTTCCCAATCTGTATGCAGTGACTATTCCACTCTTATCTGCTACAAAGAAATCACCAAGCACCTGCCAGAGCTTTGTGGGTTAGAGAAGGGGAGATTTTTTAGCTCTCTGACCATGGCTCTAAGGTTTGGGAAAACCATCAGGAATTCTCCAGGGTTCCAGTGCCTTTTGGGGTGGAGCCAGAACTGGGTTAATCCCTTGGTTCCCTCGAATCTTTCTCCACATATTCAGACTTGGGGTTCTGACCACAGGCGTTGGTCATGACTTCAAGAACTTTAAGTGCTCATTTGAATCCCCTGGGGACTTTTCACAAACTACTGTTGCCGGAATCCCACTTCAGCCTTACTGAAGCCAAATCTCCAAGGGGAGGGTTGGGGCATGGAATCTGGGGATGTGTATCTTAAAAGCCTCCCTGTTGAATCTGTTACTTGTCAGAGACTGAGAAACACCTCACCTTTGCAGGTGTATGAAACACAGCATTAACTGGGGCTTCGAAGGCAGTTGTCACAGCTGTTGGTTACCGGCTGGATAGAAAAGGACAGGATCATGTCCTCGCACAAAAATGATTGCTTGATCCCTGCAGTCTCTGTCCCCACCTCTAGGAGGCAGAGTACAGTCTAGGCATCTTTATAATCCGCCATTGTGTCAAACACCTGCGGCGTATCTATAACTCCTAACCATTTGGACTGCGTTCCTGTGAATATACGAACACTAGAAAAAAGAAAGATTGAATAATTGCAGGTGGACTGCTAGCAATTAGAAAATCATAACCGACAGTCTGGACACTCATTTCATACCATTTAAAGAATTAGTGCATCTCTTAGTAAATAAGAGGCTAGAGCACGAGGACATATGATTAATGTGTTTTCTTCAATTAGAAAATCCAGAAAGTAGATTATAACCAGTTAAGAACAATCTGGTCTACGATCAAAGACACGTGCGAACAAGAGGCCAAAGTCAAAATATTGGATTGCAATTATGAGACAATCAAATAACTAAAAAATGGGATCATTCCCTTCCTCGTTTTTCAGTATTCTCTGATTATTGCCAGCGCTTTAATAAATTGCAGAGCGAAAGAAAAATAGGACTACTTGGGATTAATATTGTATGGTGATTTTCAGTTGGCCTGCTGTCTCTTTGAAACCGATCTCCACCCATTCCAAACCTTTTGATAGCGAGCGGTTAAACTTGAATGAACACAGTCTTCTCATCCAGTGTGCCTTATCCTCATAACCAGAATGGAGTGTGCTTTTTTTCCCCCTTTGATAGTTTATAAATAGTCCATATAAAACTGCCCATTACCTTTTTGAACATACTAAGCTCGTTTTTTGAAAACTCACGCCCCCTCAAACCTCCAGGCCTTTCTGTATCTAAATGAAACTCTCTGCACTTAAATGTATATGGCAGGAAAAATCAGCAAATGCTAATATTCAAACCCCAAGGGGGCAGCCTGCACACAGATGAAAATATGACCGTGCACGTACACAGTTCTGTTGCCTGACACTGGGCCTAGAAGAGAAAACCGAAGCCTGCAGAAAAGATTTCACTCCGAGAAGTAAGAGAACCGAGTACTCGGGCGTACCCAAATTTATACGCAAACGCCAAAGAGTCTGCAGAAATCCTGACATTGTTTCAAACCACAGCATAAGATCAGCAGGGCAGAAACCACAGCACATTTTTTTTTAATTCCCATTTATTTAATAATACATATCACCAACTTTGCAGTCAGATGTCAAGGCAGCAGGCAAAACAAGTTATTTTTAGGAGTCCAGCCAAGGGCCATTTGCTCATTCATGAGTGGGTTCTAAGAAGGGCAAAGCCAAAATGTCAAGACAGGCCATTATCTGGGTGGTGGCTGCAGGGCCAAACCTCCTCACAAGGGGACTGCCATCGACTGCAGAGGAAACGAGATGAGAGACAACGTGTGGTTAATATGGACCCATTACTGTTATGAGAAAAACAACCATGAGCATCAATCCTGATGGTGGTCGGAGCACTTCGTAGTGGAAGAACGGCTTATGGATTGGTTTGGATAAAGACTTGGCCGAGGGGTCTCACATGCAAATGTATCTGAAGGCTAATATGCTTCTTTGGAAAGAGATTTAGGTAAGGGGCAAACAATAGTCTACGACTAAAATGCAATTTACCTTCTTCCTATTGTTTCCTAACTGCTACCAGCGCCGCAAGACCCTGGCTTCCAGTTCTCATCAAGATGAATGATGGCAAGTAGGAAGCTATTTCTGGCTTGTAGAATGCCTTTTGGATGTGATATAACTGGGAAAGAATAGCAATAAGAAATGCCTCGTGAAGTTATGAATACAGGATGCCTCATTCCTTCATTTATTTCCCCTCTCAGGCTTTGTTGAAGCCTTTTCAAGAGGCATGTATATGGCCCGGGGTGAGGGATGCCAGGACGCACCACACCGTCCCTGCCTTCTGGGTGCCTTCATTCATACCATCGTCATCATCATCATCCCATCATCATCATCATCATCATGTCAGCAAATACTCTGCACAACAAATACAG
This sequence comes from Leptonychotes weddellii, assembly GCF_054177405.1. NCBI lineage: Eukaryota > Metazoa > Chordata > Mammalia > Carnivora > Phocidae > Leptonychotes > Leptonychotes weddellii. The sequence continues at coordinate 82,250,160 of NC_138374.1, forward strand.
TCCCCTGAGTTTTCCTTAAGAGACAGGGGCTGAGATGTCTATCTGTACTTGTCATTGATACTCAGTTTTGGATAAAGATTCTCATTTCAATCAGTGCAACAGAAACTGGGCTGCTGGCCGCACTCCCTTGGGTAGAGCCATGGGACTAGTTCTGTCCAGCGGGCTGTGAACCGGTGAATCTTATAGGTTGAAACTCAGAAGAGGCAAAACCCAACCCTCCAGCTGTGTCTTCCCTTACCTTGGCAGTCAAGGAGGGTTCATGGCCACAGGACAGAGCTGCAAGATCAGCCTTGATTGTCGAGTTACAGCATGGCAGACAGACGCCCAGGAGGTCACCCAGCCCACAGTGGACTTCTTGAGTGAGAACTAGACCTTTGTGGTGTGAAGTCCCCGAGACATTACTGCTCTACAACATAACTTATCCTGCCAATACCATTAATAAATATTTGTTTTGCCTAGGACTTTTAGAGGAGACGAGGAATCACTGCCTTGGTAGAAATGGAAGGAACTTCATGGATTAATAGACTCACCCAATGCCAATAAATCTCCCAATGGAAAAAATCAACTTCTCCCCTGTGCTTTTTCCTCCCAATCAACCCCAGCCACACCGACTCTTCCCAGGATGCTAGGCTATGATAGCTGCCGCCTCCCTCATGCCTGGCTTCTTGGGGAACCCAGAGACCTCCAGGTATTCCCACCTCAGTGTATCCATATCCCTTTTCTTCTCAGTCTAGTGGAAGCAATATGGGGATTTTGCCAAGTGAAATCTCTTACGAAGAAATGAAGGTAAAGTAAGTACAAATGTATAGAAACAGATGGATTTGTTGGGTATAGATTTCTAATCAAAGCATATTTGATCCTCATCTTCCAAAACATTGGCAGGATATTTTTGATCCCTGTATCCTGAATCCATTCAGGGAAGGAATAACCAAGACAGAAAGGGGAGACCTGAAATGCCTAATGATGTGGCCAGATGCTAGCTTTGTTTATTCACCCCAAATTATGACAACATAGGAAACACATTTCTATAGAACAATCGTATTCCTTATGAACAATATAAACCGTCAAGAGCAATATTCTCATTAATAATTAATTTGTGATTTTTAAAGCAATTTGCATGTTCAAAGTCATAACTGTAGTATTGTGAACAATAATAGTCATCATCATATTTTAAGCCTATTCATGCACAGAAGAGAGTAAGGAAGTTCTTTATAATGTAAATTATTCCTAGGCTCTAGAAATTCAGTTTACACTTACAAACATTACTTAATTTTAAATTCTTCTATTAAAATATATAATTGTTGGGGCAACAAGCTCCATATTTAACTGCCAAGCCTTCCAAAATAAAACCATGTTGAATCTTACTTTGGGCTAGAGTAAGTGACCACAGATGGAAAGTTAATGCTTTCAGGGCATGGTTTAACTTCGCTGGAAGAAGTAAATCACATTTATTTCTCGTTAAAAAAATTAGGTGCCTTTCTTCTTGTGTATACTATGTTTTAACCTCCCATAAACCCAATGTTTCACAAGGGGTGTGGTATAGTGGTTAAGAGCACAGACTTTGAAGTTGGACTTGTGGGTTTTAATTCTTCCTCTGCCATTTTGCTAGCTGTGTGACCTTGACCATGTTCTTTGATCCTCCTGGGTCTCAACCTACCTGTAAAATGAAGATTCTAATAGTCCCTACCTTACAGCAGTACCTGACACAGTACATGCAATTAAAATGCTTATTGATTCAAAATGAACTTATAAACTAGATGTGAAGTAGAAAAATGGCAAAAAAAAAAAAAAATCCATCTTTGAGTCTCCAAAATACTCCAGAGTTGAATGTAGAAAAGAAAAATTTCCCATGCCACCCCTCATTACAGACCCCCAAAAGGAACAGAAACTGGCCATTTGGGGAACTCAAATTCAGGGAACTCTCAGACTTTGGGTAATCACAACTGGGGAATTATTCCCTCAACTAGGCCAAAGTTGCACCAAGTTTTCAAGGGCTAGCTGGGTCTCCTGGGGCGCTGAGGGTGCTGGTGAAGCCCACGCAGGAGTCCACTGAGCGTCCCACTCCGTACTCGCGCGTTGGGGCTACAGCATCCAGAAAGCTCAGAAAACCAAAAGCTTGTTTGTTTGTTTGTTTGTCTTTAGTAAGTGAAGAGCAAACTCACGTGGCATCAAAACTTGTCCCGAGCAGAGATGAGGCGATTTGGGCTTTTTATTTATTTCTTTTAGTGTGAATCTTCTCATGTTTCGCTACAAAAACAATAATGCCTCTGTTTGTGGGTGCTCTACCAGAACCTGCCAGGATGTGATATGCTTTATGTACCGTGTTACCTTCCTAAAAGCTGAAAAAGCCTGAATTCAAAATCCCATCTGGCCTGAAGGATTTCAGATTGGGGGTTAGGGACCCCGACTTTCTTCTGTGTCATGCTTTCTGGTTGGAAACGGGGAGATCACTGACTACTCTGTGCTGGCTCGTGTTGAGATGTGAGCTCCATGGATTCTTTCTCTGCCTCCTTAAGGCCAGAAGGCGGGGACAACAGCAGAGCCCCCAGAGAGAGGGAGAGTCTTTGACAAAATTCCTGAGTGGTTCTAGAAAGTCTTTTCTCCCAGGAACTGGTGCCAGGAGGCCTGCTGCGAAGATTCACAAGGGGTGGCTGGATGGGGACCAGGATCCAGAAGGCATGGGTGATAAACTCAAGAGGCTCAGCAGCAGGAATATTCCCCCCTGAGGGAGCCGGAGCTGTGAGTTAGCCCTCAGGAGTCAGAGAGCCATCCCAGGGGGAGTGTGAGAACCCTGGCTAGACAGTGCCACAAGGAGGTCTAACAGAAAGGGTCTGCCACCACCCCACCCACGTTTGTGTTTGCACCTGGTCACTAGGTTTTCCTCCAACCTCATCCACCTCGCTTACCTGGAACATTCCAGAAAGCAGCCAGGTAGGTAAAGCAGTGGGCAGTCCATTCCTCCTGGTCCTCATGGGGATGTGCACCCTGTCATCGCTGATCATGTTTAAGGGCTGGACCTCAAAGCTTTCTACCTATAAACTCACAATCCCTACAAAACGACGACGTAACCCCAATGACCCTAGGGGCACTGCTACCTGTTGAGACCTGCATGATTGAGACTCAGAGCCCCGAAGCCACACCCTATAGAAGTCAAAACTTCCTCCCCACAGCATCTAAGTATTTCTGGTGGAGCAGGCTGGTCTTTCTCGTGATAATCTCTTCCCCTAGAGCTGTGTCTGCCCGGTTCCAGTGACCCACCCGAACAACGCGATTTCTACTCACAGAAAACACACTCACATAGAGAAAGTTAAGTACGTAGCAGACTTCTATAAAGACCTGGAGGGAGGCAAGAGGGATTGCAGCAATTCAAACAAGTTCAACTAAAGATTCAACACCACAGTGCATTAAAAAAAAAAAAAAAAAAGAAATTCCACCCAACTGTAGGGACATACTGAGCTGATCCTCTTCATCCAGCTAAGGACTTTAACCCAGCACGGTCCAAACAGGAGAATAATCCACATACACAACTGAATGTTTTCTAATGGCCACATTTAAAAAGTAGTTTGTTGGGCGCACCTGGGGGGCTCAGTCGGTCAAGCGTCCAACTCTTGATTTCGGCTCAGGTCATGATCTCAGGCTGTGAGATCGTGTCCTGCATCAGGCTCTGCACTGAGCGGGGAGCCTGCTTAAGATTCTCTCCCTCTCCCTCGGCTTCTCCCCTTTCCCCCCTGCTCACACATGCTCTCTCTTTTCAATAAATAAATAAATTAATAATAAATAAATAAATAGTATTTTGTTGATTTTAATAAATTTTATTTAACCCAGTATTATTATTGAGAATATTAGAATTCCTAGATTATAGATTCAAGATCTAGAGTATAGAAAGTGATGTAATCCATATCTTTAAAGTGTTAATGAAATCTTTGACATCCTTTCTTCCATAAGTCTTCCACACAGCGTGCATTTTACACTTACAAGCACATCTCCATCGGGACTCGCCACATTTCAAGTGCTTTGTGGCTGCAAGCAGCTGTGACCGCCCTGTGACCCTGGTGCTCCCTGCAGGCCCACGTCTCTTCCCAGCCCCCTCCTCACCGCCCCCAGTAGCCCCAGGGGACTCTCCATTCCTCTTGTCTGTAGGAAAACCTTCCCTCGTTCTGCCCCTGGATCACAGCCTATTTCTCCTTGGTCAATTTCTATTTTAAAAGAGCCTATTGACTTAGAAATTGGGCATTCATTAGCCATTTTCTTTTTTGTTTCTCCACTTACATCAGAAATTATTATTGCCTTTACGATCTGACAGGTAGGGAGACTTAGCTCAAAAAGTTAAAGATTTATCACATTCGCAGGGCGCAGGGTGAGCCCACGACTCCTGAAGGGTCTCCTTTCAGCTCCGAAAGTTAAGAGCACAGAACCCAGAGCCTCAGATGCTGATTTAGTCTCCTGAATCCTTCTCTGGGTCCATCATCAGCTTCTACCAGGCCACCGAAGTCCTGGGCTCTGTTGCACTTTTTCTCTTCTCTTTCCCTACACACTCCCTGGTGCTTGAACCTTTCCTCCAGCTCCTCTGAAGCCATCATCTCTACTAACCCCGGGCACCTTTGGTCCCGGACCTCCTGGACCCACGTCCTGCCAGTTACCGTGCTTGCCTGAGTCCAAGCTTAAAAGTGCAATTTCAAGACTTAACAATCAGAAGTCAGGTGTTACAAGATAATTCTCCTAAGTTTGTAAACACAGTTCGAATGTCTGAGAGAACTTGAAGAGTCGCAATATTTACGATTTCCAATTTACTAGATTTACAAAACTTTAAGATCATTCATTGGAAGGTCCTGTGTGCCAGAGTCATCAGCTTGCCGGATCAGGCATTTGAGGTTGCTTAGGAAGAAAATGAAGTGTGTTAAATTTATCCCTGCGGTTTAAGAGAAACAAATAATTAATGTAAATGACACCAATGGCTCAAGGGGTATTGAGTCCTTTCAAGTTGAGTCCATCAAAAACTAATCAAAGGTGTTTCCTCGTATTTTCTATAAAATGTCCTAAATTTATAAAGAGAATAACTAGAATTATAACACAAACATGAAGGCTTTAGGAACCTGGGCTTTTAAATGTGTAATTTTAATAAACCAAATATTAATGAAAACTCTAGGGGTGTTGTGTTCCTCGAAGGGGCGGGGGCAGCTTCTCCACACTTCAAGCATCCACAATGGTCCCCCACGGAGCCTCACCAAGAAGGCTGCGGTCAGGAAGTTGCCAGCATGAATGATGGCTTGGTGATGGCTCAGGAAGTCAAGGAGCGGGGCCAGTGGGCAGAGAGTTGGGGGTGGAGCGCAAGAAGATTGGACACCCAACCTGACCCCCTCAACCTTGAGGGGGGCTGGAGTGCAGAGAATGGAGAGAGGCTTTCACCAAAAGTGCCCTTTCCACACACGCTGAGTCTTGACATTCGCCCTCAGAACTCTTTAGTGGGTCCTTCCCCTTGGCTTTCGAGGACATGCATTAGGTCCCATTGTACAACAGCGCCAACCAAAGCTCTGTGAGGCTCAGTGACACACTCTCTTAGCCACTTTGAGCTTCCAAAACAAAAATATGATAGCCTGGGGGGCTTAAACAACAAACACTTATTTCCCACAGTCCTGGAGGCTGGGAAGGGCAAGATCATGGCACCGGCAGAGTTGATGTCTGGTGAGGGCTGTTTTCTGGTTCACAGACTTCTTCTGTGTCATGTAGGAGAAGGGGCAAAGGAGCTCTCTGGGGTCTCTTTCACAAGGGCACCAATCCCACTCATAAGGGCCCCACCCTCAGGACTCATGACCTCGGAAAGGCCCCACTCTCTTCTACCGTCACACTGGGGATTAGGTTTCAACATATGAATTTCGAGGGGACATACCCATACAATCTCTAAGGCACACTCAAGTCCCAGGACAAGGGTGACAAACTGAGATCTGTGTCTCCTGCTCCCAGTTCTAATGCCTGCATGCTCCACCGTCAGTAGAAATCCAACACAGCTTGGGTAAATACAAACTTTCATGGAGAAGCAGAAAGGTCCCACCCAGCTAACCGAACAAATCCATAAGCATATAGTCCGTGGATATCCTGAGATCAGGCCCAGAACGTACTGGTCATGGCTTTAGTGCTTCTATTCGGTGAATGTGACTATTGTCTCTCTCAGTGGATTCCATTTTAATGACACAGCCCTGTCCCTAGCAGGAGACTGTCTGATGAGTGCAAGTAGGGCCAACAGTATTTAATTCACAGTAGACCTCATAAGATCATAGACACTCAAGGATGGGAGGAGAATTCCCGAATGAAAGTTTTGTTAGTTCACTGTGTTAACCAGTATTAATTTTTGTCAAAGCATGGCTTCTCTATAACGATTCAGGACCCCCACCTCCTTTGCAGACAGAGCTCTGCTTTTGAGGAGAATGGGGGCATAACGCAGAGGAAAGGGTATTTCGCAGATGTTTACTGGAATAAGATGCTGTGGAGAAAGTGAAACAGGAGAGCCATTAACCCATTCCTGTTTGTGTTTGTTTCGAAGCAACTGTTATTAGGAGACAAAACAGAGGATTAGTAGAGAAGACGCAGTTCTCATCTTAGTCCTCTGTCCCTGGTGCCTCTTTGCTAATAGCCAGACTTGGGAATTAGGACAAGAATGAATTGGCAAGGGGTGCCTGGGTGGCTCAGCCGTTAAGCATCTGCCTTCAGCTCAGGTCATGATCTCAGGGTCCTGGGATTGAGCCCCGCATCGGGCTCCCTGCTCCGCGGGAAGCCTGCTTCTCCCTCTCCCACTCCCCCTGCTTGTGTTCCTGCTCTCGCTATCTCTCTCTCTGTCAAATAAATAAATAAAATCTTCAAAAAAAAAAAAAAAAGAATGAATTGGCAAAGCATCCCCTCCCCCAACCAGCTAACACTTGTCACTTACCTGAGTGATAAAAACAATAATGTCGTATGTAGGGTTGTTCAGTTTTGCAAATACAATACGGGACACTTAGAAAAATTTTAATTTCAGATAAAAAACATAAACAGCTATTTAGTAGATAAGTATATTCTAAATATGGCGTGGGATATAATGCGACATTTAAGACATACTTATACTGAAAAATTATTTTAAAATTTTCACTGATTACGTTAAATTCAAATTTAACTGGGTGTCCCTTACCTTATCTGGCAATCCTACCTGTATGGTCACTGGGCTTATATGTACGCCTAATATATATATATTTTTGAATTAGCATTAATAGAAAAAAAATAACAAACACGTTTCATAGGCACAGTCTTCTCTAGCTACCATTTCACACTTGGATAAAGAGAACTTTCCTAACCTCAGAGTTTTTATACTAGAGAAATGGAGGAACTTGCCCAGGGTCACCCCAGTAATACACAGCAGAGCTAGGATCCAGATCCAGACCCAGGTCTCTGGGAGCCCAGAGCCTGCTCTTAGCCATGAGCCCGCATCACCTCTCAGACACAGAGTTGATAACACAGGTAACCATCGCTTTTATTCTTACTATTATCTTGGTAAAATACACATAACATAAAATTTATCATCTTAGCTACTTTCAAGGGTGCAATTTGGTAGTGTTGAGTATATTCATATTGTTGTGCAACCGAATTTCAGAATTCTTCTTATCTTGCAAAACTAAAACTCTGTCCCCATTAAAATCCCCATACCCCACCCCCAACCCCAGCCCCTGGCAGCCACCAGTCCACTTTCTGTCTCTATGAAGATCACTATTCTAGTTCCCTCATATAAGCAGAGTCATGCAGTATTTATCTTTTTATGACTGGCTTCTTTCACCTAGCTTCATGCTCCCAGACTTCATCCATGCTGTAGCAGGTGTCAGAATCCGCGTTCTTTTCAAGACTGTATAAGATCCAATTGTACACGTATACAACATTTTGTTTATTTTTTCATCTGTCAGGGGACACGTGGATTGCTTCCATCTAAAGCTTTTGTTAACATGGGTGTGGACAAATAGCTGTTTGAGTCCTTGTTTTCAATTCTTGGTGGTATATACTCAGAAGTGAAACTGCTGAATCATAGGTTCTATTTTAATTTTTTGAGGAACTGCCATAGTGTTTTTCACAGCTGCCACACCATTCTACATTCCCACCAATAGTGCGCAAGAGTCACAATGTTTCCACATCCTCAATGTCACTTATTTTCTGGAGTTATTTGTTTGTTTGTTTTGGGTAGTAGCCATTATAATGAATTCGAGGAATCATTTTTTTTTGTCTCCATGATAAAATCAAATAAAAACTATTATAATTTTATTTTTTCACTGATTTAACTATTTTGTTGAAATCTGCAGACTGTTTTGCCAAGTTATTCTCTTTGCTACTATAATTAATGCTAATGTCAGTTATTTATTAATAATAATGACCGCTGTGCCTTGAGCAGCTCCTGGAAGCAAGGATTAGCTGAGTGCTACACAACCACTCTCTAGACCTCACAACACCACCGCAAAGTGGATACTTACTGTATTGTTCCCATCTGACAAGTGAGAAAAAGATGCTTAGAGAGAGGTTAAGTATCTTGTCCAATGTTACAAAGCTTACAAAGCTGTTACAAAGCTCATAAATTCAGGTAATCTGACTCCTACTTATGCCCTTATCTTTTGATGGATCTTAAGAAGAAAAACATCTTCCAAGTCAAATTGACCCATCTGAAGGGAAATTAAAAAATTGGGGTGCCTGGGTAGCTCAGTCGGTTGAGGGACTGACTCTTAGTTTGGGCTCAGGTCATGACCTCAGGGTCATGAGATTGAGCCCCACATGGAGCTCAGCTCAGAGTCTACTTTTCCTTCTCCCTCCTCCTTTGCCCCACCCCCCACTTATGCTCATGCCTGCGTGTGTGTGTGTGTGCACGCACACACACACACACTTGGATAAATAAATAAAATCTTCAAAAAATTTCTTGAATCATGGGTCTTTTAAATATGACTCTTTTCAAAGTACTTTAAAGCTTCTTTTTTTAAAAAAAAAACAGCTTTATTGAGGTATAATTCACCTACCATAAAATTCATCCATTTAAAGTATACAACTCAAAGGCTTTTAGTATGTTTACAGATTTAGGGAACCATCATCACAGTCAATTTTAGAACATTTTTATCACCTCAAGAAGAAACTCTGGGGGAGGCGGTGCAAGATGGCAGCATAGGAATATCCTGAACTCACCTCCTTCCATGGAAACACTCAATGTACACCCACATCTAGAGCAATCTCTACTAAAGAAGAAATGATTGAACAGCTTCTGCACAACAAATGACAGCAAAACCACATAGAGAAGGGTAGAAGACAGGGAGACATGCTAACTAAGGAAAGCCCACCCCCAACATGGCAATCTGCAATAAGGACAGATGTCATTGACGGGATCACACACAGACTCAGCAACCCCTCACCAGACATAATGAAAAAACAGCAGTTAAAAGGCCACCAGAGTATAAGTGAAGGAAATCTATTTATGAACCCTAGAATGTTGTTCAAATAGGTTGGGAACTGCTGGGACTCTCTCCAGGGTTGGAAGCGCCCATGAGTGCCATTTTTTACGTTTCCCCTCCATTTTGATAGCACAGGGTAGGAGCAGGGTCCAGAAACTCTTGCCAGCCTGCTAAGGCAGCCTTAGCCCCACCATGCTCCAGACTCCTGCTCACACCACCTCCAGCCATCTCCCTAAGGTGGCCTCAGTGAGGCATTCCCTGCCCCAGGATCCCATCACCCACACCTGCCCCAGTTCCAGCCAACGTACCAATGTGGTCCCAGTGTGGCATGCCCTGAGACTGCTTGGCCCATGCCTGCACCAGCTCTAACCATCCCACCAGGGCAGCCCCAGCACAGCACACCACTAGACTCCCTAGACCATGCTCATGTCAGCTCCAGCCAAATTGCCAAGGTGGCCTTGGGAGCCCCTGGCTTGTGCTTGCTCCAGCCCCAGTCATCTTGCCAATGCAGCCCCAGCACAACATGCCCAGGAACCTTCTAGCTCACACCTGCTCTAGCTTCAGATGGCCTGCCAAAGCTGCCAAGCACATGCAGTCTGCACAGGGGGTGCTTCTACACAAGGGCACTCCTTCAAGACCCGGAGAGTAGATGTTCCATCTAACTCATAGAAATAAGTACAGAAAGCTGAAGAAAAAAAAGAAGGAGGAGGAGGAGAGGAGACAGAGGAATATACTCCAAATGAAAGAACAAGATAAAACCCAGAAAAAAAACTCTAATGAAATGGATATAAGTAATTTACCTGACAAAGTTCAAAATAACAATTATACAGACATTCACTAAATTTAGGAGAAGAATGGAAAAACACAGTAAGAACTTCAACAGAGAGTTATAAAACATAAGAAAGAGCCAGTTAGAGCTAAAGAATACAATACTGACATAAAAAATACACTGGAGGGAATCAACAGAAGATTAGATGATACAAAAGAATGGATCAGCATTCTGGAAGACAGAAGAGCAAAAATCACCCAAATAGAACATCAAAAAGGAAAAAGAATGTAAAAAGTGAGAATGGTTTAAGGGACCTCTGGGACATCAAGTGTACTAAAATTTGCATTTTAGGGGTCCCAGAGGAGAAGGGAAAGAGAAAGGGGCAGAAAACTTTATTTGAAGAAATACTGGCTGAAAATTCCCCTAATCTGGGAAAGGAAACAGACATCCAGGTCCAGGAATCCAGAGTCACAAACAAGATTAACCCAAAGAGACATATTATATTTAGACATATTATAATTAAAATGGCAAAAATTAAAGATAAAGAGAGAAACTTACATAGTCACAAATAGAATCTCAAATAGTCACAAACAAGAGAAACCCCATAAAACTATCAGCTGACTTCGGTAGAAACTTTGCCGGCCAGGAGGGAGTGGCAAAGATATATTTACATTGCCAAGAGGGAAAAGCTTACAACCAAGAATACTCTACTTGACAAGGTTATCATTCAGAATTGAAGGAGAAATAAAGAGTTCCCCAGACAAGCAAAAACTAAAGGAGTTCATCACCACTAAACTGGTCTTACAAGAAATGTTAAAGTGTCTTCTTTAAGTGGAAAAAAAGTCACAACTAGAAATAAGAAAATATGTGAAAGAAAAAGATCTCACCAGTAAAGGTAAATGTATACTAAAGGCGGTGGATCTGTCACTTAGACAGCTAGTATGAAGGTTAAAAGACAAACATAATAAAATTAACTTTATCAATGATAAGTAGTTAAGGGATACATAAAATAAAAAGATGTAAAATATGACATTGAAAACAAAATGTGGGTTTGGGTAGAGTAATAATGTAGTCCTTTTAGAATGCATTCAAACTTGTTACTATCAGCTTAAAATAGATTGCTATGTACATATAAGTCAGTATATATGAATGTAATGGTAACCACAAACCAAACACTTACAATAGGTACACAAAAATAGAGAGGAACCCAAACATAACACCAAAGAAAACCATCAAACCACAAGGGAAAAGCCCAAGAGAAGAAGAAAGAAACAAAGAACTATAAGACAACCAGAACACATTTAACAAAATAATAATAAGTATATACCTATCAGTAATTACTTCAAATGTAAATGGATTAAATGCTCCAATAAAAAGTTTTAAGTCAGCTGAATGGATTTTAAAAAAACAAGACCCATTTATATGCTGCCTATAGGAGATTCATTTCTGACCTAAAGACACACAGGGACGCCTGGGTGGCTCAGTCGGTTAAGCGACTACCTTTGGCTCAGGTCATGATCTCAGGAATGGAGTCCTGCATCGGGCTCACTGCTCAGCAGAGAGTCTGCTTCTCCCTCTCTCTCTGCCCCTCCCCCTGCTTGTGCGTGGGCTCTCTCTCTCTTTCTCAAATAAATAAATAAATACTCTTTTAAAAAAAAAAGATGCACACAGACTGAAAGTGGAGGTGTGGAAAAAAGATTTCCATGAAAATGGAAATGAAAACTGGAGTAGGAATATTCATATCAGACAAAATAGACTTTAAAACAAAGACTTAACGGGGCGCCTGGGTGGCTCAGTCGTTAAGCGTCTGCCTTCAGCTCAGGTCATGATCCCAGGGTCCTGGGATCGAGCCCCGCATCGGGCTCCCTGCACCGCAGGAAGCCTGTTTCTCCCTCTCCCTCTCCCCCTGCTTGTGATCCTGCTCTCACTGTGTCTCTCTCTGTCAAATAAATAAATACAATCTTTAAAAACAAAACAAAACAAAACAAAGACTTAACAAAAGACATTGCACAATGATAAAGGGGTCAATCCAAGAAGAGATATAACATCTGTGAGTATTTGAATACCCAACAAAAGTGCACCTAAATAAATAAAGCAAGTATTAACAGATATAAGGGGAGAAATGGGCAATAATACAACAATAGTAGGGGATTTAAATATCCCACTTACATCAATAGACAGATCATCCAGACAGAAAATCAACAAGGAAACAATGGTTTTGAATGACACATTAGACCAGATGGATTTAACAGATACATACAGAACATTCCAGCCAAAAACTGCCAAATGCACATTCTTTTCAAGTGCACATGGAACATTCTCCAGGACAGATCACATGTTAGACCACAAAACAAGTCTCAATAAATTCAAGAAGATTGCAATCATATTAAGCATCTTTTCTCACCACAATGGTATGAAAATAGAAATCAGTTACAAGAAGAAAATTGGAAAAAACACAAGCACGTGTAGACTAAACAAGATGCCAGTAAATAACCAATACGTCAATAAAGAAATCAAAGAAGAAATAAAAAAAACTCAAGACAAATGAAAATAGAAACACAATTTTCCAAAATCTATGGGAAGCAGCCAAAGCATTTCTTCTTTTTTTTAAGATTTATTTTATTTATCCTAGAGAGGCTGTGCATGGGGGTGTGGCAGAGGGAGAGGGAGAGAGTCTCAAGCAGTCTCTGTGCTCAGCATGGAGCCTGACGCAGGGCCCCATCCCACATCCCCAAGATCACGACCTGAGCCGAAACGAAGAGTCGGACATTTAACTGACTGTGCCATCCAGCTGCCCCTGGCCAAAGCACTTCTAAGAGGAAAGTTCATAGCAATACAGGCCTACCTCAAGAAACAAGAAAAATCCCAAATAAACAATCTAACTTTAGCTTTACACCTAAAGGAACTAGAAAAATGGTGCTGGGAAAACTAGACACTTGGATGAAAAAGAATGAAACTGGGCCACTATCTTACACCTTTTACAAAAATAAATTCAAGATGATTCAAGACTTGAATGTCAGAATTAAATCCATAAAACTCCTAGAAGAAAACATAAGTAGTACACTCTTTGATATCAATCTTAGCAATATTTTTTTGACAGGTCTTCTCTGGGCAAGGGCAACAAAAGCTAAAATAAACAAATGGGATCACATCAAACTAAAAAACTTTTGCACAGCGAAGGAAACCTTCAATAAAACAAAAAGGCAACCTACTGAATGGGAGAAGACAAATCACACATTGATAAGTGGTTAATATTCAAAATATATAAAGAATGTATATAACTTAATATTGAAAAAACAAACAACCTGATTAAAAAATGGGCAGAGCACTTGAACAGACAGTTTTTCCAAAGAAGACATGCAGATGGCCAACAAACATGAGAAAAGACGCTCAATATCACTGAAATACAAATCAAAACCACAATGAGATATCACCTCACACCTGTCAGATCAGCTATTATCAATAAGACAAAAAATAACAAGTGTTAGTGAGGATGTGGAGAAAAGGGACCCTTGTGCACTTGGTGGGAATATAAATTGATGCAGCCACTGTGGAACACAGCATGGAGTTTCCTCAAAAAATTAAAAACAGAACTATCAGATGATCCAGCAATCCCACTTCTGGGTATGTATCTGAGGAAAACAAAAACACCAATTGAGGAGATACATGCATCCCTATGTTCATTGCAGAATTATTTACAAGAGCCAAGATATGGAAGCAACCTAAGTGTCCATCAATAGATGTATGGATAAAGAAGATGTGATATATATATGTGTTCATATACATATATTTATATTTATATATAATATTAATCAGCCATAAAAAAGAATGAAATCTTCCATTTGTGACAACATGGATGGACCTAGAGGGTATTATGCAAAGTGAAATAAGTCAGTCAGAGAAAGATGAACACCAGATGATTTCACTTATATGTGGAATCTAAAAAACAAAACAGGGGTGCCTGGGTGGCTCAGTTTGTTAAGGGTCTGACTCTCGATTTTGGTTCAGGTCATGATCTCGGTTGTGAGATCAAGCCCTGCTTGGGCTCTGTGCTGGGTGCGGAACCTGCTTAAGCTTCTCTCTCTCCCTCTCCTTCTGCCCCTCCCCTATCCCTGCTCGCATGTGCTCTCTCTCTCTAAAAATAAAGAAATAAAAATAAAAAAACAAAGCAAACAAATAACACAAAACAGAAATAGACTCATAGATACAAGAACCAAACTGTTGGTGACCAGAGGGGGATGGGTTGAGGGGGGGATTGAAATAGGTGAAGGGGATTAAGAAGTACAAACTTCCAGGTATAAAATAAATAAATCATGGGGATCTGATGTACAGCATGGGAAATATATAGTCAATAACATTGTAATCTTTGTATGGTGACATATGATAACTAGACTTTATTGTGGGGATCATTTCACAATGTACAAAATTATCGAATCACTGTGATGTCCACCTGAAACTAATAAGACATTCTATGTCAGTTATATCTGAATTTAAGAAAAAAACAACAACAAAACCCTTTATACACTTTAGTCATCACCTCTTATCCCTGATCTCCACCCCTTCTTTCTGGCCCAGCCTTAAGCAACCACTCACTATTCTACTTTCTGTTTCTATTTTCCTATTCTGGATTTCCAAATGAATAAGATCATATACTATAAGGTCTTCTGTGACTGGTTGCTTGCACATAAGCCTAACGTTCTCAAGGTTCATGTAGCAATACTTCATTTTTTTGTGACCAAATAAAATTCCATTTATGAATACACCGTATTTTGTTTATCCATTTGTTCATTGATTTGCACCCACATTTTGGCTATTACAAATAATGTTGCCATAAACATTTGTGTACAGATTTTTGTGCAGACACATTTTTTCATTTCTCTTGGATATATACCTAGGAGTGTAATTGCTGGATCATATGGTAACCCTATATTTAATCCCTTGGAGAACTGCCAGACTGTTTTCCAAAGCAGCTGAAACATTTTATATTCCCACTAGCAAGATATGAGGGTTCTGTTTTTTCCACATTCTTGCCAACACTTGTTGTTATCTGACTTTTTAATTCTAGCCAGCCTAGGGGGTCAGAAGCAGTATTTCATGGTGATGATTTGCATTTCTCTGTTGACTAATGATGTTGAACATCTTGTCTTATGCTTATTAACAATTTGTGGATCTTCTTAGAGAAATGTCTATTCAGAGCCTTTGACCATTTTTAGATTGAGTTATTTGCCTTTTTATTATTGAGTCCTGAGTTATTTACATATTCTAGATACAAATTCCCTATCAGATAAATAATTTTCATATATCTTTTTCCATTCTGTGGATTGTCTTTTCATTTCTTGATGATGTCCTTTGAAGCATAACAGTTTTTAATTTTGATGAAGTCCAGCTTACCTATTTTTTTTCTCTTGTTGTTCATGCTTTTGGTGTCATAAATAAGAATTCTTTGCCAACTCCAAGGTCATAAAGACTTCCTTTAAGAATTTTATACTTTAGCTCTTACATATAGGTCTTTGATCCAGTTCAATTTAATTTTTGTATATGGTTTGAAGTAAAAGTCCAACTTCATTCTTTTGCATTTGGCTATCCACTTGTCCCAGCACCATTTGTTGAAAAGATTGTTCTTTTCCCATTGAATGGTCTTGACACCCTTGTTTAAGATCAGCTGACCAGAGATACACAGACTCTCTGGATTCTTGATTTTATTTTGTTGATCCGTATGTCTATCTTTGTGCCTCTGATTATTGCTGCTTTGTAGTAAGTTTTAAAATCAGGAGGTATGAGTCTTTTAACTTTGTTCTTCTTTTTCAGGACTGTTTTGACTATGGTGGGTCTCTTGGAATTCCATATAAAATTTTAGAATCAGCTTATCAATTTTTACAAAGACACCAGCTGGGATTGGGAGAGGGATGGCTTTGAACCTGCAGATTAGCTTGAGGAGTACTGTCATCTTCATCCACAGTAAGCCCTCCCATCCATGGACATGAGATGTTTTCCATTTATTTAGATCTTTATTTTCTTTCAATAATGTTTTGTAACTTTCAGAGTATGAGTTTTTCACTTCTGTTAAACTTATCCTTAAGTATTTTATTCTTTTTAACACCATTATGAATCGAATTGTTTTCTTAATTGCATCTTTGGACATTTTTGTTTATTACAAAAGTATATGTATGTAATTGCTTTTTGTGCATTGAGCTTGTATGCTGCAACCCTGCTGAACTCATTCACTAGTCCTAACAGGTTTTTTTTAGTGGATTCTTCAGGGTGAGAACTTTAAAACTTGATTTTGTGGAAGAATCACTGATCTCATGAGATTTGCTTTCAGAGGATAATTTACTACCTCAGTAGACCACAGACGAGATCCAAAATCTAACCGAGAAGGTGAAAAAAATCTGAAAACCATCAACAAGAACTCTAAGATAGAACTTAATAGGCTGTTATGGTGGAGTCTCTCATTTTTAGTAATATTAGGATTACAGGTGCCAATTGTTGGTTAGCAAAGGAAAATGCTTCAGAACAAGACTATCCAATACTGCTTTCTGTGATGGATATGTATTATGTCTGTATTGTCCAAAACAGTAGCCCCTGACCACATGTGGATATTTAAATTTAAAATAATTAAAATTAAATAAAATTTGAATTTAAAATAATAATTTAAATAATAATTTAAAAATAATAATAAAATAAAATTTAAATTTCTGTTCTTCAGTCACACTGGACACATTTCGAGTGCTCACTGGCCATACATATGGTATTGGATGGCGTAGATCTAGAATATTTCCATCATCACACATAGTTCCGTTAGATAGTGCTGCTCTCGAGTCTCCAGGAAAGCAACCACTGGGTTGGAGGGATATAAGAGAGGAGGAAATGGTATTTCCATTCTCAAGTGATTCACAAAAAGAGCAAATTCAGTATATTAGGTGATCCAATTAATGCTTGTATCTGTAACTCTTATAGAGATATTAGAAGAAAAAAAATTCACAATTAATGCTCTCCCTGTGCTCTTTAAGAAAGGCAGAAATGTGAACGAGGGAGGAAAAAAAAGAGTTGTACATTCCAGAGAATCACGATTTTGCAAATCTAGTGCTAGTTTTAAAGAAAAACAGTTTCGAGTCAAAAACCATGGTGTTATAACACTTCTCTGTGAAATCCTGCAGACTCTCCATGCCTCTGGCTACAGTGACTGAGACCTGCGTTCAAGTTCAAATTCTACACTTAAGAGGTGTGACCTTGGGCAAGTTACTTATCTCTCTGTGTTGAGTTTCTCTCTTCTGTAAAATGAGGAAAAGCATGGAAAGCACTTAGATGTGCATTTAGCAAATAGTTGGCATTAAATACATATTAGTTATTATTATTACTAGAGAGTGGGATAATATCGTAGAGGAGATTGATTTGTACTTAAAACCCTTGAAATGACTTCTCATTGCCCCCCATAGAGTAAAAGCCAAGGTTCTCAGGGTGGCCCACAGGGCACAAGTCTGGTCTGTAGTTACCACTCAAGTTTTCTCGCTCAGACATCCACCTTGGACTCTCGGCTTCATTGACACCACGCAGCCTGTGGTTTTTCCAGAAACCATGCCATTTTAGATTTCCACGACCTGCTCATGCCATTCCTTCTGACTGGAAGCCCTCTGTAGTCTTCTTGGCCCAGTTAACAAGTGCCAATCCTTTAGGACTCAAGGACAGTGGCTTAGGAGACCCTCTGGTGGACTCATTGCTTCCCCACCTACTGTTTTTTTTTTTTTTTT
>NC_138374.1:82268616-82296573 GCF_054177405.1 Leptonychotes weddellii
GAGAGAGTTGTTGCTCTTCTTTTCTTCAATCTCCTGTTGAGTTTGTAGGTGTTCAGAATGGTTTGATCCCTATCCAGCTGAATTCCTGAGAGGAGACGAAATCCAGGTCTCCTACTCCTCCGCTATCTTGCTCCGCCCCCCCCTACTGTTTTATATTGAAATTATCTGGTTAGGTGTCTGTCTCCACCAGTAAGTAGAAAACACTAAAGACCAGCTACTGTGTTGTGCTTTGAGAGTAGAAGGAGGAATAACAAACATGTTCTTGCCCCCACTAAGCAGAGTTTGAAAACAGAGACGGACCATATCTCTAGTGCCTCTTTATATCCTCAAAGCATAGCCCATGCATGGCACACAGTAGGTACTTAAAAATATAGTCAAACCAGCCAGAATCTGATGTGTAGAGAAAGGACCGCCTAGCTCAGCACCTGACTTCCCCCTAATGTGTGTTGCACTGAGTGTTTTAAAGGAGGAATCAGTTGGTTGGCTCAGTCGGTTAAACGCTTGCCTTTGGCTCAGGTTATGATCTCAGGGTCCTTGGATCCAGCCTCAAGGGCCTGGCTCCTTGCTCAGCAGGGAGTCTGCTTGTCCCTCTGTCCCTCCCCCTACTCGTGCTCTCTCTCTCTCTTTCAAATAAATAAAATCTTTTTTAAAAAAAAGGAGGAATTGCAGCTAATCAGCTAATGAGCAGAGTAAATTCCAGGTGATGCAGGTGTCTCAGGCCCACCTCCACACTTTAAGCACCGCCCCCCACCACCCTGCCCCACCATTCTTTGTGAGGACACCAGCCCTCAGACACCCAGCATTGTCCCAGCTACCCACGGTCTCCTGATTCCCTCTCCACCACACTATTTGCTCTTTCCTGTTGTAAAGCAATGAAGAGAAGAGGTTTGATTAAATTAATTCCTTTCAGATTAAACAAAAACTCATTTAACAGTTGATAGCCTAAAGTTTAGCCTACACTCCTTTTTCTATAGCATCAGCCTTTCTGATATAGAAGTCCAAATGCAAAAGTCTCCACTCACCTATGGAACCAGGAGCTCTTGTGGTCCTGTCTGGGGCACACAGAGGACATGACCACAAGCGGAGAGTTAGCCCCTTGTCCAGTGCAGGAACACAATCTAGACATGCAAATTTCTACCAGAAGTACTTCACTGTCCTGGTGATTTGAAGTTAATCTGGGTAATATAAAGTGAAACTGGCTAAAGAGATAAGCTTCTTAGAGAAGATTCATTTAAGAGGACATTTTAATTCTAGACATGGAAATTGCCAGCCATACAGAAAGACAAGGCTGTATGGAGAGACATTCTGGGGGTCTGTGGAACCTTTACCAACCTCTGATTACAGCAAATCATATTTTTCCTGGATGGGCATCAGTGGGTCCATTTATATATGTAATATTGTATCAGATAAGTAATATATAATATTATATCAGATAATCTATTCTGACAAAGACAATTCAGGAGTTCAGTTCCACAGATAGTTAAGGTTACTTGATAATAACTATAGATACGTGACACCCAACCTCTGGGGTTTCCTCAATACACAGCTTAAGATAATCAGGAACGACAAGCATGCGCCATGTTGGATAAAGATGCATGACTGTTCCCCACCACACTGTGAATTCTGTGAAGACAGAGCGTCAGGCTCACTCAGCTCTGTACCTATAATGCCTAATACGGTGCTGCGCCCAGAGAAAGAACCCGGAGCTTCTTGTTGAGTGGGAGAAGGAAGAAGGCCAGGAAAAAAGGAGAGGGATAAAATGGAACCAAGAATGATCTCAGGCCCCATAGGGCCAGAGATGGCCACTACCCGGGGACTTCTAGGGACACTTAGGAGTAAACGGTCTCATCCACGCCAACCAACTATAAATGGAATCGCCTGTGGCCAAAAGCACAGCAGTTGAATTAAATCAGTTTTTTTTTTTATTTATAAAGATTTTTTTTTTTTAAGGATTTTATTTATTTGACAGAGAGAGAGAGAGCACAAGTAGGCAGAACAGCAGGGAGAGGGAGAGGAAGAAGCAGGCTCTCCACCGAGCAGGGAGCCTGACGTGGGGCTCGATCCCAGGACCCTGGGATCATGACCTGAGCCGAAGGCAGCCGCTTAACTGACTGAGCCACCCAGGTGCCCCTGAATTAAATCAGTTTTACCAAGAGCTCTGTTGTTTCATTTGACTATCTCTTCAGCAGTTATGCAGACTAGGGTATATTTTATCAGTTACAGGAGCAAGTAGCCCTGTAATAATCTTGAATGCTATCATAATAACCCTTCCCAGTTGCTCGCAACTTTCTAAAATTTCAGTGTTTTGGCTGGTGCTTTCTCCATTTGCTATCAGTCCAAAGGTAACTTTTGGAATTTGGGGGAAAAAAAAAAAAAGCCTCTCGGGTGCCTGGGTGGCTCAGTTGGTTAAGCAGCTGCCTTCGGCTCAGGTCATGATCCCAGCGTCAGGTTCCTTACTGAGCGAGAGCCTGCTTCTCCCTCTCTCTCTGCCTGCCGCTCCCCCTGCTTGTGCACTCTCTCTCTCAAATAAATAAAATCTTTTAAAAAAAAAAACCTCTCACATTACTTCTAATTTGGTAGAAATTAAATCCTCACCATTTCCCACTTAAGATAACACACAAAATAGGAATAAAATACAGAACCAAATATCTTCCCAAGGTAAAACAATAAGAATTTGGAGTTCAAGTTATGAAATACTGATTAGTCTCTTCTTCTAATTTAAAAATAACATTTTAAAAAATATTTGTTTATTATTTATTTGAGAGAGAGAGCATGCCCAAGCAAGGGGGAGAGGGAGAGAGAGAGCATCTCAAGCAGACACCGGCTGAGCGCTGGGCCCCATGTGGAGCTCGATCTCACGACCCTGAGATCATGACCTGAGCTGAAATCAAGAGTTGGATGCTTAACCAACTGAGTCACCCAGGCGCCCCCCAAAATAACATTTTTGATACAAGTTTTACTTTGCCTTTTTACATAGGCATAATGACATTTTACCCTAATGCAACCCAAAGCTCCACGGCTAAATTATGTTTTCCTTCAAGGAGGATATAATTTCACATTCCACCAGCACAGCAGTTTGAGGCTTACCAATTAGGTCTGTAGAAGGAATTATCATTCTTCTAGTTATGATCCTTCTTGCCTCACAGGAGCTGCAGAATGAACTGGAAGGGCCCATATCAAGGTTGGGGAGGCAATCCAGCAAAGTGAAGGAAACCGGAGGATGCTAAATTTTGAAAGCACCACGAATACTTGCTGTGCTTTGCATTAATGATTAGCATTCCTGCTTGGGGAGGAGATATTTCCAAACTTGGACTTTGCCTTGATTAAATCTGGAGTGTCATTTTGCCTCTTAATCTTTGTCGGGGCTGGCAAGGAGTTTGCTCTTTTTTATGGCTGCCTTCACCGAACAATAAAAGTAACCATTTGAAAAGTCAAATAACAGGAGTCGTTTTTTAGGAGACTAGCAGCCAAACTGCTTCACCAAGCTGGCTCCTTTCCCAGGACTAAAAATGCTGCTAGGTAATTGTAACCGTTATCGCCGGTGTGAGCAGAATGGTCACACTCAGGATTCCCGACTGCATGGCTGGGGAGGCGAGTTAAAGAATGTCTAGGACCAGAGCAGGAATGGAGGTAACTCTCTGGGCTGCGGCAAACCCTGCATGAAGTTGGTACATCCAAAGTTGCCATAGAAACCCTTTCTGAATGTCCTCCCTTCTCCAGGATTGATGTGATGTTTAAATGTTACTACGCCTTCTTACATTTAATGATATGTGAAGTAGAAAGCCGAGAAACATGGGAGAAAGAAAACAGACGCCAATGTCTGAAATACTAGAGAATCGAGGACTGTTCCAATACCAAGTTACCCTTTTAAACCAGTGCCCAAAGAGGAAGGGGCTGGGGTAGGGTGGGGTGGGGAGCGGCGGCTGGGAGCCCTTTACGAGAGAGTCTTTATGCCTCTGCGTCCAATGCCACACTCTGAAAGGCACCGCCGCAATTCAGCTAACCCAGCTTGTACTTGCAGCCAAATGAAATGCAAAGTTGCCTTTCAATAGCAAAGCTCGAGGAGGAAATGCCAGTTCACAAGCGTGAGAAGTTTCAGCTACTGTATTTCCATATATTCCATCTTCTACCACTCAATGTCCATGAGAAAACATTTGGAGGCTCTTTAAAGCCTGTTACATTATCAATTAATCTATAGTATGTTTTAAATAAATATTTCTATTAAATGTAACAAAAACTAGCATTTGTATTGCTTGCACCTAAATTATCATCATCATTGCAAAGCAGATGCGGAACGCAAAGATGAGGCAAACAATCGGCACTGTAATTTGCTCAGTAACATTGTTTTAGATCTAATTAGTGCTTATGCAGATCCTTTACAAAAATGTGAAAACTGCACCAGGATGTAATTGTTTAATGAATTTAGTGCAAAGCACATCTGCATAAATCCCATTTTAGCTGGAAAAACTAAGTTCAACTGCTATTTGCTCCAGAGCCAAAACATTGTGAATTGTGCCCACTGTGTGTTAGCCGTGCTCTGCTGGCTTGGATATTTCAAATAAATACTACGAAGTTAAAGCCTCCAGCTGCAGACCAGCCCATCTGTAGATGTTTGTTATATTTGGCAGTATTGTAGAATGATTGTGCCTTCCTGCTGGAAAAAAAAAAAAATAAGGGGGACAAAAAACAAGGTTTTGTCAGCAAAAAAAAGTAAAAGTTTAAAATATGCATCACCCAACAAAAGTGAAGTTTTGAATCTGAGTCTAGTTTAGCTAGCAGTGAATTTTAAGCACCTGTTCGCATTGAGCCCATGACATAAACCTGATAATGTACTTTTTCTTGGTTCACCCCAACATTTCATTTCTATCAAAATCACAGAAAATTGAATTGGACGTAAGTTTAAATGAAATGGAACTTGAGCTTTTCCTTTAGGTTCAGGCTTTTTACTAGTCACTTCTTGTGATCAGTGTTTCAATATAAACATTCATCACTTCTCCAAAAAGAGATGAGTTAGTCATGGATGTTTACATAATTGGCTGGAAAGGTAACAACACTTTCTCAGTGTTTGCTTTTGGTTTTTGTTTTTTGTGTTGCCTTCTGCCTTTTTTTTTTTTTTTTTGGTGCAGCACAAATAAATGCACCTCCGAACCAGAGCTGTTTGTTCTAGTAAATGCCTCCAGTGCATATGGGGCTGGTGAGGGGCAGCAGAGCTTGAGGACCGCGGGATGGAGATGTTTGCGCTGGAGTCGAAGAATTTTGTAAAACGATGAACTGCAAATATCATTTTCCCATCATTCACCTGAATGCTCCAATTTAGGCTGAAACACCCTTGAAAGCGCGAGTCCATGTTCCGACTGAACAAGTGCGTGCGGTTTCTGTTGGTTCTCTATCACAGATCCAGTCTCCGACTGTCTTGGGTTAAGGTTTCCGGGAAACAGATTGGGAGGCAGAGCTATGCTTGCAGGAAGTTTATGGGGGTGGGGGGAGATTGTAGGGGGGAAAGTGCAGGGGCGGCGAGGGGTGGGGGTGCCGCGGACCTGCCCATGAAGGAGAGAGGGGGACCAGGACTGGGCACCCTTGGTTCTGTTACCACAAGGAGGCCTCAGCCAATCACACAGGTGCTCCAGAGCTGGAGTCCGCTTTCAGAGCTGGATGGGATTGAGGCAAAGGCTCCACGCCTTTTTAGCCTCACATCAAGGGAGCATTAGAGGTAGGGGCCCCCTTGAGCAGGGCGTCGGCCTCAGAGGGCAGCTCCCTTTGGCCCTGGGGGCGGGGGGGTTGTGTCTGCAGCCAGCGCTGCTGGAGGCTGGGGCAATGAGCACCTGGGTCCCAATGGGAGATCTTGGCGGTGCACCACACCCACTACAGGCCCGCCCTGCACCCTCGGGTCCGCTTACTTTGTATGATAACTTCACACCACCGGGGAACCGTGCCTCCACGAGTCTCCTTGGTCTCTTCCTGGAGAAACTTCAAGAGGAAGGGTAGTGGGATGAATGACGGCCCCTGCGGCTGTAGGTGGCCTTGACCGCAACTGCGTCTCATCTCCCCCTGCCCTCTTCACTCATTCTCTATTCCCCTCACTCTCAGCACCTCTGCTGACACAGATGGCTTCCCTGGTGGGGTAAACCCGAGCCTCATCCCTCGGCTCATGGCCACCCTGGGCTTCTCAGGCTGCCCATGCTGCGCTTGCGTATCATCACAATTTGCCCGGGGAACCCCAATAGATGTCAGCATAGATCACCTGGAGGGCATCAAATTCTCCCCTGCCCTGCTGTATGACAGCGGTCCTATCCACCCTCCTGATGCTTGATTACTCCCTCCCGCCAGGGTGGTGCCGCCTTCACCAGCTTTGGTGAGCAGGAGCACGTCCTGGTGAGCCCGTAGGTAGCCTGGGTCCTGAGGTTTATGCACCAGTGCTACCAGCCCTTGGGTGGCCAGTGATAAAGTGACATCGACTGGTGAATCATTTTGTATTTGGGTGGGTAGGTGCCTCTTCCATAGTAGCTGCTCTTTGGTGGGCACTTAACAGGTGACACAAAGTGACCCATGTGCCTCTTCCCCAGAGTGCTTGTCCCTGATATTCCTCCTTCTTGTCCCCTGCCCTAGCCTTTGCCTTTGCTCATGAGTCTTTGCATGGGCCACTTCTTTTTCCTCAGAAGTAGGTGATCAAGTGCATAGTCCAAAGATCCTCAGTGGAGGAGGATTTCCCCTTACTTCTGTCTTTCAAGGCCACTCCTAGGAGGGGCTACAACACAGTCATGGCCTACTTTTGGCTTGCACCCAAAGCTAATCTAACTCTTCCATAAGCTAAGCTTGGTCTTTTTCTTCCTCTGTCAGTTGATCAATAAGGGACGCCATGAGCGTACAATTGATCCTAATAGATGTCAGCTGAGGGAGAGGAGCTGGTGTGACAGTGGTGGGCCGCATGAATGTCTGGGCCACCTGGTCATGGAGTTTCCTTGTGTCCACTTTCCCTGTTCATGCCTCATCCTGGAAATACCGCTTCTATCTTATGATGGATTGCTCCTAGGCCTGCCTGACCTTATGACTTGGTGGGTCAGACAGAACCCAGATTATCATGGGCAGTTCTAGCCACATGGTCACTCAATGTCCCATGGTTAGGCACTCCATCTCAACCAGGGCCCATTAGCATGCCAGGAGCTATTTTTTCAATGGTATAAATTCTCTGCTGCAGATGGCATGGCCTTAGTCCAGAACCCTAGGGGTCCACATTGTGAATCTCCTATTGGGCTTGCCATAAACTCCACATGGCATGTTTTCTCACCACAGATACCTCTAATAACAGAGGGTCTGCTATCTTGTCCTTTACTAAATGTCCACAGATATGATGAGCTCTCGAATCCTTATAGGGTTTATTGCCTAGCTTCTGGAGCACATATGTCATCAAGGTCTCCAGTTACTTGCCGTGTCCTGCTCGTGTGGATCTATTAACTTGGTGTCATCAGATTAGCAGGCCAATGTGATGGTCTTTAAATGTCCAGACAGTCCATGGTTCCCTTTGGATTAAATTATTGCTGAGAGCATAAGAGTTAACAGGTTGAGGGCAAGACTGTACGTATATACTGTTGTCCACTCCATGTGAATGTAACTGCATCTAAAACTCTCTTCTGATAGGAATGGAAGAGAATCCAGACGAGATCAAGGGCACATACCATTATCCTTGTGTTTCGCGGCTTGTTACTAACAGCAACGATGACAACGACAAATCCAGAATGGCAGGAGGAATTGGTACTGTTCCCTGGTTGGGTCCGCAATAGTTTACAGCTTCCAGAATCAGTTGGGTTTTCACAGGACCCAGACTGATGGCTTAAATGGGGACTATAATTAGAACCACTACTCCCCAGATACTTTAAGTCTTTCTGGTAGCACTAATGTCTACTATTCTCCCTAGGATACAATATCGTTTTCATTTAGTATTTTCGATGGGGAGATGGAGCCAGTTGCAGAGGCTCCTGGCTTGGATTTCTCTATTATAGTAGGTATTGCTCCAGAAACTCACAAACCCAAGAGAACGTGAAGTTCCGTCAATGACCAAGTATGCCCATTCCAGTTATACATTCAGAGACTGAGGAAATGACCATTTGGTGAGTTCACTGACCCAGTGGACCCACAGTGAATCAGTCCAGGTCAGGGTCTCCATTTATCACCTGGCCCCCATATGCCCTATTCTAATAGAAGGAGCATGATGAGACAGATGGGTCATGTCATCCACTAATAGTGAAAGTTTGACTTCTTCCTTACTGATTTGAATGCCTTTTATTTTTAAAATTAATTTATTTATTTACTTGAGAGAGAGAGAGCAGAGGGAGGGGCAGAGGGAGAGGGAAAGAATCCTCAAGCAGACTGCCCTCTGAGCACAGAGCCTGACACAGGGGCTTGATCCCTGGACCCTGAGATCATGACCTGAGCTGAAACCAAGAGTTGACACTTAACCAACTGAGCCACCCAGGTGCCCCCTTTTAATTCTTTTTGTTGTCTGATTGCTGTGGCTAGGACTTCCAGTACTATGTTGAATAAAAGATATCCTTGTCTTATTCCTGACCTTAGGGGATAAACTCTCAGTTTTTCCCCATTGAAGGTGATGTTAGCTGTGGATTTTTCATATTTGGCCTTTATTATGTTGAGGTCTGTTCCCTCTAGACCTACTTTGCTGAGGGTTTTTGACATGAATGGATATTGAACCTTGTCAAATGCTTTTTCTGCATCTATTGAAATGATCATATGGTTCTTACCCTTTCTCTTATTGATGTGATGTATCACATTGATTGATTTGTGAATATTGAACCACCCTTGCAACCCTGGAATAAATTCCACTTGATCGTGGTGAATAATTTTTTTAATGTATTGTTGGATTTGGTTTGCTAGTATTTTGTTGAGGATTTTTGCATCTATGTTCATCAGAGCTACTGGCCTGTAGTTCTCTTTTTTTGTGGTGTCTTTATCTGGTTTTGGTATCAGGGTAGTGCTGGCCTTGTAGAATGAATTTGGAAGTTTTCCTACCTTTTTTATTTTTTCTAATAGTTTGAGAAGAATAGGTATTGACTCTTCTTTAAATGTTTGGTAGAATTCGCCTATGAAACCTTTTGGTCCTGGACTTTTTTCATTGGGAGATTTTGATCACCGATTCAGTTTCATTGCTGGTCATTGGTCTGTTCAAATTTTCCATTTCTTTCTGCTTCAGTTTTGGTAGTTTATATGTTTCTAGGAATTTATCCCTTTCTTCTAGGTTGTCCAATTTGTTGGCATATAATTTTTCATAATCTCTTATAATTCTTTGTATTTCTGTAGTTTCAGTTGTTATTTCTCTGCTTTCATGTCTGATTTTGTTTATTTGAGGCATCTGATTTGAATGCCTTTTATTTTTAAAATTAATTTCTTTATTTACTTGAGAGAGAGAGCAGACAGATTGGGCAGTGGCCAAAGCCAGGTCATCCTTGGTGAGTGGTAGTCCATTGTGCTGAGCCCATACATAGCCTCCATCCCTGCTACCATGGTGGCCACTTTGTTCATGATCTTATTGGGCAATGATAGGTGTGGCTAGGGAAAGAGGTTGAGCAGTATCCACAGAATGGGTCAAATCATGTACTTGATTATGAAAATCCTCCTCTGCTGAGGTCACACTTTGGTAAGCATTCACATGGCACACAAATATCTTCACATTTTTTCCCATTACTTCCAATCACGCACAAAGCATTGCTTCTGATCAAGGAGCTTATTGTGGGAAAGCCACTTCCTCTCTGGTTGGGGAGACCTCTTTCACTGGGAAGGAGACTCATCAGGATTTAGGGGCTCAGTGTCCCCAGCTTCTCCAGAGTCCTCCCACACATCCCCATGCCAACTTATAGGATCCCATTCTTTCCCAACCAATGCCCTCACTTTAGCAGTAGGAACGCTGCAAGGCTGAGAGTTCATCTTGCATTGGAAATGCAGTGGTTATGGGATGAGGTCTTGCATTTGACTTTCAGCAACTTGAGCCCTGCTGCTACAGGACATAAGGCTCTCCTTCAGGACACAGACAAGCCCTTGGGTCATCGCTGTGCTGCTCCTTGAGCTAGGAATCTCAATGCTTGAGTTCATCCTCTTCTTTCACTATTCTGTCCAGCAACATTAAAAGCAACCAACTGAAATCATTTCTTAATTTTCCAGAAATGTTCCAAAGGATCATATACAGAGTTACTTAGCCACCTGTTTCTTATACGTGGCCGATTAGGAGTATCCAATGCAAACATTTTGCATATTTTTATAAACAGTTCTGTGCTCTCTTTACTATTGGAGATAGAGCATCTTTAATCAGACTAGAGTGCCAATTTCAGAAACAAGCTTATCCTTAAAATTCTGTTTCTCTAAAACCACTCTCAGTACCAAAATCTGTATCACTCAGAGTTCTCCAGAGAAATAAAACCAATAAGGTATATGTACACAAATGTATATGTGAGATTTATTATAGGGATTGGTTTACACAATTGTGGAGGCTCACAAGTCCCACAATCTGCCAGCCGGAGAACCAAGAAAGCTGGCAGTGTAATTCAGTCCGAGTCTCAGGGTCTGAGAATCAGAGGAGCCAATGGTTACGAGTCTGAATCCAAAAGCCGAGAATCAGGAGCACCACAGTCCAGGGGCGGGAGGAGATGGATGTCTCAGTTCAAGCAAAGAGAGCAAATTTGCTCTTCCTCTGCCTTTTTTGTTCTATTCAGGCCCTCAGCTATCACAAGACTCGCGCCCACACCATTGCCTCTTGGGGATTTTGGTAAGAGAGGGGGGCATAGAAGGTTCAGAAATGATCATTAGACAATTGTTTGTTATTGGTTTTATTCTCTGCTATTGTCTATGTTGACAGATGCAGGGGAGAAGTAAGAGAGGGTGGGGGCAGGGGAAGCAGAAATTTTACCCCAGTGGTTCACATTCATTCACTACATTCAGCTTACACTCTTTGCCAGAAAATAGGTGATTTTCAATGTCTTCCTCTGTTTGTTTGTTTGTGTCTCTTGAACAATGTACACTTTTAGATCTTGATCTTCAAAATCACTCCTATTCTTACTCTGATTTCTTGCCTTTTCTTGGTTTCAGGAGAGACGGTAACTGATTTCTGTCAACATTTGTCTTCACTTGGATATGTAAAAACTTTACCTATTTTATTTTTAAGGATTTCCTCCCACCTCACATCTGAAGACTGTGAGACCCCATTTGCTGGTGGTAATTATTTACAAATGATTATTGCATGACCTACTAGAGCCTACTAAAAGCCAAGCAGAAAAATCTAACATCTTCTCTTAATAATTTAGACCATTTGGAGAAGCTGAAATTGACAGGATGCAGTAGTATAATAGGATTGAGGCATTGGAGAGATGTTTAGGGATTCCAGCGGAGCATCTGTTACACGTACATGTCATCTACATTTTTCTGACAAAAAGCAGGGGGGAAATATTTTTGTTTATCAGAGCTTATCAGGAAACACTGCCAGTAAATGCCTCCAAACTAGCTCGATGCAGAGAACAGAGCCAAGCAGCTTTCTCTGGTCAGTTATGACTAGTTACAATGAATGGTCAAGCCAGCCAGCAGCCACTGAAAAGAGAAGAGAAAAGTAAATGCCTGCCACTTAATGTAGAATCTTTAAGGATTAACTTTCAAAATGACTCACACAAGTTGGAGAAATGGACACACAAGGGGGTGGAGTTTAATAGGGACTAGAGTGGTGTTTTCAAGCTGGGAAAGCAGACTTCACATAATCCAAATAGGAAGGTCATTAGCTTTGATTTTGCTCGTAAAGCATCATGGACAGTTCATACTAAACTTGACCACCTGCCTGATGTAGTGTTTGTCAAGTGTCTCCACTGTAGATGGACTTTTTCTCCCTTTCCACACTGTCCTCTTTGGAGGGACATCATAAAGCAGCCTATACTTAAGGAGTGGGGAGTTACACTCCCTCTTCTTGAGGCTGGAGCAAGTACATCAATTTAGAATTCCTCCACACAGATTTATCTTTACAACCTCATTTATTGAACTATTTATTTATTCAATCATTTATTTATATCAGGATGGACTCATGGATATTTATTTTATACTTCATGTTATGACCCAATACTACTTTATTTATTTTGTTGCTCAATCATTCCAACTGCGGCCATTGGGGGAGAGAATATGTTTTTTAAAGCTGTAATCAGTTGGGTTTTCCATTTTGTTTTCTTTTTGTTTGTCACCAAAAAATCCTACTTGATATGTCTTCCCCAAAGATCTTGCTAGAGCATAAGTTAGCAATGAGTTAGCTGTGTAGTGCTTTTAAAAATTCTAGCAAGGGGGCGCCTGGGTGGCTCAGTCGTTAAGCGACTGCCTTCGACTCAGGTCATGATCCCAGGGTCCTGGGATCAAGTCCCACATCGGGCTCCCTGCTCCGTGGGAAGCCTGCTTCTCCCTCCCCCACCCCCCCTGCTTGTGTTCCTGCTCTCGCTGTCTCCCTCTGTCAAATAAATAAATAAAATCTTAAAAAAAAAAAAATTCTAGCAAGGTACATACAAACAGGCACATTGCCTAACAACCTCACATTTGCCCTTTTTTCTGTATTGTTTGGCCTGTCGTAATTAGAAAAAATAAGCAAATCATCCTACTCAGGAAATGAATACTGATCCTTGACCTCCTACTAACTGGCTGTGTGGCTCACATGTACATCGATCATTTGGTCACCAGACCAAAAATTGGACACTATAGTCAACTACTCTGTAAGTATTCACTTATATGTATAGATCCCATTGGTAATAAATTACTTTTGCTAAAAAGAGTGAGATCACAGGAAAAGAGATACAGTTCACTGAAAATACATGTCAGCTAATATTCTATTTCAATATTTGCCTTGAGAATTTCTTTGGAGAGCCACAGGGTTTGTTTGTAAAGATAAAAATGAAATAACCGTGAAAATGCTTTTAAAAATGTAAGTACTATATAAATCCAAAGGTATAATTATTACAATAAAGTGAACTCCTAATTATCCAAATTTGTGGACTAAGTGGGGTGTTGGTATCATTGAGCACAGACCACTTCCTTAGACCTGCGAAGCCCTGCAAGTCTCAGACGCTCCTCATGAAATGAAGTAAATAAATATCAAGAGCAGGTGAGAAGGGGAAAAGCGAGTCACAAAATGGCAGCAGTATGTATGGCTGTGTAGTGTGTGTGGGTGTGGAACGGGGAGGAACCCGTATCCAGCCTTGCCTGGTGTGGACTGGCAGGGGAGGTGTAGACTACTAGCAGCTGAGGGGATGATGACAAGGGATACGAAGGAAATGGACGGGTGGAGAATAAAATTCAGCTGCTCTGTTCTTTTCCAGCATCCACCTCTTCCCTAACCAATCACATTCCCCAATCTCTGTCTAGACTGGCAGCAAATGTGGGGCCAAGAAGAAGTAACTCACTGTTGGGAGGAGCGCTGGTTGCAATGCCTGAAATGGCCATTAGGGAGAAGGTATTTGCCAAGTTATGGCAAAACTCCAAGTACGAGGACATGGGGGAGGGGCAAGATCAGTCTGGCATAATCAGATAACGATGGAAGCAAATGTGGTTAAAGCATGAAAAAAAAAGAATTTCTAGTGGTCTGTGGGACATTTACAGGCTTTGGGGACGAGTGGTTTTAAAGATTTTTAAAAAATGGACTATTTCTAAAATTGGAACATTTCACATAAAACCTACACTTCTGGCTTCTCGTGAAAAGTGTGCGATCTGGCAAATCTGGTGCTGAATTGTCTCCTGGGGACTCAGCTGGAGCTGAATAGTGGCA
Source organism: Leptonychotes weddellii (assembly GCF_054177405.1). Lineage (NCBI taxonomy): Eukaryota > Metazoa > Chordata > Mammalia > Carnivora > Phocidae > Leptonychotes > Leptonychotes weddellii. The sequence goes on from NC_138374.1 coordinate 82,282,400, forward strand.
ACCTTGTCCTTAGCCAGAGAGTCTGGTGTCGCAGAGTCCCCACCCACCTTTTATTGTTCCCAACCTATTCACTCATTTAAAATACCTGTGTGACCTTGATCAGCATTTTGAGCTTACAACCCTGTTATTTGCAGGAGGGGAAGAAGCCAGGAGAAGAGGTAAGAGAAAGTCAAGGAGAGTGGTGAAGGGAACCAGAATCAGCTGAAAGGCTAAAGAAAGGGAAACAGTGTGTTTTCAAAGATAAAATCCATAGAACGAATAATAATACGCATTCAATATTGGGAAATACTCAAAGATTTTTGAGAAAAGATTAGGGGGAATCCAGCAGCTATCTTTCTGTGGTGCATAAACATGGCTAACATATGAACCCGCTGTGCTTTATCATGAAGGATTTCGTGAGGCACACACGCACAAAATTTAGTTTAAGGGCTCAGGGCTCTGAGAGCCGCTAAAACAACAGTTTCCCCGGACTTGGAACACTATGATAACAAATCTTTTCAAATTATCCTGAGACCAGTTTCCTGTGCTCAGTTCAGCAGTGGATTCAAATCAATCAGGTGTATTTCAATTGCTGAAAAGAGAAAGAATCTTAGTGTGAATCTCTCCATCTTAAAAAAAAAAAACAAAACAAAACAAACAAAAAAATCAAAAACTTGATTTCATTCAAGTCCCAGGTATTAGAATTGTAAAAGAAAGACTATAAAAGGGAGAAACAAGCATATATGGAGGTATCTGAGTAAGATAGCCAAGTTTGATTTAAAATATTCCACATGGGCCCCTACAGCTCTTAATATAAGAATAAAATTACTACAAATGAACCAGAGCCACATGTGGCCAGAGAGGCTGACAGTGAAAATCAGCAAGAAACTGCTTATTCAGCCTCTTCAAACAAAAATGAATTGTTTTGATGAATGAGAATTCTTTAATGAATTATCATATGACATGCCAGTAATTTTTTCAATGTCAAGCAGAGAAAGTTTTCATTTGTCTTTTGTTTGGCTACAGCCATTTAAAAATAATGGAAGGTCATGGCCACGGAGACAACACTTCCCATTATGGCCCTCCAAAGGCAGGATGTGCCCACACTGAGCCCAGATAGAAAGGGGCGGGGTCGGTAAGGGTCTCCTGGAATCTCCAAGTCTCTGCCTTGTTTCTGTGTTCTCTACATGTAGATGTGGGGCAGCGTTGAATGGATCCAGTGGATCCAGCGGAGTTGTGTCCAGATCTCACACATTCCACACGGTCAGCACAAGTGTTGGGTGGCTACCTTTGAAACTGTAGGTACCCAGGTTGGGGACAGTGTAGGAAAAACTTGAAGGATGTCAAGTGAATGGTGGGGTTGGCTGCTGGAGCCACAGCTGGAAAGGAGAACAGGAGGGCACCCGAAGGCCACAGCAAGGGGGCAAATGGAAGAGCACTATCAAAACCAAAGATCCGGAGCCAGGAGGGCAAACCAGGTGTTTCCTAAGCGTTCAGGTGAGCTCTGGCAAACACAGCACTGAGTGGACCCATTGCGACATCTTCTCAGGCTTGACCTTTGAAAGGCGGCCACCTCAGCCCCCCTTTGGTGCTCATGTGGACATTTATAGCCTTTCCCACTCTGTATTGACCCCTATCCCCGCGCTCAGTCCCCCTGGGTTTTGTGATATTGGAGTAGTTACCAATATCCTGCCAAGGTGGGATTCCAGGTTTCTAGATTTGGGCACAGCAGAGCATCTGGGAGCAAGTCTCACCTGGACCACACATAATACCAAAAGGTGACAGACACTCAAGCAAAAAGGGACACATGTTAGATTATAAGCTTTTAGTTGTATTCCCTGACGTCATCCCCAACCAAAATATAAAAATATAAACAGATGTGTGCGTGCATGTGCGCACGCATGCACACACACACACACACACATACCTTTTGTAGAGAAAATACTTTTTTAATTAAACCCTGGAAGAAATTCATCATGTATGTCCTTATGGACACCATGGATAGAGTTTTGAATAAAAACAAGCACTAAAAAAATTTTTTTAGATCAACTTCATAAAGTCTGAACATAGAACATTAAGTTGTAACTTATTGGAGGCATTCCTTAAGGGGGCTGAGATAATAGGATACAAGAGGTTTTCTTTCTGATTATCTAACTTCACAGAAATACCAGGTGATTTTGCCTTCCAGGGGAGGACATTTGACAGTGTCTGCAGGGAGGGGAGTGGACTGATCCATTGGATGGACAACGTCCCCTCCAACACTGGGATGCTGGGATGGCATGGTGGGACAAGAAGTTGGAGTCAGAGACCAGAAGACTCTCAGAACGGTGTTATGCATTCATTTGCGTTCATTTTCCCCACTGAACGATGAACTCTTTTAGGACAGTTTAATTCACCTCCAGATCCCCACAATGAATCATCTGTTCATTCAAAAAATACTTATTGCCAAGCCCATTTTGTATTAGATGCCTAACACTCAAACATAAATACTGCGTGCTTCATAGCCCACAACCTATACATTTTTAAAAAATGTGTTGCCCATTAAATTTGAGAACTTTTGATGGGTAAGGGATATCTGATGGGTAAGGTGCTGTAGGGCAAATAGTAGATTTTATTATGTAGTGACATAGATGGGTATGATGTAGAAAGTACAGGTTAATGTGCACTGATCCAATGAGATCTAATAAGCAAGCAAAACTGGGAATCCCCATTTTAAGCATCGAAAGAAGTGTCTTAAATGAATGTGTGAGCAGTTGCTAGAAGGGAGTTCAGGACCACCAGGCCATGTGATTTATTGAGCCCTATCCCCCCTCCTGCCTCCACCCCCACCTTAGAAAGGAAAATCCCAGGCAGCTTAAAAGACGGCATTCCACGTGGCAGATACAGACCTGGTCACAGCCTTCAAGGGACCTCCATAGCAGCTAAGGCCATGGCCCATAAACAAAGGAGGGTGTCATACAAGGGAAAGATAGAATGTAATGATAGAAAGTATTAGCTTGGGGAAGAGAGGTATAGTGACTCCAAGCCATTGAGAAAGACATCTGATTAACTCTTAGTATCCATTCTCCCCTTTGCCTTCTAACAACCAAACTCCCAACATTTTAGCTGGGCAATCGTTACCCAGTTAAAGATTTTTCTTTCACCACCTTCCTGGCCACAGATAAGGCCACATGAACAGATTCTGGCCAATGGGCTGGGAATGAAATTGACATCTGCACCTTTGGGGTTACATTGTTAAAAGGGAGCCATTTGCCCCAGGTTGTGGACTCAATGTTTGTGTCCCCCTGAAATTCATATGTGGAAGGCCTAACCCCACGTGATGGTTTTAGAGATGGGGCCTTTGGGAGGGAATTAGGTTTAGATGAGATCTTATTGGTGGAGACCCCATGATGGAATTAAGGCTTTTATAAACAGAGGAGGAAAACCGAGCTCTCTGCCGTGTGAAGACTCAGCCAGAAGCTGGTTATCTATGGCCAAAAAGAGGATTCTCAGTGGCACTGGGTCCTGCTGGCCCCCTGATCTCAGACTTCAGCCTACCATATTCTGTGATAGTAGCCCACGCTCACGAATGCACTCTGCCTCCTTTTCTTCTCTTCCCGGGGCGCTGGGACACTGATGTGGTGCCTGTGAGCACGTTTTGATCATGTGGATGGGAAAAGCACCCCCAGGGAAGGCAGGCAGCAAGAAGGATGGCATCTGGGGCTCTGGGATAACACTGTGGAGCAGAGCCAACATACCACCTGGGATGCCCTGCCCGCCCAGACTTTTCTAGAAAAGAGAAAGACATCTTCTATTTGGTTTACACCTCTGTTTTTCATCTCTGTCTAAACAGCCAAGCCAATGTACTCACTAATAAAAACAAAGCTCAGGCTATAAGCATGATGGAAGTGCCCACAGACCCCAAGCAGACCACCCTATTTCTGGCCATTATTCAGGGTGGGCTCTCCTCATATGGCGAAAGTCAGTAATGGTTTCCAAATAAAGGTCTATGGATCGGCTCTGTCAGAATCAGCCAGCCAAGAAGCTTTTAAAGAACTTGGAAGGGCTCTAACATCTGTCATTTTATCCAGATAATTCTGTGGCATGGCTTCTGGAGCAGAATACTCCTCCCTGGTATTTGCCCCCCTCTGGTCCCAGCCCCTTAGGCTCCCATTTCACACGTGCATCTGCCCTTCTCTGCACTGGTTTCTGCTCCAAGTCTCTTCTCTGGCTTACCATCTTGGGCTCCCTCTCTGTTTCTCAGCAAGTGCACAGCCTCCCCGGATGTGGGGGTCACAGCACCTTCATCCCCTCCCAGCGGCGGCCTGGAGAAGCTCTCTCCAGAGCAGCCTGCTCCCCTCCACGGCGCCAGCCTCCCTGACAGAAGGGGGACTGGAGCACAGAGAATGTGCCAAAGAGGGCCCCACCTGGGCTGCCTCCTGCTGTGGTGAGCGGCCACCAGGCCCGCAGGGGTAGGAGCCCCCAGATGGCTTGTGAAGTGAACACCCCTAGAGGCTTTCCAAGGTTGCCAGCCAAAGACCTCAGGTGTGGCCTCCTCTGTTCATGCAGAAACTCCAGAAGCAGAGACCCCATGCAGAACCCCAGGAGATGAATGGCCACCCATGGAGTGCTGGAGAGTTCTTGCTGGCTTCCTTGTCTTACTCCAGGATACTTCTTGGGGATGCCCTAGCAAAGATCCCCAGGGAATCCCTCTGAGTCACTGGTTCCCTCGGAATCCCTGGAGGGCTTGTTACAACACAGGCTGCTGCCCTCCCCCAGAGTTTCATACTCAGTAGTTCTGGGGTGTAGCTGAGACTGTGGATGACTAACAGCTTCCAGGTGACGTTGAGGCTGCTGGTCCCGAGACCCCCGCAGAACCACTGCTCCAGATGTCTGATACCTTGGGGAGAGGGTCAGTGCGGTAACCTCCCACATCAGGAGGTGGTCTGGGCTGAGTAAAAAGGTTAAAAGGAAAAAGAGTCAAGGTGGGGAAGGGAACCAAGAACAGGTAGCAACACAATATACCAGACTGTGGAGTCCGACAGAACTCTTCTGGGTCAGGTTCTGCCCTATACTGGCTGTGTGATCAATGTCTCTGAACCTTTGTCTCCTTTTCTCTAAAAATGGGGCTATGAGAACCATAGAATTGGATTGCTGGAAAGATTTGGTGTGGGAATGTCTAGGGAACTCCTGCAGAACCTGACTCAGGTGTACAGTAGGTAGCCAGGAAATGGTATTTAAAGCCCTGGCCTCAGGTTCCCAGTTTTTCCCCATATGGTTTTATGACATTCAGAAAATCTTCAGGCACTGGACCCCATATGTGGATTGACATCTTTCTTATTTCTGAGTCTCAAAGTGAGGGCAAGTTCTTCCTTTCTGAGCTTACACTGGAACATTCTATCAATATTATTTTCTACTTTAGTAGTTTTCTGTGATCAGCTCACCCACTAGACAGAGGGAAGTAATTCCTTTTTCTCTAAAATCACACACAGAGGGTATGTTTTCCAGGATGATGGCCTTATGACTTTTGTGGTTTACACCAGCAGACTGTTTAGGGGTCATCTTCCAGGGGAAATGTGAGAGGAAGAGAAGGGGCCAAAGTCTGTGGCTTCAGCCTCAATTCAATCCAGTAGCTCCACGCTGCCTGCTGGCCCCCCTTGTAAGCCAGTAACGTCAGGGGCTCAGACACCTGACTCTACTGAGCTCCCAGCTTCTGTCCATGGAACCTCCCGAAAACCAAACTCACCCTCCCCAGTTTCTTAAGAGCTGATTGTACAACTTGCAAATAACCCTGATGTTTTGCTTCTACTTTTTCTTGGGAACCATTTTTTTCCAACTCTTAGGAAAACCAGTAGAGTGCTTTGTCCCCAGGGAGCTCCATAAATATTGTCTGACTGAATGATGTCTTCTGCCTGCCCTTTTGACATGTTTCTGTTTGTAAGCTCCAGAGGAGGCAGAGAAAACTAAAGGAAAGGACACTCAGACAGGTAGGACTTGGTAGTTGGCTCCAATAAATGTTGTGGTGGACGGGCTTAGGAAAGCCAGAAGGGTGGATGCCAGCACCTTCATAACCATAGTGAAGAATTTCCAGACCAAACCATCCAGGTTCTTCCCTCCCCTCGGTCCCTGGGGTGGGACCCGGGACTTTTACATCCCTGCCCAGTTACTTCACCTCATAGCCTTCCCCCAGTGGTCACCAATGAGTTTAGTAAACATTTTTCTCCAGTTCAGTGAGTCAATGCTCTCTGCAGGTAACCCAAGTGGCCCTTTAGGGGCAACAAGAGTAGCTCTGTCCTCTGACTTTGAAGAAGAATCACTCTATCCACTGGAATTCATAGCCTACCTCCTTCCAGCATTTCCTCTCAGTGAATAACACCATCTCCATCTTGTCGATCAAGCCAGAAATCCAGCAGTGACTTCCGGCATGTCCCTCTCCCTCAGACCCTGCCCAAATTCAACCTAGCACCAATCGCAAAAGTCTCCCATTGGACTTGCCCTGCAGCCATGCCCGTGGCCTCCAATCTCCCCTCCTCGCTGCAGCAGAGTGGCCTCACCACATGTGATTTGATTGTGTTACATCTCTTAGAATTGTTCAATGAGGGGCGCCTGGGTGGCTCAGCTGGTTAAGTGTCTGCCTTCGGCTCAGGTCATGCCCCCAGGGTCCTTGGATTGAGCCCCGTGTTGGGCTCCTTGCTCAGTGGGGAGCCTGCTTCTCCCTCTGCCCCTCCCTACACCCCCCCACTGTGCTTGCTCTTTCACGTGAGTGCATGCTCTCTCTCTCAAATAAATAAATAAAATCTTAAAAAAAAAATTGTTCAATGACTTCCATTTACTTTTAGGATAAAGACAGAACTTCACATGGCCCTGGACAGTCTGATTTCTGACTACTTCTCCTGTCTCACCACTCACACAGTGTCTGCTATGTAGGAGACCCTCCATATTTGTTGAGGAATGAATATGCCACATCTAGTTGCTGATTACATGATAAATTCATGAATGAATAGATAAATGAGTAGCTACCTTCCTTTAGGACTTTGAAGAAGAATCTCTATCCACCAACGGACTCTTGCAAAGGTCTTCATGCCATGTCCACAGACACAAGGCTCTAATGAAAAGTTAGGTTTTACGGTGGTCCAGTATTCTGGATCTCAGTTTGCTTCTCTCATCTCACACCTAACTCTTGGCTTCCTTTTCACAACCCATCCCGGCAGTGATTCTATCATCTCATGCATTTATCTTGACACACAATCTTATTTCTCAGGACTTAATAATCGAGCTGCCTTCTGAATACATTTTCACTCTCTTTTATGGCCTGATGCCCTCTGATGTAGTCCATTCCCCAGGCCTCCTGTCCTTCTCCCCACGTGGGTGACTCCCATCCAGTCTGTCCTAGAACCACAGGACAGACCCACATACAGCCGAGGCCCCACCAACCCCACAGACACTAGTTCAATATCTCTTGGAAAGATCCCAGACTTGGTAATTTCACTAGCTCTCCAGATAATGTACTGTGATACCTCCATTTCTGCCTGGAGTCCCTCTGCTGGTTCTCTGCTTTCAGCTCTGTCTGCAGGCCAATACAGTATTTCTTGAGCCATCAAAGTGTTGTTGAGCAAAGTTTCATGGATAACATAGCCCAAATTTTAGCAAAGGCCAGAATTTTAATAGAACAAATAGACAATAGGACTCATTCTTCAGGCCATATGGTCATTGTCATGAAATACACGGTCAATTTATACTTTATTTTTTTTTTAAGATTTTATTTATTTGAAAGAGAGAGACCTGGGGGGGGGGAGGGACGAGGGGGAGGGAGAGACCTCCAGCAGACTCTACACTGAGCACAGAGCCTAACATGGGACTCAATCCCATGGCCCTGAGATCATGACTGAGCTGAAAACCAAGAGTCAGACACTTAACTGACTGAGCCACCCAGGTGCCTCATGATCAGTTTATACTTTAAAACTCCAGTTATCACTCACACAAAAGAATGTCTTATGAATATATATGAGCCTGACATAGTATGGGTGCTCAATAAATATTTTTTGAGTGAAGAAAAAATTCAAATGCACCACCCTCCTACCAAAAACCACCCTCTCCAAAAGGTGATTACTGGATTACCTTTTGAAATCAGAGCTGGCAGTTGTCCAGACAGATGTCCTCACAAGCATGTTCCCATTTTCTGACGAGCATGTTCCCATTTTCTGAATTTGGAAGTTGAGAGCCAAGCCCCAACCAACTGAATCCTATCTGCCTAAAAGTGGAGTTACTGGTTGGGCTCATGTCTGGGCTTCTGAGATGAAATATTAATCAAACCATTGACTGAGTTTGGAAAATATCTCTTTTCATATATATATGCTATTAAAGTGCACTTGAAATCCAAGTGCTTGCACATTTTACTCTGAATGCCCTACCAATCAAACACTGGAAGCCTTGGATGAAGTAAAATTAACTCTTCTTTCATATTGGAAAAGACAAATGATGATACGTTAAGACTGAATAACAATAACAAAGTAGCACAGGATGCTGACTTCCTCCCCCGAATCTAACTTCTGTGGTGGAGATACCACAGAAGTGATCAAGAGGCCGAAGCTGGAAGTCTCCAGAGCTGAGCTCAACAACTAGCATGGGATCAGTGTGGTCTGGAGTCAGAGAGGGCCTGAGCCACTGGATTCCTTCCTCCCTCTAGATCTCCCTCCATTGCCTTTACTTGTGGAAATCATTCTATGCAGCAACATCAGCCCAGCACCTTGGGAAGGTGGAGTTGGAAAGGCCATGTGAGGGCAGTATCAATGCCTGTCAGAATAGGAAATATGGCAGAGAGGCAGGCAGGCTGGCAGGAGCCCCAGCATCTTCTCCCTGCCACTAACCTGCAACCACCTCTCCTGGGACAGAAGTACTGGGGGGCTGGTTCCCTGGGGAACAGGTGATGTCTACAGGAGGAAACACAGGGAGCGGTTGAGCAAGTCAGCAACACGAGGGTCTGTATACTTTGAGGAGCAGCCCCACCTTCCAAACCCACATTAGCCTGGAAAGCACAAGCAAGGTTTTCTCCCCTTGCCTTGGCAAACATCAGTAGTCAACGCAGCTGGGAGTCCCAATGGAAAAAAATAAGATGAAGTCATAGAGAAAATAACAAAACTATTCCAGAGGGAGCAAAAGTAATAGGAAAGAAAGAACAATACTTTCATATGGACATAATTAGTAGCCCCTAACATAAAGGAGAATCAACAAGTAGCTATGTGGGGTGCCTGGGTGGCTCATTTGTTAAGCGTCTGCCTTTGGCTCAGGTCATGATCCCAGCGTCCTGGGGTTGAGCCCTGCATCGGGCTCCCTGCTCTGCGGGGAGCCTGCTTCTCCCTCACCCTCTGCTTACCTCTCTGCCTACTTGTGCTCTCCCTCTCTCTCTCAGTCAAATAAATAAATAAATTCTTTAAAAAAAAAACCAAACAAGTAGCTATGCAAGTAAAGCTATTAGAAATACTGTATATAGAAAAATATAATTTTCCAAGTAAAGGATTCCATGGGTAGATTAAATATCAGAATTGATACGGCTGAAGAAAGATTTAATGACCTGGAAGACCATTGAGGAAAGGAAAGAATGAGAGCAAAGAGGCACAGAAAGCAGAAGTAAAACCATCACTCTCTGCACAGTAGGGTCGCCAAGGAGCAAAAAAATAAATAGGAGAAAAAAATTTCAAGAAATAATTTCCCAGAATTAGAGAAAGAATGTTTACATCAAAAGGTCTCATCCAGTGCTAAACAAGATCTAAGAGGGTGGGAAAAAAACATTTGTGTGTTTTATCATCATAGTGAAATTGAGGAATGTTGAAGCTAAGAGAACGTTCTAAAAGCTTACAGAGGGAAAAAGCAGATCACCTTAAAAGGAACAGGAACCAGACTGGAATCAGGATTCTTGAGAGTAGTAAAGAAATATCTTCCAAGTATTAAAGATAAGGAACTTTGAGCCTAAATATTTCTGTTCAGCCAATCCTTTATTTAAATGTGAGGGCACTGGGTGCCTGGGTGGCTCACTCATTTGAGTGTTGGACTCTTGATTTCAGCTCAGGGTTATGGGATCTAGCCCCGTGTCGGGCTCTGTGCTGGGCATGGAGCCTGCTTGGGATTCTTTCTCTCCTTCCTTTGCCCTTCCCCCTGCTCACTAGCTTGAGTGCTTGCTCTCTCTCTCTCAAAAAATAAAAAAATAAAAATAAAAAAATGTGAGGACAAAATGAGGATATTATGAAGCATCTGGGGTCTAAGGAAAATTTGTGCCACAGATTTATGCCTCCTTGCAAGACTTCTTTGGGATACACTTTAAGAAGGGAATTTAATCCATAAAGGAGCCACAGGATATTAGGCAATAAAAAGAAATAAAGTACTGATATATGATAGAACATGAATGAACCTTGAAGACATTACACTAGCTGAAAGAAGCTAGTCTAAAAGGCCACATATATGATTCTATTTATACGAAATGTCCAGAATAGGAAATCCAGAGACAGAAAGTAGATTAGTGATGGCCAGGGGCTAAGCAGGGAAGGTGAGTAGTGACTGCTAATGGGTACACGGTTTCTTTTGAGGGGGTGATAAAAATGTTCTGGAATTAGACAGTGGTGATGGGTGGACAACTTTGTGACTATACTAAAACCCACCAAATTGTACTCTTTAAAAATAAATTTTAAATAAACTCAAAAAAGATATTAGGAAAGTCAGTTAAAAAAAAAAAAAAAGCAAGCAATAATCTACCCCTCTCCCCTGCCAAAACATATCTATAACATTTTAGACTTAAAACTCCAGACAATAACCACGTGCCCAGAGGAGAGGGTGGAGGAAGAAAGCAGAAAACATGCTAAGGGCTTTTCTCATTCAAGAGGAAAACATAAATATGCATAAGCTTTAAGCATTGATAGTGAAAAATAAACATAAGTAAAAATCTAAATAAAGCTGGAAGTAACCACCAGAGAAATAGCAATATCAAGCGTGGCTGAGTTCAAGCATATATATATATATATATATATAGCAATACATATTATTTTTTGACAAGTTGCTTTCCTCTTATTTCCTTTTTATATTTAGTAAATATATATGTTATATATAAATAAAAATCTATTTTATATATATCAAAGACTAAAATATTCTCTATTTTCTTTGTATATATTTACATAAAATATATTTATAAATGCACTACATTTGTATTTAAAGTGCATTATATTGTATATTTTTATTTTTTAATTTTTTTTTAAAGATTTTATTTACTTATTTGACAGAGAGAGACACTGAGAGAGGGAACACAAGCAGGGGGAGTGGGAGAGGGAGAAGCAGACTTCCCGTGGAGCAAGGAGCCCGATGCAGGACTCGATCCCAGGACCCTGGGATCGTGACCTGAGCCGAAGGCAGACGCTTAATGACTGAGACACCCAAGTGCCCCTATATTGTATATTTTTAAAATAACACTTGCAGATATGTTATATTAACCATGACTTTCACATCAAGGTAGTAAACGGGGCATTAGAAACTTGTTTGAAGAGCTTTGTGTTTAATGGGGCTGAGGATCATCTGCTTTAAACCACCCTGTCATATCACCCCACTGCCTGGTATTTTTCTCATTTACTTCTCTGTTGATTGTTTATTTGTTTGTTTCCCACCGCTGGAGTGCAGGCTCCATGAGAGCTAGGTCACAGCCTGCCTGTGACCAGCCCTCTCCCGGGTGCCCAGAAGAGCCGGGCACGTGGGACACTCATGAATCACATCTGTCTGTCCACATTACTGGCCCACGCGGAGCCAGCCTGAAGCGGCTTCTCCCAAAGAGCCAGGCCAGTTCAGCTCTGAGCCCCCATTAAATAAGAATGCGGAGGAGAATTCAAAGAGCCCCGGCATGGTGGCCAGAGACCTTCCATCAACTATAACAAGGAAGGGGCAGCCCACCTCTAAACATTTACCAACGTGGAGGAAACTGCAGGATCTGTGGGCTTCACCAGTTTTGCGCTCTGGATGTGATTCCCATACAGCCTCTGCCAGGAGGCATTGTCCCTCTGCAGAGAAGGCACACAGAGATTCCCCAACCCTCACTTCATCCTAGCCACAAAAATCCTGTCAAAACCTTTCTGAGGGGTGCCTGGGTGGCTCAGTTGGTTAAGCGACTGCCTTCGGCTCAGGTCATGACCCTGGAGTCCCGGGATCGAGTCCCGCATCGGGCTCCCTGCTCGGCAGGGAGTCTGCTTCTCCCTCTGACCCTCCCCCCTCTCATGCTCTCTGTCTCTCATTCTCTCTGTCTCAAATAAATAAATAAAATCTTAAAAAAAAAAAAAACTTTCTGAGAATGGTAGAGCCTTGGAGACAAATAGACCAGCAGAGGGAAGAGGGAGACTCTGAGGGTTGCCTACAGTACTTTCTCAGCAACCCAAGCCATAAAGAAGACCACCCTGGTTACACCAGATGATAACTCCTTCCTAGGGCTTGCTCTAGGGATGAGTAAAAAACATATTTCAGGTACCTAAAGGTTACACTGTCAGCCATCAATAAACACCTGATACATGGATGAAGAATGAATGCCTACTCCAGCACCTAACTCATGGCTGTCATTCAATTACAGGCAGCTCTTAGGGAGACTGAGAAACAGAAGGTCCAGATCTGAAGGATGAGGGTCAAGAACAGCAAGGAACCTTTGGAGAGTTCTCTACAATATCTATGAAAATAAATCTGTGTGAAATAAATTCATTTGAGGAAATGTCTTCATATGATAAAGTGGTTCCTTGCTTGATAAAACGTTCACCATACATTGGCTTTAAAAACCAAGCCTTTTTCAAAATAGCATCTCATGTATCACAAATTTATTTATACACCACTTTCCTGGACAAATTTTTTGCTTTGATTGAATCACATCTGTATTAATATTTTAATAATATAGAATATGGTGATTAAATGCTTACTACTTCAGTGGGGCAAATGAAATGCTTAATTACAGCAGGAAGGGCTTAGGGTAGGCAGGAGGAAAAACACATTGATATTAAGGGCAACCATGAAAACAAAGAAATTCTCTACTAAATTTGTTATGTGAACACCTCCACATAAATTATTAAAGACATTGAGTAACCCTCTGACTTTAGTGGGCTATCCTGGAATCCAGAGAGCCAATTAGGGGAGATCCTTTGATATGCACAATTTCTAGATTTTGCAAATGCACTTCCGATCTCATTATTGCAAATTTTTGGATCAGAAAGGAATCCAAATGGCCATTTAATTGAATCTTAGCATTTCACAAGTGGAATCTGAGACCCCAGGAGGTTGAACTGATTTGCCAAAGGTTGTGTAGCCAGTTAACTGTTCACTCAGGACTGGACACAATTCTCCCAAATACCATTTCAATGCTGTTTCTACCACATGATATTATTACCACCCTTTTATGCTCTGGCACTGCTGTTCTCTAAAGTCTTAACTCATTCAGCTATTCTCTATATTCAATCCAAATTGAACCCCAGACCCTTTCCCTTTGCAAGCTTTCTGGCTCAGTGTCCACAGCCCACAGTCGCAGTACACTTTTCATTTTACTTTGTTGAAAACATAGTCTTACTTGGTACGAGCTGTATCTCCTCCAATATTACCTCCAGCAGAAAATATATTCCACATGTTTAATAACAATATGCCTGATATTTGATTATAGCAATGAGGTGTTATAGGTGTAAATTATGACTTTTCCCATCAAAACCATAAGTTTTAGAAATGGAAGAGTAGTGTGGGAAAATATTCTCACCACTGGTGAAAAATCACGTTTTCACAGGGTTTGCAAACAGGGAAATATTTGTGGTTTTGTCTCATATGTTTTGCTTTTTTTTGGCAATAGCAAAAGGCAGTTTTCTTTGCAATAAAAACGGCCTTTCGTTTTCGCCAATGCTTCACATCCATTTTTGCCAAGCAAAAAGCTGTTTTCCCAGGAGAAAACAGCTAGAGCTGAAATAAAAGTGAAGCACAATTTGTAAAATTTCCCTCTTTGCCTATTTTTTTAAATTTTTTTTTATTCTTATGTTAATCCCCATACATTACATCATTAGTTTTAGATGAAGTGTTCCATGATTCATTGTTTGTGCATAACACCCAGTGCTCCATGCAGAATGTGCCCTCCTCAATACCCACCACCAGGCTAACCCATCCTCCTACCCCCCTCCCCTCTAGAACCCTGTTTGTTTTTCAGAGTCCATCGTCTCTCATGGTTCGTCTAC
>NC_138374.1:82297073-82405072 GCF_054177405.1 Leptonychotes weddellii
ATACATTTTTGATTGCACCTCATTAATAGCCTTTTTGATTTTGACTTGGTTAGGTTTTAGTTCTTTTATTTCTCCAGAAAAGGTTTCTCTAATATCTCCCATGCTTTTTTCAAGCCCAGCTAGTATCTTTAAAATCGTCATTCTGAACTCTAGTTCCGATATCTTACTAATGTCCGTATAGATTAGGTCCTTGGCAGTCAGTACTGCCTCTTGTTCTTTTTTTTGAGGTGATTTTTTCCATCTTGTCATTTTGTCCAGAGGAGAATAGATGAATGAGAGAACAAAATGCTAACAGGGTAACAACAACCCCAGAAAAATATACACTAAACAAATCAGAAGAGACATTCCAGAAAGTGGTCACTTTTCTGTTCAGAGAGTTGCTGCTATTCTTTTCTTCAATCTCCTGTTGAGTTCATAGGTGTTCAGAATGGTTTGATCTCTATCTAGCTGAATTGCTGGGACCAGATGAAATTTAGGTCTTCTACTCCTCTGCCATCTTGTTCCTCCCCCCTCTCATCAGAGGAAGGTGTTGTTGCTCTAGCAGCTGGCTCAGAGAAAGACATTGAAGCTCACTAGTATTTCTTTGACAAGGTGATCAAGGTTCCAGAACCTCTGCTGGACCCAGGTGCATGACTCCTTCTTTGTGCTTTACCCTAGGACTCTTTATAATAAATTCCAACCGGACGTTCCTTATGTTTCATGGAGTTTGTTTTTATTTCTGTTCTAGTTAGTTTTGCTTTGCATTTTCCTATGTATAATGATACCTGTGTATCCTTTGAAGTGTCACAGCATCTTCAGCCAGTCATCCTTGCTGTTAGAAAGACAACCCCTATAGAAAATTTTAGTTTTGAAAAAAATCATAAGTTTGCAATAGCCATGCCAATTGCAAATAGATGATATAGCAACTGTCACCCATATAGAAGTAGGCCATTTATTACACAGAAAAACAGGAAGATTGAAACCATTTTTGATTAATAGCAATGTTTAATGAGCTATTCTTTGAGACTTAGCCTCTGGGGAAATTTTTTTATTGAATGTATTCAAACAAAAGCTGTAACCAGATTGCAAAATGACCCTCAAGTTCTTAGTTTGTTTAAAAGAAGATGTTTGCTTCTAAAACTCTACATTTATCAGAATTATTATGGTAGAGCTTATTATTTAAGCAGCCAGAAAAAGTGAGTAAATACTTTGCATAAATTCCAACCTAGATGTGGACATTCAGGTAAATCTCATTGGTGTGCCACAGACACATCTTCATTCTCCCCTGCTCTCTGTCCCAGTGCTGTCTCATGCTTAAAGAAGCATGAGCTTCTTTAAGCATGAGCTCAGGTCACACCTCCTTTGAGAGCATCAGACTTCTCTATTCCACTTTTTTCAATTTTTCCATCCAGTTGAGTTCATGCTTTAAAATTTACCACTGTGTCACAGAACTGTCATCATAAAAATGGTAAATTTTATGGTAAATATCAAATGTGCATTCACTACAATAATAAATTAGGGGGGCACCTGGGTGGTACAGTTGGTTAAGTGTCCAGCTCTTGATTTCAGCTCAGGTCATGATATCAGGGTCATAGGATTGAGCCCTACACTGGGCTCCACGTTCAGCGCAGAGTCTGCTTAAGATTCTCTCTCCCTCACCCTCTGCCCACCCCCACAACATGCACTTGTGCACACTCTCTCTCTCAAATAAATAAATCTTTAAAAATTTTAGGAAAAAATATGAGTTTATGCTAACCAGGGCCATGCATAAGTCTAAAGAGCTTAAAATAAAGCATTTATGTAACTGTTCCCTTAAAAATTTTACTGTTTAATTGCATATTGCTTGGGCTATTTCAGATGTGTACATTATTTATTATATCTTCCTAACTAGATTGATTGTAAGCTTCCTGAAAGCTTGAGCAATGTCTAAACCTTTCTAAGTCCTTTCCAAGACTTATAACAGTGCTGTGACACAGCAGATAATGAATCAATAATTATTGATCAATAAAGAAGGATTTAGTTGGACACACCTCAGTTGATGCTTTCCTTAAAATTTTAAATATTAGAAAGCCACTTGGAAAGTTACACCTCATCGCCTTTTATCTCAAAACTTTCAATTAATATTATTTAGTCCCTTTGTTCTTTGTCCATAATTACCCTTTATATATGTAAAGAGGAAGGAGATTTCACAGAGGCAGAAATGGAGCCTAACCTCTGGTAGTAAACAGCAATTTGCAGTAACTAACTCTAGGGTTGGTACCTTGGACAGCACCTTGGCGTCAATGGACTGAGTGGCATATTTGATTAAGTGAGCCTTCAGAAAGCAAACTAAGAAAAGAGGAATGGGCAGGGACAGAAGCACCAGGACAGACAGCAGAACACTGATATTCAATTAGTGCATTAGTGCACTTCAGAAACCCCTAGGGCACCACTTGGAAGCCTCGGGCTTCCTGTCTCTTTGTATATCATGGGAGGCTGGAGGCTCCCCAGAGTCTTCATCAGTCATATGATGGCAGGACATCTGGAGCATGTCTGCGGATGCTGAGTCGCCTTACATTTACAAGGGGAGGGGAGGCAGGGCCAGCTCCAGCCATGTGGCTCTAACATGGATATGCTTCTGCCCTCCCACACACACTGTGGAAGGGCCATCAGTTCAGCAAGGGCAGGATGGTGTCTGTCACCCTTCCCTCTCTAAAGTTAATGTTAAGAAGCTGACATTTATCAAAATGAACAAACACCTGCTGCCAGTGATGCATGCCCTGAATAAGAGCACATAGAAGAGCATCTAGAGAGTTGGTGATGAGAACCAGGGGCTCTTGAGACCAAGTGCCTCCAAATGCAGGCTTTCACTCACACTGTGCATGACATTGTATTACAACCAGCTACAGCCCCGCAAGAACGAAGTCCATGATCTTACTTTGGGGAGACTGGGGAAATCGTATGCAGGTTTCTTCTTGAGATATATCCCAGAGTCTCATCTTTTTGTTCTTTATTTCTCATATACAGCAATTCATTTATATTCCACTGGGCTTCTGCACATAAAATTCATCTCTGTGTGGGTGGAAGTAGCCCCAACTTACTTACTTCCATGCTGTTCACAGAGTTATTTTCATTATTGGTACATGATGTGCTATCTCTGGAACTCACTGTACTTGGAGAAACAGTGTTGGACTTTGGAGGGTAAAATCTAGTTTAATTGCCTTAACTCTTTTGTTGCCATCAGGGTAAACACTGCTCTCCATCACTCTTCATCACATGCCTGTATCACCAAACCTGGATCTACACCCTCAATAATAAAACCGGTGTGGATTTCAGTGACTTAGACTTGACACAGTGCTCCGTGGTCTCCATTTACATCACACAAAGGCAAACTGCTAACCCAATTTTGTGTGTTCCATGTCCCCCGCTGAGGAACTGACTGTGACACCATGCAAGACCTCGAACATAATTTCAACCTTCGCCAGGTAAGGATTTGGTCTGGCTTCAGGAGACCAAGCTAACATTTATTGAGTGCCTTCCACGTGTAGACATTTCCACAGGTCTTATTTCATTACTTATGCCAACAAGAGCTCTGGAAAGTGAGCATGACCAACCTCATCTTGTGGAAGAAAAAACTGAGGCATAAAGGGGTTAAATAATTTGCCAACAGCTACACTGCTCATGAAACAGCAGAACCCAGATTTAAATCCAGGACGGTTTGTCTCCAGGGTCCCTGTTGGTCCCTTTCTCTCTGCTGTGCTCCCTCTTCTAGGGCATGTGGGACCTGTGGGACACGTGTGGCCACCAAGCGTCATTTGGAGTACAAGCAGACAGAGACCAGGTGGACCCCATTCAGGAAGTCATAAATGCTTTCCTTTCTGCCCCCTGCATGATGCTTGCAGAAAGAAGCAGGCCTCCTCCCATCGACCCCTTTGGAGGAGGCTGATGACAGCTGGATCACCACACACTCTTTCTACCATGTTGCTCAGGCAGGGGAAGGCACTGTTGGCCTGAAATTACCACCTAATATCCGACTCTGGTTTTCTTGCTTCCAGAGATAAGAGACACTGAGATACTGAGGATATGCTCAACATTGAGATCGCACAGTTAAAAGCATGAGCATTTTCAATCTCTGCAGGGTCTGGACCCAGCCTCTCCAGGTTCAAGTATGGCCCTGCCACTTGCTAGCCAACTGATCTTGGGCAAATCACTTCCCTTTTCTGTGTCTCGGTCTCTTCATCCCTAAAAACGTTAATGATAACAGTATGTATTTCACAGGGTCGTGGGGAGGGTTTACTGAGTATGCAGAGCACTTACAGGATATCTGCCCCTGACCCTTAGAAGGGGTTTTTGGCGACTGCTGCCTTGTGGGCAGATTTTCCCTTTGCACTTGCAGCAGTGACCCTGGCAGAGATCTCCTTGCTCCCCCTAGACCCACGGCATGGCTGACCAGGGGTCTTTACGAGGACTTAGATTTACAAGTGCTTGGGAAATGTAATTTTTGTTTTCTGGGTCACGTACCCTGGAAGCAGGCCTGGGTGCCTTCCTTTGTACCCATGGATTTATTCCTCATTTCAGGCCTCTGTGATTTGGGAAAGGCAAAGGGACAGAGCTAGATGCCTTGTACCGGTAATGCTCTTGGATCAAGAATGAAACCTACTTCACATCCTGTTGGCTTTTCCCTGGCGTCTATCATGACAACATCCTCTTCCATTGCAGCCCCTTCTGTAGGCTGTGGATGCATTCTATGTCCTACATTTGTTTTAGAGGAGCCAGAAGAATTCTGGAAATGAAGGCTCTCTACCTCAAGGACCTTGCCGCCTGCATCCTTTCATTAGTTCTCCAATTTCCTTTGCATCTACAAGAATCCGACTTACTGATTTGTTTTTCTGATGGTGCTACCCTGGAATCCATGTATATATTCAGCCGAGTTTGCTGAAGTTGGCAACGTTTATTATACCCTGATAGCTTGATATAGCCGTACTTAAGAAACATGCTTGAGTGTATTCTAAGACAATTATTTTTAATGTTTCTTTCCTCCTCCATTTCTACAAGTAAAAAAAAAAATGCATAAAAATGTAAAAAAATGTGTAATGCAATATTTCTATAAAACCTTGTTCAACACTTAACAGATATTGGCTCTCCTTTATGGCTCCAATATTGTCAGCACTGAAGAAAATGCAAAGAACAAGCAGACGAGTCCTCGGGTCTCTGGAACATGCATTTTAGGGAAGGAAACAGTCAATACACAGGCAAGAAGGTGGGACAATTTGAGTTAGGTATAGGGAGGAAAAGGAGGAAGAGGCAGAGGAGGAGGGAGCGGGTGGGCAGAGACAACAGAGCGATATGATCGAGAGTAAGTTACAGAAAAGGTAGCAGCACCAGGGAGCCCTTTCGAAAGCAGTGACGTTTCAGTTGAGACCCAAAAGAGGAGAAAGCCAGACACATAGAGTCAGAGGAAGAGCCTTCTGCCAGAAAGAACCGCAAGTACAAAGGCCCAGAGGCAGAAAAGCCAGAGAAAGCATGCCTGTGTGGCCGAAGCTAGGGGAGAGGCTCAGCACAAGGCTAGAGATGCAGTCAGCAGCAGGGTCAGGCTGGGGCTTGCGACCACGGGAGGAAGTTCGCATTGGATGGCGAAAACATGTCTAGCGTGTTAGCAACTTGCATCAAGGCATCCAGGCTCCACACAGAGATCTCTCCTCCCTTTGATCTGGCATACTCTTCCTCCAACTTTACTAACCATTTGCTATACCACATTTTCCAACAGGACTACAGTAAGAAGAAAACACAGAAGGAGGAGCAAGTTTTAGAGAAACTTTGCCAAATCTGGATGGAAAGGAAAAAAAGGAAGCTTTAGTCTGAGCGCTCAGGTTTTTAAAGCTGAGGTAGCTCTCATATGGTCTCTTATGAAGACATAGATGGGTCAGTGAGGAGCAATTTAGGCTCCTTTGAATAACAGTTTTAATTGCTTTAAAGTGAATTACAGGTGTCAGAAAGGGCAAAGTTTATCTGTTGGAGATGCATCCAAAATCCCAGATATAATTCATCAATTAATTCATATAAATAACATAACTTTTTCCAGTTCCTAGATCTGAACTTAAAATGAGATAAGGCTGGGGCAACTCATTTCTCTTTTACATGCAAAAAAAATCAGAGTCCAGTGTTCAGAAGCAAAATCTAGAGTGAAAGGGTAGAATACAACCTTTAGATAAACTAGATATGAAAAGACACTTTAGAAACTTGCCCTGTATAATGTGTTCGTTTGTGCATTAAATGCTATTGCCCCATTAAGAGAGTATCTATTTCTTCTAGAATATGGTCTGAACTATTATTTTAAATAGCTGATCAAACAGTCTTTGGAAAATTAATGCCATTTATTTTTAAGGTCTTTCATTTTATTGTTTGCTTGAATTTATCCCAAGACTCTGGTCTGTTCTTTGTATCATTCAAAATGAAAAGAATAAGACAACCTCCTATAGCAAGACCACCGAGAATTACATTCCCCACCACAGTGAATAGAAAGCAGAGAAACCTCTTGATTTAGGAATAAGAACTTTCTCTCTGGCAGGTTTAATTAAATATCTAAATGTTAATAAAGCATTTGTCAGTGGACTATTTAATTACTTTGAAAGCAGTACACTCCCCCATGTTCATTATCCAGATGAAGAAATTGAGAATCACATCGATTTAGGAAATAATCTCTAGGACAATGCATTTTACAATCTTTAGCTGAGAAGAAATCATCCCACCTTCTCTTTCTTGTAAAACTCATGCTAATATCATCTCTCCATGTATTTGAAGCCAGGAAGTAAAGGTCTCCCCGAACTTAGAGACTAAAATCACTTTTCTGATAGATCCTTTTAGCATGGGCTCCAAATCGCAAAAAAAAAAAAAAAAAAAAAAATACAGCATACATCTCTTCTCTGTATTTATATCTTCTGTATTTACATCAGAAGGGAATTTTAATTTAGGAAACACAGCAACTTGTATTTTAAGAACAAATTAGCCTCATTAGCTGGTACAAAATGCTGTTCCTCCAGCTATCATTTTGAGATTTTCTTAAAATTAGATTCATCTTTCCTTTGCCATCAGAAGCCAACCCTCAGATTAAATGACAGCTTCCAGCCACACACAGAGATAACGTGGCGATCAATTTTTGCTTTTTGGTCACTGCCTTTACAGATATCAGGAGCATCTGAAAGGAAGGGAAAGATAAGCCATATGCCACAAGCACTTGGGTGGGGAAATTTTTAAATGGTCACCTCTGGGCGGAACTTTGCTGAGGAATGGGCATCCGGGGAGGTTTCTCCGGTCCTGAAAGATGAGCAGTTCCACTGAATTCTTCAGTGTTGAAGGGTCAAGGCCAGGGTAAATCGAATGGCTTTGGAATGAAAAGTATGATAACAATGTAAACTCATATTTTTCCAGCCTAGCCCTCCTCTGACTCCCCTAAAGAGATAATCTCATAGTTTTTATTCACAAGAAGTTTTCCTGTTTTCCTTCTTGTCCGTTTCAGCCCTGTTAAACTAGGGTGTATACTTTTATGCCAATTACGCTTTAATTCCTGACTCATGGGTAAAAGATCAGGAAAACACCCTGAAACTTCAGTGCTCCATTCTTATGACTCTTTTAAGCCAAATCACACAGTCCGTTATTCTAAAAATCAGCCCATCACCTTTTAATCACTTTTGTTGCTTTATGCTGATTTCCCTCTAGCTCTTCTATATCTGTGTGTTCCCAAGACACACAGACCTGAACACAATATTCCAGGTGTGTTTCTGCCAAATGCACTAAATTACTCACCTCTCCCTCATGATGTGATGTCTCTACACATACAGTGCCCCAAATCACATTAGCTTCCATGGCATATTGCAAACACATCTAATTTGTTGTCCACTCTCCCTCAGTCTCTCTGGCATTACTGCTTTCTGGATGTTTCCCTCTTGCTGCTTATTTTTATAGCTTGTTTTTTTTTTTTTTCCCCTCCCAAGCGTTGGGGTTACTCCTGTTTACCTTAATTCTCATTCTGTTTGATCCTTTCCATATTTTTAACCTCAGAAACCCCAGGTACCGTTTTTCTTTATTCACTGGTGTGTTTCCAACTCTTCTTGATTTAATTTCATCTGTAAATCTAATTAACATGCTGTTTACTACATTTTTTCCAGGTTACAAATGGACACGCTCAGAAAAAAATAGCACTAACAGGGATTCCCAGGGCTCTTCTCGGCACCTCTCCTACTGGGACAGCCTCAGAAAGTGCAATTAACTTTCTCCAGCTCAGGCGAAGGCTGCTTCAGCCACTTTACACCATTTTGATGGACAGCTGGATCTCTCCCCTAATCAGCCAATTTGGAGATAGAACAATTACAAAAGACAGCAATTACCGAATGCAGTCTGTCATTGTAAAGATGGGGGTTGAAGAGGAAGAGGAAAGAAGAAATGGCCCAAGTTTAGAGTCAGATGATAAAAAAAAAAAAGATCTCAGCCCTACTGAAAAGGGGGCCTCTGCAAGGCAAAGAGAATCCTGGGTTCAGGTAGGTGAAAACGCTGGTTCTCCAGGGAGCCTCTGGTTCGGCATCCAGCCTCTCAGTAATCAAAGATCAATGACTGCTTTTGTTCTTGGTGTTCTTAAAGATTCCAAGAGTGTCTTAGAATCCTGCTCTGATATTAAAACAATTGCTCTTAAGGTTATCCTTATGTCTTTCTATTTTTTGGTTATAATTTAAATATATTTCACTTTGTTTTTTAAAGTGAATACAATGACTGGCGAGATCTTTTTTGACAATGGCTACAAACCATAGAGCTTTGAAGACATGTCCCATCACTGTTTTCCCCTTTGGGCTCAGGAATTTCAAGTTCTTGATCTTTCCCTAAATTCACTTAAGCAATTGTCTCAAAAGCACAGTATGCTTTTTCCATATCCAGTGAAAAGACCAAAAGATGGGGTCCTAATCAGAGAGAAAACATTATTTCTCAATTTTAATGGTCATAGGGTTACCTGGGTCCCTCAGTAGGCTAAGCCACTGACTCTTGATTTCCACACAGGTCATGATACCAGGGTCAAGTGAGCCCTGCATGAGTTTCACACTCAGTGCAGAGTCTGCTTGGGATTCTCTCTCTCCCTCTGCCCCTGCCCTGTGTGTGCGTGCTCTCTAATAAATAAATAAAATTGTAAAAGAAATTTTAGTGGTGATAGTCTTATTAGAAGATTAGAAAAACATCCTAATAAAAGCAATATGTATCTCTATTTAAGCATATATTTAATTAGGATGATTTCTAATTCAATTTTTTTTCTTTTGTTTTTTAAGTATGGGAGCTGGAAAACAAGAAAGGCAATTCTTCTAAAAAATTGGGTCAATAGCAGAAGTCACATTGAAAACTAGTGGAGCTTAATGAAGAAATTCCTCCCAACATGGATTGGACATTTATCAGGAAGGAGAGAGAACATAGACTAAAGGGGTGGTTGCCAGGGAAAACTTTTTCATATTTGAGGGGGAAAAAATCTTAGAGAAATCGAGGATCTTATTAATATTTTATAAAGGCCTGTACCTTATTTTTCTCTTTTTCCTGTTTTCATAAAAGAAAGGAAAGGAAGGGAAAAACCACATAAAAGTCCAGCTTCCCTGTGAGCATTAAGAGGAGGAAGAGGTTTTTAGCTGAGAGATGCCTGGGAGAGAATTATGGAGGCAATCAAATGTCTTCTGCCAGGTAAACAGAATACAGATTGTGGAAAGCTTTTGACCAAAGCTCACTGGAACCCAGAAGCAGGCGGAGCACATTCTAATTGGAAGTTTCTTCAGCACTACACTTCAAAATAACTGAAGCTCCGTGGGCAGCAGTACGTTCAATACTTTCTTTCTAGAACAGAATGCAGTAAGTTCAAACTGGATTTAGCCATGATCCTGATGAAAGTCTTTGTCCTTTATCGCTAGCATGGCCTGGCTTACAACACGTGACCTCCCCCAGCTCAGCTCTCTCATCTGCTCAAATGCCCTCTCCCACAGGGCAGTAGCCGTGATCAAATGAACCTTAAACTTCACACAGAAATAGGCATTTTTCATAATTAAGTTTTCAGAAAGACTTGAAATGTTTCATTGCTACCAAGAGTGTTTATAGTTGCTATGAATCACCACTGGAAAAACACTGAATTTTATATTCACGAATCCTAAACCAGTGACATTAACACTTCTGTTTTCAAGCAGATCAAGAAACATAAGAATTAAAAATCTTAAAACATTTGAAATGTCTATTAAATGTGTAATTGCATATATTTCTAATTGTATTTATTCTGCAATGATCTTTTTAAAACAATCAAATTTAGTATGCAGTTTATCATAGGCTTTCAATCTGAATGTTTATATTTTGGAATTATGTGTCTCTACACATTTTGCTATATTTCCATTTGTTCTTTATCAATGATCTACAATAAAAAACAAATCATACCACATTGAAATTATCAAATATTTGACAATCACAATGATGAATTTCCAAATAATGAATAGAATAGGTTATATTCATTTAGCCATCAGCATTCCTGAAACCACTAGACTGGTTACATATCAATGAACAGTTGACCCAAGTTGGTTGCAAATATGGCTGAAATTAACCAGACTACAAATATTTACTCTAATTACTACAACTGCTAACTGATCAGTGATCTGATCTACCGTTATTCATTGATCAACCTGCAAATGGCCTGTGCATTTGGACATACAAAGCATGTTATAATTTAGATTTAGACTCCCACAATGTATATGTATGCTACAGAAAAATTCCAGGTGTGTGCATGTGCGTGTGTATGGAAACTTGATGTTGTCCATTGGCAGTTCTCTAATAAAACTAATATCAAAGATTTTTTGTTAACAATTGAAGGACTTCCTGGTGATGATACAAAGACACTGAGACATTCGTATACAAAAAGCAGCTTGAGAATTGATGAATATAGTCTTAAGCAGATCAAGACTATATGTACCTGAGCTCACGGACCAGTCTTAGCGTCACTGAAAGTGGACAACCGGATACTGTATGCTCCATGATGCAATAAGAAGTAATGACACAGCACCAATGATGAAACGTTCTTGCCTAAAGCTTGACCCTGAATCTAATCAAGCCCACAGCTCCAAATACCGGCATACAGGAAACACACAGATAGAGAGCCAGGTTAAATGTCTTTACAGGAAAGCAACTAATCAAATTCAGAGTGTAGGACATCCTAAGGACAAATAAATGGTTTATCCAACTATCAATGAAATGAAAAGAGAGGGATTAAAATAAACATAAGAGACATAATCAGGACTCTGGGACCTACTTTGAACAAGCTAACAGTATCAACACTCCTCTGAGATAAGCAGGGGACTCTGAAGATGGACTGGGTAAGATGATATCAAAGAAATATTGTTAGTTTTGGTCACTGGGTTTAAAAAGTTGTCCTTGTCTCTTAGGGATGAATAGCAAAGTATTTTAGGGTGACATGACATTTGAATTTGCTTGAAAATACTCCAGGAAAGAGAGGGGGAAAGTGTGAGCGGATGCCAGGGAGGAAGAAGAAACAAGATTGGCAAAATAGTAATAATGGGTAAGTCTAGGACACCCGAGAGCTCGTTATCCTATTCTATCTACTTATTTTGTAAGTTTTCAATTTTCTTGTACTAAAACGTATTTAAAACATGAGTAAATATACCTACACTTCAATTAGTTGTTTATTCACATAACACAATGACAGCTACCAGCATAACAGTCTTGGGGAATCGACCATAGCTTAAATCTGGTAGTTTCTACATGACAAGTCACCAACAATAGCCCACTAACGTCCATACGGACTACTCTGGTTTCCATAAGAAAAAAACACTCCACCTGATTTTTTTTTTTTTTTTTTTTTTTGACAGAGAGAGACACAGGGAGAGACGGAACACAAGCAGGGGGAGTGAGAGGGAGAAGCAGGCTTCCCGCCTGGAAGGTAGCCCAATGTGGGGCTCGATCCCAGGACCCTGGGACCATGACCTGAGCTGAAGGCAGACACTTAACAACTGAGCCACCCAGGCGCCCCACCCCACCTGATTCTTACCTGTCTCTCCTTCCCTCCTTTCCCGCTTCCAACAGACTAATGAGAATGGGTCATTTCACGGCGTGTTGATGCATCTGGACAATCAGAGCACAGCTTTCTGCTGTGGGCCTGGGGCGGGAAAGCTCTGCCTTCACACACACGAGCTTGGTGCCCCACCCGATGCGGGAGTGGACGCTCATGACCCCAAAGAGGAGCTGGGGCTGGCGTGTACTTAGGGACCATCGGGACAATGCAGGGAAGGTGGAAGGAGATCCTGTCTGAATATAACATTTCCTCAGTGCTTGAAATTAATATGTAAATTTCCCTTGGATCTTTGTTCACGTTTGTAAGTGGCTTTGTCTTAAATGAATAAGCTTAATTTTTGTTTACCACCTCTCTAACATAAGTCTAGGCAAAAACTGCATCCCAGGTTGCCATGTGCAGAGAAGAGAAGCTGCCCTGGGGACGGTGGAGAGGCATATTGTGGAGCAACTGTTTGAAGGGTGGAATGAATGAAAGCACATCCTGATGTCTTAGAGCTAAGAGAAGGAAAAGGATATTTACATAAGATGAGACACCAATAATTCAGAAAGTTCAATGTGCTTAGAAATAGATAGTGGCTGGGACAATGATAAAGGAATCACATTGCTGCAGCAGACTGCATCTTTCATGTTTAATTTTCGTTTAATTCCTGAGGAAGGCAGAGGCTCAGAGGAATGACTCACCCTCATCTTCTTCCTTCAGAAACATGCCTGCTGACGTCAAAGACGCCAAATCCTGGAAATACCCCTATTTGTTACGCTCCTGAATTGATCATTTTTCATACGGCATTTATTGATTGAAGCCATGTTCATCTGAGGTTCAGCCACGACGCAGTGTTTCAAACCAGGTGAGGAGGTACAAGATGGACATTTCCAGCCTGTTTGGCTAGTGATTCATCTGTCATCATCTCTGTACCCAGAGGGAACAGTGAGCACTCTTACCTCCTCCTGTCTTAGTTGCTCTATATCACCAAAGCACAGTTAACAAATTAAGGTATTTTATCTGTTTGAAGCAGAAACATTTTTTGTCATCTCAGTCAAGAAATGAACTAATGTTAAGTGATAGAATTAAAGTTCTGAATAATAAGAATAGTTTAGTTGGGTTCAACATGAGGTTATATGTAATCAAGTAGAGAGAATGGAGAAATTGAAATCAAATATGCTTAAATGACTTTCAACAGTTGTGGGTTGTTGTTTTTTTTTTATTAACTATAGGTAACAATATGCAAGGGTCATCTGGACACAAAGACAGTATGTTTTTAATGGTCAAGAACTTGATATCCAGTTTGAAATAATTCACTCTTACTGCAGTAGTTCCCCAAATGTCTCGAAACACATATAAAACATTCACGGTGTTGCATTGATAATGATGAGAAGACGATTTATTATGCTGGTTTTAGTTCAATATAAACTGGAGAAAACCTAAAGAATTTTGGGTTTACTTGAGGATAGGGAGTACATAACATCCAACTCATCTTTCGCATCTATGATTTCCCTTGGGGGAAGGAAGTTGGGTAACATGTATGTGTCGAGTTTGAGGCTTTAAGGAGGACTGAGACCTAGCTCACTTTGTTTCTTTCTAATGGAAGATTTGTATAAATACAGAAGGTAATTAGTGATTTTTTTAAATTTTGAATATTGGTATTTCTTAGACCCTACGTTCATTTACTCATCAGGAATGTATGGAGCAAGAGAATGTGCATATAAATTTAAGGATCCATTAGCTAATCCTTTCTTATGTTTTTATTATTTTATAATTAGATAAGACTTTTTTGGCTTTCCCATAATATGAACAGGCTTTTGTTACAACAAAAATACAAGAAGAAAACGGTGATATTTCTAGCCACTGACAAACAAGTTGCTTTGTTCTCTCAACTTTTCATCTGGTATTAAATGTCATTGCCCAGAAGATTATACTATATTGTATTTTTAATTCAAGTCCAAATTATAGCATTTTAAATGAAATTAGAGCCAAGTCCCATTGGTATTTGAAAGTGGCAATTCATGATTTCTCCATATTATGTATTCCAGCATTTTTTTCTGTTTTCCCAACCTGTTCTGTAGACTGGTTTCCAATTCTGTACCATGTCTTCAAGCGTGATTCTACAGGAAATTTCATATAATTGGGGAATAGTCCCTACATTTCAGAAACACACAGCAGCTAATTTGATGACCAACTTTGGTTTAAATACAAAGCATACTTGTATTTCCAAAAATCTGACCTTTATTTCCCACAAAACTCCTATGAAGAAATTCCATTCATGAATTTCATCTATGTCAGAACAAAAATATCTAATTGCCACTTCTATGAAATCTGTATTGATCAATTATGGCTTTCTCGGGGAAATTCTAATTTGCAAAAATGCTCTATATTCCAAGCTTTCACAGTTGGAGGTAGATGTCCTTAAGGATGGAAGGGAAAAAAAAAGTTCTTTTTTAAATGGCACATTTACTAATTATAAAATGCTCTTATCTCTCTGCAGCCAAAGCCAAAATGAACATGTGCCTTGTACTCAGAAATCCCAGGATTGTCACAACTTGGGCCAGCTGTTGAGGTTACGACACCTGCGCCAACATCTCCGGCTCTGCCCACCGTCATCTGTTCCAACTGTTCCATCTGCACCATTTGCACCAATTCTCCCCTTTCTGCATCTGCACCTTCTGCAGAAGCGTTTCCAACAATGCCAGCTGTGTCCGTGGTGCCAAATATGCCAGATGTTCGATTTGTCCACCCTGGGCCAAATCAATGCAGCTTTGTGCTCATTAGTTTTAGCTGGTAGATTCTATTTTACAATTTTTTGAGATGTATTTAGATTGGATCCAGGCAGAAAAATCCCCCTTACAATAATTTGACGTCTCCCTACCCATCTTTTGGCTGCCCCAACTTTATCTAACAGCGTGAAGTTGGTCAACGTCGTCCTGATTGTAGGAAACCCACGCTCCACAACCAGTCCAGCATGAACTGTGGTCGGGCATTTCCGACAACGTGAAACTATATAGAAGAAAATATAGCAGAAGCCACCGAACACAACAATAAATTGGCAAAGTAATTAAAAAAGAATAACTTTGGGGCGCCTGGGTGGCTCAGTCGTTAAGCGTCTGCCTTCGGCTCAGGTCATGATCCCAGGGTCCTGGGATCGAGTCCCACATCAGGCTCCCTGCCCGGCAGGAAGCCTGTTTCTCTCTCTCCCACTCCCCCTGCTTGTGTTCCTGCTCTCGCTATCTCTGTCTCTGTCAAATAAATAAATAAAATCTTTAAAAAAAAAAAAAGAATAACTTTGTTCTGATAAACAAATTTGAAATGCTCGACAATCAATATGTCGAGCCGATTAGAGTAAACTATGGTGTAATGTTCTATTAAGCTGCCCGTTTATTGGTCTTTTAACTGACAGAGTTACACATGTGGATTGATGTGTGTGCCATACACTCCCATTTTCTGGGTTCTGTTCTGCAGAGTATTAACCATGCGCATAGCCCTGACCGCCTCCCAGTAGAACTAAGCAAGGTTGGGAGCTTGCCCTCCAGCCAGAAGCTAACTCTCTCTCCTCTCTCAAATGTCAATTCTACCCACGCCAACACAAACCATTCTTTGGGTAAGAATGTACTCTCATCTTTAAAATTGAAAAAAAGGAAAGTATTTTCATCCTCACAACCTCAATATTCAACACCACTACAATGCAAAAAAATAGTGTTTTTCTCTTTTCTTTTCTCATTTAGGAAAGCTTTTTTTGTTTGTTTTTTTTTAAGGAGCACTAACTAACACTGAATCTCCAAGCGTTAAACCAGATTCTTCCCTCTTAAATTGTTTTTGGAGGTGGAGAGGATGAGCCCAGAGTCTGTCATTTTAAAACTGATGCTCTACCAGGAATGTGAGGTCCAGAGGACAGCATCTACCTCCTATTTATTCAGCTTGGATTATTTAACCAGTGCTTTCCAATGATGCAAGTTGCATCTATTCACTGTGCTTCAACGCATTAATAATGGAGTTCTTGACAACAAATAAAATGGCTTGTGATCACATCCAAAGATCTGTACTCAGTCTATACACACGATGAGGTACAGTGAGGAAATGTCTCACAGCTTTATGAGGTTTCAATATCCACACAGAAAACACTAAGCTTCCACAGTGAATCACCAGATTACCATAAAAAAAATGAATTTGTTTAGGTTTTAGGCTAAAAATCCTGGTGACATCATTTTTTCCTAGACAAGGGTATGTATGCTGAGGCCCCAGTCCCACGTGGGCTATGGTCTCAGGACATGCCAGTATGCCCATACAGGTAGAATACCCTCCATTCAATCACACTTTTGCCTTCCAGCATCAGTGATTATTTCTCACTGTCCCAAGTCCTTCGCTCCACTACCCAAAATTTAGCTGTTTCTGCTCTTTTCACCCCTTACCTTTCCATAATCTCTGAACATGGACAGGAGACTGAATAAATATCGATTACCTAAAATGGTGGCTCTCTAACAAAATATGCCCAGTTCCTAGCTTGAGGGATCCAGTCTGAGTCTGGTGACCCACCAAAGTCTGCTGCCACAGACTTTCTAAATTCTAATTCCCTACGTTCCAAGATGCCAAGAGGGAACATCCTTAACTAGGATTAAAATAGCTTGATGACTCGCTGGGAGTGCACTCTGTACCTTCTCAGAACATTTTAATTAATGTAACTTCTGCTCCCTGCTGACAAAGATGTTTCTGATGGTGTTTGGGCCCAACATATTTACCGCCTTCATTGATGTGAGTCATTTGAATACTTGGAGGAATCCATAAACTCCGTGGTCTCATGTAAAATACAGACTAGAGTGTTACAAGTACCACGTAGGCATACACAGCTGAGAATACTTTCCATCACCTACCAGGCCTTTTTTTTTTTATATATATATATAAGTTTTTAAGACGGTGACCACGAGAACACTCAGATCTGCAGGTAAGGGATAGAAAACCACCTGTTTCAAGGTTCCAATGATATGGCAGATCAAAAGATCCAAATGATTTTGAAATCTGCTCTCATGACATTCAGATTCCCCGTTAGAAAGTTGTTTCTCTGGAATGAGTAAGTCACCATGGAGAACAATACTGTCCATTGATCTCCGAGCCATGCGGAGTAAACGGGGTACCTCAGTCCTCTTCAGCTTCTTGAGTATTTTTCTACTACTTCCTCAACCTCACAGTCCACATTTTCAATTTTGGAAGGACAACAAATCCTAATATGCAGTTGCCTCATTATTAGGGGCATTAGTATAATCTGATTCTTTAAGTCACAAGTATGCCAGCAGTTATGTGATCAGTATTTAGGAAAATGCTCTACAAGATGGCAATAATGCCCCGAGGGGCCATGCCTCTACCATTACTATTGCTGCCATTTTCACCTTCCCCTGACTGATGTTCAGGGAACTGACATTGCTTGACTCGTTAATGTTTCAACCCTTATACTTGGCTCCTAAATAGTCCCCAAGCCCCAGGGTCAAAGTATGTAGATGAGCTGTTTGCATCTAGAAGTGAAGTCTGTCAAAATGTAGAAGAATCTGAGGAAGTAGGAAAAGAGGTGAATAGAAAACAAAGTAGGGCAAGGGTAGAAAATAATAAATCACTGCACCAGATCGATAAGAGAAGCAGACAGAAGTGGGTTGCCTTGGTTAGAAACAAGGAGAACAAAGATCATTAGCAGAGACCCACAAGTCCGATCAGAAAGCAGGTCCTCGGAGGTTAAGTGACATATACAAGCTCACACAGCTTATTGGTGGCAAACTCAAGTATAGAACCAACCTATCCTCAGGTTCTTCTTCTGTAAAATAAAGACGATAATAACAGTACAGCGCGGGTAGAGTTGTGCGTCAATGGGCAGCAAGCATTGAGAACAGGGTCTGACAGACAGTAAACACTGTGGGTTGGCTCTCACCGTCATCATCATTAGGGCACTTGAACCTGTGGGATTTTTACTTTCCTTGGACCGTACGAACTATATCTGGCAAATCACAGCATCAATTTAAAGTCATACTCTTATCCACAGCTGTAAATCATCTTATTGCCATGTTTGTAGCTGGACCATCAAATTTAAACTACGAAAAAGGAAGTTAGAATAGGAGTCTGAAATTAAGCAACGACCCAACTGTTTTCATTACCCTACCTGGCACACAATGAAGACAGCGAGTCAGGGCATAGAATGCTAAGGTGCCCACCTTAATGGAAGGAAGTGAAGGCACGATCAATCTAGACCAATAAAGGCCAGAGCAGCAGCGGTATTTGGCTCCAGAAAGAAAGCACTCTCAGCTGGTAGCACACTCACACTCTCATGCAGGTACCTTCCAGTTACCTCTTTGGGGCTAACCACAGCTATGCGGGTCCTCGCCGAGCAATAGAAACAATAAGACCACAGGGATTCCAGAAGAAAAACTCCATTCCAAATGGAATCAATCAACCATGTTGGGAAATTAGGAGGCAAAGGCAGGACGGAAATTATAGTAGCTACATAATGAAATGAATCTCTCCTATTTGTAAAGCACTTTAGACTTCCGGTTTTTACTCTCAGCCTCTGATTCTAGGCTTCAGTTCTGGATGGCACATTAGAATCACCAGGGTGAGAGATGCTGGACCGATTAAATCAGAATCTCTCAGGAATAAAGACCAGGAGCATATGTTTCTAAGAGGCTCACCAGGCTATCCGGATGCACCGGGAGAGTTAAGAAACCACTTTGTAAGCCCAATCAGTGCTCTTTCCTCTTCATTAGAGTAGCCTCCTAACAGAGAATTTAAATACATTTAAATTAATTATTTAGAACTTTAGAATGCTGAGCTTTAAACACTAAATGGTACTTTGTGAAAAAGGTTTGGCTCAACCTGGGTTAACTTGTTCTTTCTTGGCTTCTGTCTTCAGAGTCATTTCTTGCCTCATCTCAATACATTCAAGTTAGACTGAATCACAAAAGCCAGAGATGGAACATTAGCTTCCGAGTTTGCTCCATATGCTCCTGTAGGAGTTTGCCTCGTAGTTAACCTCGTTACAACTCAAGATCCATCATAACAAATGTTGGGATGAGTGATGATGCAGAAGGAAACGTGTCAGGGAGACAGGACACCGCGCTGGTGTTCAGTCCGACTGCAGACACGTGATGATACCTAAATGCCTCCATTGTATCTGAAGTCTGAATCCACGGTGGGTTGGACATATACTAGATGGAGTTTTTCAAGCAAACATTTCAAACTGCGTTTAAAGCAGTTCACATCACAGTTATGCATGGAAGCGGAGTTTCCCAATCTCTGACAATGACACACTTGTGTGGCCCAGCTGGCTCATGGGTGTGCCAAGATGGTGATCCCTTCATCCCGGGAGCAGCCAGGGCTTCTGGGCTAGTCACCTTCAGACATTAGCAGCCTCGCCCCATTGGCCATACACATTACCACTTTCTGTGTGTGCCACAACGTGAAGAATGTTGTAGAACGGAACAGCACAAGCCTAGATCTGGCGCGGCACTCTCTAGACATCTAGACTCCACGGCCCGGGAACATCAAGAAGAAAAAAAATGGAAGAACCGATGTGGAGTTGCCAAGTTTTTATTGTGGATGTTAATACAAAGCAACTAGTATCTGTAGCTACCATTTTATAAAAGAAAGGGGATTGTGGAGCTGTTTGTTTCCAAAACGTTTTCATCGTAAAGTAGCTCACATCATGCAAGAGAATACTGTCCAGATGCCTAGTGCCGATAAAATATTTTATCAAGAGTATTGAATCTTTTCTTCCTTTTTATTTTGTAATTTTTCAATCTCATTGAGAAGCTGAAATAACATCACAACGAATACCCATCCCCTAAATTCTAGACATTTGTCCACATTTGCTTTATCTCTAACTTTCCTTTCTATAGAACCATTTGAAAGGTATGACATCGTGCCACTTCACGCCTACGCACTTTGTCCTGCATCCCTAAGAAAAAAAAATTCTCCAAAACAAACACAGTACTGTTATTCCATGAAAGGTAACATGAATTCAAGGTCACCTAATAAACAGTTCATATTTAAATTTTGTCAGTTGTTTCAAAAATCTCCTTTATAGATTTTTTTTCCCATTTGAGATTTAATCCAGTACCATACACTGTGTTTGGTTGTTCTATCTCTTCAGTATCTTTTGATCTAAAATAGTACCCCCATGTGTTTTTAAAAAATCATTTGTTTTTCATGACATTGACTTTTGAACCATCTAGGCAAGCTGTCTTGTAGAATGTTCTACATTCTGGATTTGTCTGTTGACTCATGCTTTGATTCAGGTAGAAAGGGCATTTTCAAACTCCTGAATATATAGCAAAGATATAATCGAGACTAAGTGAGTACACTGAACTTAATGGAGAGATTCTCTCCCCAGTTTTGGTTTTACTCCCTAAGGAGCATCAATAACTTAGTCACAAAATGGCCCTTTTCCATGGGCCAGCATTAGGTACCCACCATTCTACAGAATAAAAATGATTTCGGGGCCCCTGGGTGGCTCAGTCAATTAAGGGCCCGACTCTTGATTTCGGCTCAGGTCATGATCTCAGG
Source organism: Leptonychotes weddellii (assembly GCF_054177405.1). Taxonomy (NCBI): domain Eukaryota; kingdom Metazoa; phylum Chordata; class Mammalia; order Carnivora; family Phocidae; genus Leptonychotes; species Leptonychotes weddellii. The sequence goes on from NC_138374.1 coordinate 82,317,646, forward strand.
GTCCTGGGATGGAGCCCCGCATCGGGCTCTGTCGCACTCAGTGTGGAGTCTGCGTCTCCCTCTCCCTCTGCTCCTTCCCTTGCTTGCTCGAGCTCTCTCTCTCTCTCAAATAAATAAATAAATAAATCTTTAAAAAAAAAAAAAAAAGATTCCACCACAGACCATCTGTGGACAAACCGTAGCACTGGAAAAAGATGCCCGGTCTTCAGAAGACTGACCTAACTTCTGCCAAGGTTCACATACAGGCTCGAAGGCAGTTACTCATGTCAATAAATTTGTTAGGCTGACACAGCCTTATCTTACTCTGGAGATTGTCTAAGATCAAAGTAAAATGTGGTAGGGCCACATTTTAGAAATAGAGTTGGACCCCTGCTGACTTGCCGGGAGCCCCATGCTTACAGCTGTTGCAAGTGCCCATGGTCCCTGGAGGGCTGGAGAAGGCTTGCACAGAAAGCGGGGTGGAGAGGCTCACGATGCTAGAGCAACCCTTGCCTGCTTTGGAACCTGCTGGGTGCCAGTGATGTCCTAGTGACCACGTGCCCTATTTATCGCAGAGCGTTTCAGTGGTAGACAATAGAACAGGAACACACTCGAGCGTGAGCACAAGCTCTATCACGGTACCCTGACTTTCACCGAGGGGCTTCCTTAGTTATGCTGATTCGGATTATAGCGTGTGACCACGGAGACCAGGCCGGGGACAGACTCCAGGCGGGACCACGGTTTCCTCTCTCGGGGAGAGGGTCTCCAGATCGAGCTAGCAGTCTTTGTGGGGTGCCAGCAGTTCTCCCCCGGTGGGGAGGAAGGACTGTGGCCCTCAGCGGGGAGCGGGAGGGGGGTGACCTTCACTCCATCAGGTGCTGTCCCTCCACCCTCGCAAGGCGCATGAGCAGCGAGGGAAGAAGGAAGGGCTGCCTCCCCGAGAAAGGCTTGTGGCTCCAGGCACCCGACAGCGCCCGCCACGCTGCTGACGCGTCTGCACTACAGAGCACGGCACAGGGCCGAGCACGCCTGACTGTCACAGTCCGACGCCAGTGTATTTCACACGGACACTCATCTGCTTCCGAAAAAGGATGTGCCCAAGGCTTAGAGGCCAGACACTTCTCACCTTGGTACCTCTACTTCCAGCCAACTGCTCTGGTGGCCGCTCTGGGCCATTCCTGAACCCAGCGCTTCTTGTCGGCCTCGGGGGGGGGGGGGGGCCTGCTGCCCCAACCAGAGCCCGCAGAGCCTGCACTTCGTGCCTGCACGGCACTCGCCTGGGCTCCGCAGCGCGGCTTCCGTGCCTCCGGCCGCCAAGTTCTCATCCGCACTGTACCTCCGCGGAGGCTGCGCGGTGAGGACGCAGAGAGGCGTGAGGAGGGGCTTCGGGCGGGGAGGTGATCAGCCGACCGCGGGGAGGGAATATGGATGGAGACACACAGTGACGCAGAAGGCCGTGGGAGTCTCGCCGGAGCGAGGGATTCAAGCTGCTGGAGGTCGGGGTCGGGGGCCAGGCCACGTGGGTAGAAACCACAGAGCCTTCACGCTAGAGGCAGAACAGAGGACGTGTGTGCGCTTCAGGGAGCGCAAGTGGACACGGTAGGTATGCTGGAGACGGGGACCAGTGACGTAGGGCGAGTCAGAGGAGAGAGTCGCCTGACAGGTTTCTAGCTCGACCACGTAATCTAAGCCGTGCCATTAGCTAGGAAGAGAACTTATGGGAGACTAGGTTTGGTGTGGGGCAGATGAGCCATTTACTCATTTATCTTTACAAAATACTTTTCTTTAGCACCTACTGTGTGCTGGGACCTGTGCTAGTTTTGGACGTATTGATTCTCAAGTGCCATTAAACTGTCCAGAGGAGATGTTTCTTTAACTGAGTTTAAGCATGAATCAAGCTCAGAAGAGCATGGAGGACAGAGATCTCTGCTCCGAAATCATCCGTGTTCCTCTCCACGCAAATTCTGCTTCTTCAAAGCCTATTTCCTTTTGATTGGATCCTTTCTATGGACATGTTGACTCTTTAGCTGGGTTATACTATATTTATTTAGCATATTTAGGAATTGTCTAGCTGCCCCATTCCCCGTGCTAGGAGAAATCCTGCATCTTTCTGTTATGGGTGATTGAATTACGTTCTGAGTTCTAGAGGTTTCCTACTATCCCGGCCTAGAGTGTCCAAGCCAGTAATTCATCACAGGTGAAAAACAAACCAAAAATAGAGTCTGGGTACAAGACTGAGACCTCAATAAATGTACCATGCTTAGGAATCTTTCAAACAAAAAGATAAAACTGTACAAAGGAGTTTCTTTTCTTATCTCTTGCTATAAGATTATCCATCTGCCATGTTATGGCCAGAATGTTCCTCTGTTTTAATAATGGCTAATTTTGCAAAGAAAACAAAACAGAACAAAAACAATACAATACAATAAAGTGTGTTTGTAATCTAGAACGTGGACAAAACCATGGTTCATGAGTTCATCTGTGAGACCAGGCACCACCAGCTCTGTTGTGATAGCTTATCCTAACTTCCTGCCTGTTGGAACTAGCAAACCACAAATCATCAAATGGTAAAATTATATCAGATGTCACTGTCTCCTTGATAGAACTCGTCAAATCAATGGCCAAACCAAGGAGACACATTTGAGGAAGATACACCAGGCTACTTTTGTTGACATCACCTGGTTGAACTCACATCCTAGATGGGTACCCCAAGATGATCAGATTTCTGGTAATGGGATCCCCGAGTTATTACCAGCACAGCAACACAACCTGGGGAGACCGAGTTCGCACCTCTGGTAGCAGACGGCAGTGCGAGCCTTTCCGATCCACCCCCAAGGCTATTGCACCAACGGCCCAGTGGACCAGGGCCTTGGCTTTGGGGGCTGACGTTCCTCTGGAACTCTGTGCATCCCATGAGAGGAAAAGTCATTTGTATGATCTCAGACATAAGCACGGGTGTTCATAAACCCTTCACAGGGCAAACACTTTTAGAGACCCAACATCTGATAATCCAAGTTTAGGGAAAGGAAGCTTGTTAGTTTCCCAGGGCTGCTGCAATAAATGACCCCAAAATGTGGCCTAAGACAACAGAAATGGGGGGAAAAAAGACAACAGAAACATTCTCTCACAGTTTTGGAAGCTTGAAGTCCAAGAGTGCCATGCCCACTCTTAAGGCTCTAGGGCAGGATCTCCTTGCGTGTCTGTGTCTATGTCCAAATGTCTCTCTCTTATAAGGACACCATCACTGGATTAGAGCCCAGCCCGACCTAGTATGAACTTGAAGACATTTGCAAAGATCCACTTTCACAATAAGGTCACATTCACAGGTAGCAGGGATGAGAGCTTGAACACATCTTTTGGGAGGACACAATTCTACCCATAACAGAAAAAAACAAAAAACAAAAAAATCCTGCAGGTTTTGGCCTTTGTTTGTTCTTTGTAATAAAAGGAGGGACAGAAATAGTTTTTAATGAAGTCAAGATGCTACAAAGTTTTAAAGTTATATGAAATAGATTTTCATTAAAAATATATCCTAGGGGCATTGGGTGGCTCAGTCGGTTGAGCATCCGACTCTTGATTTTGGTTCGGGTCAGGATCTCAGGGTCATGAGATCAAGCCCCACATCAGGCTCCACGCTCAACAGGGAGTCTGCTGGAGATGCTTCTCTCTCTTCCTCTGCCCCTCCCCCACCCCTGCTAACGCACACACGTGTTCTCTCTCGATAAATAAATAAATAAATAAATAAATAAATAAATAAATAAAATCTTCTAAAAATATATAAAAATTAAAATCTATCCTAAAAATTAAAAGATACAAAAATCTGAAAATGCTATTAGCATGATTTGATTTGATTTTGAACTATTAACATGGGAGTCAAACACACTAATAAGACTGATGGACACTTACAGAGACAGAGGCAGCGTCTGGGGGCAGCTGGGTGCATCACTGTGCAGACAGGAAAGCAGAAATGAAAAGAATTCTTTGGGACCCCAAAGACGAGATATATGTTTTTAGCACCTCTAGAGACTACCGGCCATTTCCAACATTTAAAACTCCCATTGCAGACACATGGCACACAGAATCAGAAGACGGAGGGTAGACACACACTTGCAATTCAGTAATCACCCCCGTGTCAAGTGTGAGAAATGCAGTCGGCACTGCAAATGACCTAACACCGGGCGTGGATGCACAGCCCAGGCTTGTGGTCTAAATCAGCGAGGGCACCGCTCCCCACCGCTTGGGAAAGACTTACCGTAAGTGTTATGCTTTTATACAGTCGTCTCTTTCAGCGAAACCAAATTGCTCTATCACCTTTCAATTCAGGTCATCGCAGCCAAATGTTTTCAAAGCAGTTTGCTGCCTTGTGCTTCTTGGGACCACACCCTGCCTGGACAGTCACTTGGACACTCATTACTCTCTCATGGAGCTGAAAGGGTAAGGATCAGCCCCAGGATACTGGAATCTTGCACAAATGGATTTATAGCTGCTCTAAAATGGCAGGTAGATGCTAGCAGTCCAGCTAATACCTACAAATCATTGCAGATACAGAGGGCAACAGGATTGTCAGAAAGCTAACCTTAGACAATATTAAGTCACTCTATCTTCGGCTTTCTCAAAGTCATCCTCCCTGGACACTGCTCTCCACCAAGGCAGAACTCAAGAATTAGCAGTCAGTTTTTCTGCCATTCATCTGGGCTCGTGTGAAACAGTTTCAGCTTAGGTTCTACCCAACCGAGAGCCAGCAGACACTTCAGAGATCACCTGGTCCCAGGGCAGAAAACACTCAGGACTTGTGAGCCACGCCTCCCAAGCACTGGTAATCACCTCGATTGGTCAGGTGGACAGTAGACTCTTCTTGGGCTGTCCCGTGAGGGACATGCTAAGATTCCTCTGTCCTGTAGTGTTTCCTTTGCCGGCTGCAACCAGCAGTTGAGATTCTCGACTTTTGACAGTCACCCCTTGCTTTCTCCCAGATCCTCTTTCCAAAAGCCCTTTGTGCTCTGCAAAGGCACTGGCCACACGGCGTGTCTGCTTTTCCCCCTGGGTGATGGACCCCGCCCCCCCCGCCCAGGCTCTAACTCAGTGTCTAATGCATGGTCAGTGCCCAGAGTTTTTGTTCAATGAAAAAATATTTCTAGAAAGGACGGTACCTAAGGCCTGCCTTTACAATCTGAGTATAAATTCATCCCACTGAGTTTATCTCACAAGCTATTCGGGGAGTGAGGTGTGATGTGGGTGCGTGTGTTTCCATAGGGACAGCAGGAAGAACAGAGCTGGGAGGTAGGGAATCTATTTAGGAAAAGTATAGGTTTGTCGGCAGCTTCCAATCAACAAAGGGGCAGAATCCATGTTGGGAGGGGTGTCTGACCACTAAGGGCCGGTGAAGGTGCTGGGGGCCTGGAAAGGTGGGCCGGAAGTTCAAGATGAAGACGGCGAGGAACCTGGAATCCAGCATGTCTCCACTCTCCAAAGCGACTTCAGGCTGTTTCTACTCCTGCTCTTCTCAGCAGATGGGGCTGGCTCCAGCGTGAAGGGATTTAAAGCACACGGCACTCTGTGTTGCCAGAGGTTTACCTGTAACAGGCTAGCTACCAACAGTGAGGACAATCCCCTCTCTTGGGGGAAAATGAGCAAAGGCCCTGAGTCAAGAAAGCATCCCTGTGGCCATTCAGCAGAGGAAACAGAAGACCCACCGCTTGTCTGGGTTCGTTCTATCTTCACCCTTTCTCATGTGGTGGCCTCAACTTTATTCCAGGTTTGCCCTGGTGGCCTCTCCATCGACCAGCCCTGACCTGCCTGGTTCTTTCTCCCCACTGTCCCTCCACTACAGCAAGGACCCAACACATGATCCAAGTTTGGTGCCTCTTTCCTATGTTGAGAAAAGTTAAGTCATAACTTGTATGAGGGGGTCTTGGACACAGTCAGAGGTGCCACGAAGTGAATGAAGCATGAGATGCAGGCCCTTCTCTTGCCGAGGATGCTTCTGAGGCTCGGGGAGGGTCCTTGGCACTCTCGCATTTGTCCTTGTGAAATGTTCTTCACGTGTGTGCACAAATACACACGGATGCATGGGCTTCCCTCTATAAACTTTGGCAGGCGCACCAGGATCTGTCCCTGGTCTCCCATATAAGCCCTCCACACCACTGTCCTCGGACTAACTCCGCCGTAGGCAGCCTGACCTGGCCTAGAAAACTCCATTCCCCAAATCCCATCCCTTAGGCCCTTCCCGGGCCCCTCTACCAACAACGGCCCTTAATGTCTCCCCATCTGTTTATCACAGATTACCACTTGTCTCTGATCTGAGCGTTTCTTGACCAGAATCTGGGGTTGTGCAGATAAGAGCTTTGTCTCTGCCTTGGCTTGCTTCTTTGTTTTCACTAAGATTTCTCTTTCTAGTCATTTTCCCCCCACTGAGAATACAGTTCTCTCCTGCTTTTAAAGGCACATGTCATGGTACAAAATAGAATTCTATTTGGTAGGAAAAATCACAGCGCTACTGAAGTCTTAATGTACAACTAGACAGCAGAATTCAAGGTCAGTCTGATAGGCAGATTCTGAGCATTCTGAGCATTTTTTTTTTTTACCTCCCTTTGAGATAACTTGAATTAAATTCTGGATTACTAGTTAACTTCAGTTATTCAGTTACTTCATCCTCACTCGGACATTTCTCCCTGCCTTTAAGTGATGGCAGGGAAGCAGCTTTTATGACCTCATCTCATAGAAAGATCCAGCTCTTTCCTGTCCCAGGACGTTCGAACTCACCTTTCCCTCAGACCAAGCCACTCTCACCTTAACTCATGAGTCGCTGACTCCTCCTCACCCTTCATAACCCAGTAACAAATACCGCTTTTTAAGAAATCTTCCCTGCCTATCTAAAGGAAGTTCACGGTCATTCTCGGGGCACCTGGGGGGCTCAGTCGGTTAAGTGTCTGACTCTTGATTTCAGCTCAGGTCATGATCTCAGGATCCTGGGATTGGGCCACACATCGGGCTCTGTGCTCAGTGAGGGGTCTGCTTGTCTCCCTCCCCCTCCGCCCCTCCCCCTGCTCGTGAGTTCTCTCTCGTTCTCCAAAATAAATAAACAAATCTTTAAAAAAAATAAAGGAAGTCAACTGTCATTCTTTCTTTGCTCATTTTGTTTCCTTATCATAATATGTAAATATATATATTTTTAACTTTTTTTTCCTTGTGCCTTTCTTCAAAACATAAGCTCCATGAAGGTCAAGGCCATTATCGCTACAGCACAAGGCATGGTCTGAGTTAACACTGTCATTACAATGACAAAAGGCCAAATCACCTTACTTACCTTGGCTCTTCTCACAGTCCTGACAAGGGAGGCATAGAACGGTGTCCCAGGCCCTTGGGAGAGCTCTTCCTAAACGGGCGAGAATGAGGGAACTTTGTCATTAACCTCGTCTCTTTCAGAGTTCAGGAGTTTTCCTTCGAGGTGTTACTGGTAATAGCGTGGCTTCTCCAGGGCTTCCATCTTCTCTCTGCCCATGATTTCCCCAACAGGCTGGCTCTCCTGTGCTCGCTGACTGACTCAGAAAGGGTGGGCCTAGGGCAATGGACACCACACGGGAGGAACTGACTGGTCTTACCAAGTTCCAGCCAGGGTGCCCCTCCACTTGGGACACTGGAGTTTCTGGAGGCAAAGGCATTACTTACATAGCTCTCCCCCAGAGCAGAGACAGGGCAATGGTCCGCTTCAACACCATGGACAGCTCCTGGGGGCCAAGGGAGGGGGGGCTTCTTGTGCCCTCTGCCCACCCACTCCTCTGTTACACCTTTGAGCCACTCGATAAGCTCTGACGTTCAGAGAGCCAGTAGAAGGGTATGCTGGGTTCAGGGTCAGGCTTCACTCAGCCCCAGAGCTCAGAGACCTAACTTCCGAATCCAGTACCTCTGAGCTACGCCTCGGTGTATCGGGAATGTAGCTGGGAGTGGGGAGCATGTGCAGCTTCTTCCATCAGGAATTTATGGTCAGGTCAAGTCAGAGTTAGTCTCGGCAAAACATTAACTTGGAACTTATCGATTCTGGATGCCTTTTCCTTCTGTTAATTCCTACAGAATGGGATGTTTATTCGGACGCTGGCTTAGAAGATCTTAGAAGCTAGAGCTCGCCTCTGTGATTAATGGGAACAAAGTTGGGTCTTCCAATGTACTGGGAATTTCTGGGACTTGAGGCTTCCATTAGCCTTTAAGGATATGGACATCCTTAGAGAGTTGGGAGTCCAAATGAGGCTCAGAAACGCGTTCCCCAAAACATTCACCCCAGGGGCCGGTGCGGCATGTGTAGTGGTGTGGGAGCTGACAATAGTTCTACAGCCAATGTGCCTGGAGACAGGTGTGGAGGTGGCTCAGAAGGCGGCCACCCTGATGCCCCCACCTGTAGTAGCTGTCAGGGAAAACCACCAGCCAAGTTCTCATTTGGTGCAGAACAAAGTGCTTCTCGGGAATTCTGCACAGCCATCAGAATACTGCCACCCAAGGGAGCTGGTGTATCGGTGAGAGCAGGTGGGTTCAGAGAGGGACTGCAAAAGAGCCTTTTGGGACCTCAAGGTTGTATTGTGTTGTATTTTTGGTTTCCACTGATTGAGAAGCTATTTGATGACAAAAAGGTGCTATGAATTCAACACCTTTAAGTGGATTGGTATCTACTTAGAGACAGAAGCATTGACACACATTTTCAAAAGAGAATGCATCTATTTACCTAAGATATTCCATATCCAGTGTACATTCAGCCTCTGGTGGACATATGGGTGCCTGGACCCCTGGAAACATCTCAGTCCTGTCCAGGCACCATAGCCCTCCTGTTCTAACCATCACTCTAAGATACAGTGTCATAGGGACGAGCCCCACGGGCCTGACACAGATGGGTATCGTTGAGTTTGCTCAATGGGGTGACAAACCCATGTAGTAGTCATGCCCTCGGGAATCAGAAGCTAGGTGGACACTGAGACTACTGACCCAGGGTGGGGAGGCATAGAGCAAGGGTCAGTTCCAGGGAGGAGGGCTAGCAAAAGCCACATATGGTATAAAGAAGTCCGTCCAGCAGGCTGGGGCTCAGAGCAGGACTCTGCTCAGTAGAGGCTGTCAGAGGTGGAAGTGCTAGAACAAGGCAGGGGGAGGATGGGTGGAGCAGCACAGGGTGTGGTGGGACGCCATACTCTAGGGGCATACAAGAGATGAGCTCTCATCCCTGGGGCTGGTTGACAGCCAAGGACACTGGCGTGCGTGGAGACTTAACATCAGTGGTATCTGGAGTCCGTGGGGCACTTGGTTTACTTCTCAGAGCTGCTGGTTGGTAGATAGGGCAGGGACTGTGGGCATCTTTCTATCCTCGGGATTGCTCTGGGACTAGGGGCCAGACTGAACCGGCCAGTGGGGGCGTCAGAACATTCTGTGAGAGGAACTGAAGACAGCAGTTTCAGAGGCAACAAGTCTCTGCCAACCAGCCTGAGAGAAGGACAGAGCCCAGCCTCATGAAACCCCCTCCCCCAGACCCAGAACACACCAGCACACACTCCCCAAGATTCTGAGAACCCAGGGACGTTATTTAGGACAGAAGGACAGAGAGACGGGGAATCATTCCTGAGTCTCCCCTCTGTTTGCACTCTTCGTGCATAGTTGCATTCAGTGGGAAAACATTAATACTTAGGGCCTCACTTTCAAAACAGAAAGTAAGAGTGCAACAGTTTTATGGGCAGAATCTTTGTGGGCTTCCTTGATTCAGATCCTTATTGTAATTCAGGAGCCAAAAGCTTTTCCACACCACCCCCACAGCTCAGGCTGAAGCTGCCTCTCCACACTGGAAGAAACAGCTCCTAGAAACAGCCCCCTTGCTCCCCGCCCCCCCCCGCCCTACAGAAACAGTTCCACATTCTCTGTCTCTGCATCAAAAACAGGATGATTAATGTCGATGGTGGTGATGCTTAAAAAGGGATCTCTGAGACCCAGGGATGTTATCTAACTGCAAGTGTCTCAAAAAATGCCTTTCACAAACCTCAAAGCACTCTTCATCAAACACACCCAAGGGAGCAGCCGTGAAAGGCCAGGACAATAAATTGAGATGAGTAGTGTTCAGAATAGTAAAAAGTTCTAGGAATGGCCAAAAGTCGAAACAATGCCTCTGAGTGGGGAGGGAGTTCTGCCCCGAGACTCGCATTCATGGATGGCAATAAATAAAGACTTCAGAAAGAAGGAAAGAGCCCGCGCCAGGAATAGGGCAAGCACATGGCTGGTTGGGAGCCTCATTATGAGTCTGATGGGTGACACACTCTACCCACCCCACCTGAAAAGGATCGCATTTTGGCAAGAGAGGATTATAGTTAATTCTAGAGAAAATGTTCAGGTGTAGCCCCAATCTTCTTCCTGTTCAGTGCTCAAATCCTTTTGAGGCAGTAGGATCCTTACTCAGACTGATGTTTCCCCATGGTCTCCCGTGCTAAAGAAGTCACACCCCCTATGTATGTTCAGGCACACCCCCTATAAATCAGATGGGGTAGCCTCCTAAAGCATGAAGGAAAACCAATTTTCTTTTTTTTTCCCGGCCATTTGAATCACAGGACAGAGTTTTCCATGGGCAGGAGGAATCATGGCCAGTCCTCTCCTGACTTTATCACTCCCTTACCAACATAGGTAATGTTCAAAATGTATAGTTCATCTCCCAAGTCACCAGGCTTGAATACATAGTAATAAGAACAGCACTAAGAGCTGGTCATTTACTGTCTACCGAATGCGGGCTCTATGCCACATGCTATTCATATACAAGTTAACTACTTAATGGTTTCTGGTGTAGGAGATTCTTCTGGTGCCTACCCAACCCCTCCCCTTCTCCCCGATCAAACTCTCCCCCACGAAACCCAAGCGACACATGACAAATTGACCCCATCCTCATCTCCAGAGGTAGATGCTGATGGATCTGAGTGAATCATCATGAGCTCATTCTCCTTGCCAGAGATTGGCTCAGGAATGCAGATAAGTTCATGGCTTTCCTCTGGCATCTGTTTAGGGGTGTGTGACCTAAGTGGGCCAACCGGCCTGAAGGGAAAGACTTCTGATCCATGCTTTCTCTCTCCCTGCCCCCCTCGCTCCCTCTCCCTCTGTGTCTCCTCATCTGGGCTTCACCTGGAGCCCACCTTACCTCAAGACTTCTTGATCTGAGAGCCAAGGGAGGCCCTTATTTTCCTAAGCCAGTAAAATGTTCTGTGACTTACAACCAGAAGTACTTTCACTGGTAGATTTGAGGCAAAGTTCTTTATTTCTCTCTCCTTCCAATCTTTCCTTTTCCTTCCTTCCTTCCTAAGGAGGCGGCTCTGCTGCATTTCTAGCTGGGTGAACTTAGGCAAATCCTTCCACCTCCCCGGTCTCCAGTGTCATTGTATTTAATGAAGGCGCTGGACTAGGATGATTTGTAAGAACCCTTCAAACTGTAACATTTGTGGTGCAAAGATTAAATAGTATAATACTTCTGCTCAAAAGACAAGTGTCATATTAAGTAGGTAAACCACTGAGATTAGTTCAAACTAGTTCAAGCAAGCTTAAGGCACAGAGTTGCCAAGGCAATAAAAAAAAGAAGGTTTGAGAAGACGTGAGGCAAACTCCCATACACATCAGGCTTCAAGTCAAAGAACACAGAAAATCAATGAGGTGAAAACCATGTACCCCTGAGAATGAATGAGGTGAAAATAAATTGACCACAAAATCGTATGTTCCCTTTTACACTCAGCCACACAGACACTCTTCCCAGTCCCTCTTGGCTCTGACAACACCAAAAAGATAAGGAAAAAAAGGGACCCAATGCCTTATTCATGAGCAAAGAATAGCGGAAAGCACTCAAATGATGGGAGAAAGAAGGGGTGTCATTTGAGGCAAGAGGCCCTGAGAGTTCACCTCAGCGGCATTTTGTTTCCTTCTACTTTCTGTGGACATTTTGTTCCTAGTGAGTCTCCAGTGGATGGCAAGGACTAAAGACTATCTCAGCTCAGAGTAGTTTTGCCCCAATAAAGGGCTGGTTGGGGGAGGCTTGCTGCCTCCAATAAGACAGGGATACAGTGACGGGATTTAGAATACAAGTGTCTGGGTGGCAGACGATCTGGGGGTGAGAGCAGGAGAGTATGATGCTTGAGGATGCAGGAGAAAAAGATCTTCTCTGTTCCAGGTGATGGCCACAGTGAGAGCTTGGAGCAGTGTCTTTGGGACCCAAGTCAGGAAGGGAGGAGGCTGCTTATTTACACTTTCTAGGATTCCCATCGTCCTGGCACAAAAGGAAGTTCTACAAATAGTTGTTGCATTGATGACTAAGGTGGGTAAAAATACATCTAAAGCCAATGAAGATGCTTTGTGGCATCAAGGTATCAGGGAAATTGAACAAAAGTAGGAGTTGTTGGGACCATGCCTAAGAAGAATAATGGATAGGGATCCAGGGCAGCGGGAGAATATTTATACTAGTGGTTCTCAACCCTAGTTGTAACTTAGGCTCGATCACCAAGGAAGATTAAAAATAACAGTCCTGAGCCTTGAGGTTACCCCCCACTAAGAAATTTTGATTTGGCTGGTCTGGAGCAGGGTTAAAGTTTGGAACCACGGGGTGGGGTGAGGTGGGGTGGGGTGGGGTGGGGTGGGGTGAAGGCACTGTTCCGATCAGCTCTAACTACTGGCTCTTCAAGCCCACTGAGTTTTGACAAGCAGCCAGCAGGGTGTTTTTCCGGGTAGGAGCAGGTCTGTGTTCTTGTCTCTGCACACCACCATCAGAATGGTCTTCCCAAAGCCCTCTCCTCCATAAGCGAAATGACTGTGCATCACTGGCAGGTTAAAAATCCTCGAACAAGTTCGTGGCTTTCGTATGACTTCCTTTCTTGTGATTCTTCAAGAACAATGTCATACTTCACACTTAGACATGACCTTGAGGGATTTCTGAACTCCAAATGAAGATTAAAAAAAAAAAAAGTTCAGAAAATTGAGTTATGAGCACTTTCTTCAAAAGAAGAGTCCAGAAATAAACCAACATAAAAATGTCTCTCTTGGCGGACACTTTCGTAGGAAACTCTGGTTAAAGATCATTAGATTCTTGACTGACAGTCCACTGAGTGGGAAGCTAATCCCAGAGGCAGGCTCTCTTTAAGCTCATTAAAGTTTATTTTTAAATTACTTAAGCATTTTATCAGGAATATTAATTTCTTCCCAGAAGGAAGTTGAGAAATACATCATGCAAAGAATTCTATCCAGACCAGGTTTGGGACAATTTTTCCTTTCTAAGGAAAATCTTACAACTCTCTGCAAAACTGAAGCAACTCCCTTTGCTTTAATTACTTTTAAAGCAAATAAAATCATTCTGGCACCATCTCGTAGTCACCCTAAAATCAGAAGACAATGAGTGATGTTTTCAGACTTTCCAGAGAAAAAAGTTGTCTGATCCAAGATTTCCATACCTGAGAACAAATTATTCATATGTAAGAGCAAACTAAAATTATTTTTTGTTATGCAAGGATTCTAAATGGATCCCATTTTGTTCTTTCTGAAAAGCTCACTCGAGGAGGTACTCGAGCAAAACAAAAATTAAATCGCAACAAAAATTTCTAGAAAGAGGGAAGCAACCTATAGAAGTTACTGTATGGTGATGGTAAGGTGATGATAATGTTATTGTCAAATGTAAAATAAGTGTTAAGAGAAACTCCTGACAAAATGGAGCGCGTGAGAAAAAGCATCACCACTCTCTCCTCCTGCTTTGGAACATTTTTGTGCTCTCTGTTTTTTCGCAGTACTGCCCGAGGCAGTGTGTTATTAAGACCATGAGTCTTCCCCCTGGAGGGCTGAATTTTTTTACATACTGATCTCAGCAAAAAGCAAAATACCCCTTTCTCCAGCAGCGCGGAAGACTGAGATGTTCTCAACTCATTCTTAAACAGGTGTAACCCTAAAAAGATATTCAATAAATAAAGCTACAGATTACAGTCAGGATAGAAACATAAACATGACCTGCCGCTTGGAGTTTTGCCCCTCTAATCTCAAAGCACAGAGCCAAGTTCAACTCCTCCAAGAAGCCTTCCATGAAGGGACTACAAGGAGAAATTGCCTGACACATTCTAGGCAATCCATACATGTCTGAATTGAAAGAATTAAATAGAAACAACCAACTTAACTGATTTACCTTCCCACGGTACTTTTGTAAGTCACGTGCAGCCACAGTAAGCAATCGGACACCTTCTCGTTCACCTGATTTGTTAGAAGTCAAATCACAGAATTTGCCTCTCCCCCCCTCCCCCACGCACCACCACCACCACCTTTCAGTAAGAGTGCTTTACTCCTTATCTGCACGCTTGGAACCGAGATGTCTGGGGTGAGGAGTGCCAGGTAGGAGGGGTTGTGAACATCCCGCAGCTGAGGGAGGAGGTCACGTGCCCAGCCAGAGGCTGCCCCGTGCACGTAGGCCCCTCCCGGCCACGCCTTGGAGCCACGCCCCACCGCCCAGCCGGCTCCCTATTGCCCACAGTCTATGGTGCCCTGCGCTACCCTCTCCCGCTAAAGGGAATTTGAAATTCAGAGGACCCGCTGGAATGCAGCAATGGTTGGAAGTTACCAAATTACCAATTCATCTCTCTCCTCCTACCACTCGCAGACATTGAAATTGTTAAATTAACACCTCATTCCTTGCACACGCGCACACACACATACACACGCACGCACACCTCCTCTCTCTCCCACCCACCCCGGTTACAATAGCTAATTCCAGCATTCTGGATAACCAAAGGCGACACTCACACAGGCCACATGTGACCTGAGCTCCTGTGGCCCCCAGCAGCCCACATCCATTCAGAGTTTCCGTAGGTGGCACAGAAGGCCAGAGACCCCACTGTGGTCCTAGTCGTGCTTAGAACTATGTTCTCACCCTCGCTCCCCTTATCTGCAGAGTGGCAAGGTACAGACAGGGCCCAGCCCCAAATATTGCTTTCCTGCAAAGATGAGTGCGTCATCCACAGGTCTGCCGGAGCGGGAAGCCACTGTCCTGTCACATCCGAACCTGTGTTTTCAGAACACTCGGACATCTGCGTGGGGCTTTCTCGTTGGCACGTCTTCCTCCACCTTTTCCAGATACGGCCTCCCCTTAAAGGCGCGGCGGCTGAGCCCGGCTGCTATGCAGCCCGCGCCCTGAGGATTCAAAAGGAAACGGGACCCGAGCCCGTCGCTGGCCTCGCCGGGACCCGCGGGCGCGCTGCGGGGGCTGCGGGGCCGGTGTGGCGGCGGCAGGGGCCCCGGACCCGGCCGCGCCCCCGCGCTGCGCGCACCTCGGGAGTCTTCGAAGGAACGAGAGGAATGAGCCGAGGCTGCAGCCGCGCATTCTCGGCGCCCCCCCCTCCACCCCGAGCCCCACCCCACGCCGCATTCACCGCCCGGGCACTAATCCCTTCTTGGTGCTCTTGAGTCAGGTGTCATTCCCCTCCTTTCCAGGTCTAGCGACGCTGCTCCGAGACCTGCCTGGCTCCCGAGCCCCTCTCTGGAGCTCACGAGGAGGCCGTTGGCCCAGGGGCACCGATCCCAGCTAGCAACCCCGAGCCCGGCCCCGACCCCACCCCGCCCCGGCAGCTCTCCCACACTCCCTGACCCTGGGGGCTGCGGGGCTTCTGCCGTGAGAGGGGGCCTGGCCCCTGCCACCCTGACCCTTCCCGGGAAAACACTTTGGGCTCCTTGAAAGGGAAAGTGGCTGCGCTTAAACAAAACAGAACAACAACAACAAAACTGAATCCGTGCTAAGAGGTCCCAGGGGAAAGGGTTCGGGTTAGCTGCTTTTTCAGACTTACTTATGGCGCAGCGGGCCAAGAATTGGACCAAAATTCCAGGGATAGGAGTGGGATGGGGAGCCGGGATTGAATTTTCTACCCTGAGATGACTGCTGGCTGTGCTGTGCTATAGGATGCTGCATGGCAAAACGTAGACTAAGAAGGCCTGTACTGTGGGGCGCCTGGGTAGCTCGGTCTGCTGAAGGAGGGACTCTTGGTTTGGCTCAGGTCATGATCTCAGGGTCGTGAGATCGAGCCCCACATTGCGTGCTGCACTCAGCGCAGAGTCTGCTTGAGATTCTTTCTCTCTCCCCCTGCTCTCTCTCTCTCTCTAATAAATGAATAAGTAAAAATCTTTATTAAAGAAAAGGGGGGGCTTGTACTGTAACAGAGAAGGAGAAAGAGGTTCAGAGGAGGGTGGAGAAATGCAGGCAGTGGTGAAAATAATAAACCGTCAGGAACACCATCAATAAGCCAGGGAATGCTCTAAACTGCTCAAACGCTATGTATCATTTATTCTCAGGGCAATTCTAGGAGTCCAAGGTAGACGAAGTTATTATACCCATTTTGCAGATGAGGACACCAAAACACAGAGGTATTAAACCAACTTGCCATCGAACGCAGGGCGGAGCTGGGAGGAGCTCCCCTTGGTACTGCTCCTTTTCCATCTGGTAAAACCAGGCTAGGTGGCAGGCCTTTGGGAACTTACCTGGTTTTAGGTAAATTCTAGCTCCACTGTTTAGATGAGCCACTTAATCTCTGAGTCCCAGTTTCTCAGGAATGAGGGCGATAATTGTTGACTTTTCAGGAATGCTATGAAAATCAAATGCGATAATGGATCTGCACGCAGTTTGCAAAGTAGAAGGCAGTTACCAAATATAAAATAATTTCATATTGTCCTGGTTCTTCCCTGGAGTGGGACCCTAAAAAAGATCTCCTGATAAGGGCATCCATGTACAATCATTAGCCTTCAGAGAAACTTCCATTTCTGCCTGCGCTATTTGTGATACAGACATTGAAAAAGCCCCTGTTGCAAGTAGGCCTCCTTCCCCTTTAACAGAATTCTTTGTTCCGTTTGCTGAATGTACTCCTGAATTTAGGTTGCTTCCCCCAGGTATTTCCTTGTAACTTAGAAACAAATGACTAGACATCATGTTGGCTCTATGGTTAATATCCCAGCCTGGCGGGAATCGAGTCCCGTTTCTTTTTTAAGCGTGGGGGCTGAGCTTGGGAAACCACCAACTGCCTCCTTCCTGGCTGCTAGGTCGTGACCCCACTGGAGGGCGGGCATGGTTCTCAGGCCCACCCCCTGCTTCTTCAATGCGGTGTGGGGGAGTGTCTGGGAAAATCAGTCAGGAAAGCTCAGTGGCGATCCTTCAGGAGAGGGAGAAGGAACCTGCGAGATTCTGCACGTGGCTGGAGTATCAGTTTGCTAGAACTGGCGTAACGACGGACCAGAGACTGAGCCGCTTAAACAACAGAATTTTACCTTCTCCTAGTTCTGGAAGCTAGACATCTAAGATCAAGCAGGGCTGGTTCCTTCTAAAAGCCGTGAAAGAAGGGCCTGTTCCAGGCCTCTCTCTTCGGTGTGTTAGATGGCATCTTCTCCCTGTGTCTTCCCGTGGTCATCCCTCTCTACCTATCTGTGACCTCACCTCTTCTTCTTATAAGGACAACAGTGATACTGGCTTTGGGCCCACCCTATGACCTCATTTTAACTTAATTACCTCTTTAAAGACCCTATCCCCAGTTATAGTCACATTCCGAGGTACTGGGGGTTAGGACCTCAATGCATGGATTTTAGGGGGGCACTTTTCAGCTCACAACACCTGGCAGGCAAATGGAGTAGATCCTCTGCAGCACAGCTGAGAGCAAATGTTTCCCTAGAACCAGCACATAAAGATCGTACCCATTATTAGATAAGGTTGTTGCCTGTTGCCTATTAAAGTGGCAGGCTTTTTTCCACGAAAACATGAATTCCAAAATCAAGACTATTTTGTGATGTATTGTATTTCCTTTTTTGCTCCGGTAACTGGGAAACTCAGACCCAAATTTGTCAGTAAGTCTTGGTGGCCATATAAGATTTTATGACCTGTGGATCTCCATGCCATACTGGATTATGGTCTTCCAATCCTATCCATATTTTCCTTAGCCCTGATTCTATCTTTATACTTTCTCTATTATTAGACAAAATATATTCTAGATACTACTACCATGTTCCTGCTGTGGAACATGGTAAGGACAATAAATGAATAAATTCTACAACTCTCTAACCAAGACCAGTAATAGTAGCCCCTAAGGAAGAGTTGCCTGTGTTATGTGTCTGGCTTTTCCATTTACCTCTGGAGACAGTGACTTATAGGAATTCGATGAGAATTCATGATAGAGCTGCTCCAGAGAACTTTAAGCTACTTCAGAAGCAGAGCATTTGTCAATAAAGCCACAGCCAGCAAGGAAGTTAATATTCTGACACCAAATAATGCTGCAGCTCTTGATGCCTCCCCCAAACCTGCCCCACTCTCCCCTCCCTCACCTGCTTCTGCTGTATTATTTTCACAAGGATTTGGGGGGTGGGTGTCTTTTCCCTTCCCCAACCCCCATCTCTAACTTACAAAATTACCCCTTGGGATCCTAAATTCAGAACACCTAGTTGGCGAAGCAAACTCCAAATGATCAGAGGCAATAGTGTTAATTATGATCATTATTAGTCGCATTATGAACCTGCTTTTGTCTCATCGTGGAATACAGAACAGTAAGGTACTGCTGCTGTCCAAATATTTTCTGTTAAGGTGGCAGGAGATCAGACAGCACAAGGCCTGATGCCACCTGAAGCTAAATTATCACTTAATATACACAGTGAGGAGCTGATGTCCAGAAGTCAGCATCAAACTTCTTGCTAACATGATGAGCAATGGCCATCTGTCCCCACAAAGCCAGGCAGTGTGACCTTGAGTCCCAGGCGTTGCTAGCACGGCTCTTGCCCATGATGACGGATGAGAGATGGAGCTGCTCTAAGACTTTTCTGTTATTAGCAACAACCAAAACCAAAGCGTTTGTCTCTTTTTTTGTTACACATTTTCTCCTAAAACAAACACACACACACACACACACACACACACACAAAACAAACAGGAAGAATCAACTGGAACCTGGATAACAAGTTAAAGCTTAGAGATGTGTGATCTTATTTTCTTAGAAGGAAGATGTATGCACATAATTAATATGCAATCAAAGAGCAAAGCAGAGCTCATGCATTATACCGGAAATTCCTTCATGTTTTATTAATCTAAACTACATGGAAACATCTAGCTGGAACAAAGGCACAGCTCAAAACCTCCAGCCACTAAATTTCTCCCGACAAACAGCGAGTCACTCTAAACTCTGTGACTACCGCTGTTGGCAGAGAGAAAGGAAACAACAATAGAGAAGGTGAGAGCAAGTCACTGCTAAAATACAACCTTGCCAGTGAGGGGTTTGTAATCTAGATTGACTCATTAAATCCTTATGTGGATTGAATGCATTCCCCCATTTGTCTCCTGCATTCTTTTCTGTGTTGGTCATACAAGGGATTGTTAGCATCCTCAGAACAAAAAAGGGGGGGTGGAAAGTAAGGGCCTACTTCTCAGTGGGAATCCATCATATGACAGAGAGTAAAATAACCATGTCCAAGATCAACAAAACCAGACATTATAAAATGTTTCTTTAAGCCTGAGTGGTTCTCACAATATCAAGCAAATATGTATGCAGTGTGTTATTTTTGTAAAAGAATTCCATTTTTCCATAACCTTTTGCTTAGCTCTCGGGATTTAAGGGGGGAAAAAAAGTTTAAAAAAAATGTCAGTCATTTCCTAAGAACTTGCTTCAATAGTTCATTTAAAGAAATAGGAAACATAAAGAGTTATTGGTGTATCCTTTTGCATGAATGAGACCAAGAGGAAAAAACAGTTGGCCATGGCTTAAGCTGTAAATATTGTTTATTGTCGTCCCCAGGAGAATCTGGGGGGATTGGGTGGCAATCCAGGAGTTCGGCAGCTCAAAGGGCCCCAACTCTCCATTCTTGTGTTCCTCCATCCTTTGTGTGTAGGCTTTTCATTTAGTATCTGTCAGCTCGCGGTCCAAAGTTGGCCGACAAAGCTCTAGGTATCGGATTTGCGCCCTGGCATCGCAGCAAGGAAGAAAGGGCAGAGACACAAGTTTTAGCCTGACTGGGCTCTCTCTTTATTCAGGAAGGGCAGCCTGTGTATATTTCCCCTTGGATCTCATTGGCAGACCTGGATCTCTTGCCTTTCGGTAGGCCAATCCCTAGCGACAACGAAAACAGGCTTCAACCAGGCATGGTTCCCTCCTGGGAGGAATCTCCACCTGATACTAGTCAGGGGGGAAGATGTGGATGAATGGCGGCTGGGAAAGGCGAGGACCACAGTCCGCCCGCAAGAGGCCAAGTCCCAGCCGCCTCCCCATTCTCCAAACACTCTACTGTCAGTTTCCTGGGGCCTTCTCAAGACCGGCCCATGTAAAACAGCTGCCCACCAGATAGGATATGATATTCAGAATCTTTTTCCTTTCTGGCTTCCCAGGCATTTTCATGCTGTTTTCCATGCTGCTATGGGCCATATAACTTTTCTTCTCGCAGCAAGTGGCTCTAAGGTGGGCCGAGCCTTCTTTCCTCTTGCCTTCCACATTGGAGCAACCTTACCCTTCTTCATCTTCCATTTCACTAAGAAAAAAAACAAAATGCAGGCCTGTGTGCTTGTTGAAGCTGTGGCTTTGGTCTCTGGGATCAGAGCAAGATAGGTTCCCTCCATGGCAACAGACAGGGCAGAGTGGGGGCTCCCCACTGTAGCCCACGTGGCCACGAGTGTTCCTCGATCATTGACCTTATCTATTAGATGCACTTGGTTGGAAAAAGCAATCTTCTTTGAAAGAAGTGTCCAGTCCCTGGCAGCCACTTCCTGCCCCTCCCCCGGGGAGGCCCCTGCTCCAATGGGGTTTCCAGATCAAGCCCCCCCAACCTAAGGATGGGGGACACTCAATCAGTACCACTGCCACACTCTGGGGCTCTTATTGCTTGTCCAATCCTAATAGGACACTATCAGAAAACTGTTGGTCTCCTAATAAAAGGAAAAAGAAAAAGAAAGAAGGAAATCTGATCTGATCTGCCTGGGTGGGTTGGCAGCAAAGGGAGAGTCTCCCTGCAGGAAGAGCAGCCGGATCTTGGAGCCCAGAGGGCGGCTCTCCGATGATCCGCCTCCCCGAGATCCAAGCTGGCCTTGCTGGAGCAGGGTGGGGGCGGGGAGCTGCACTCGCGCTCTTCCTGACCCCCGTGTCGCCCCTTCCGATTTCCTCCCGATGCCTGTGTTACCATGTGGGCCAGGTTACAACACAAAAATGTGGCTTTTCTAGAGAGGCAAGAGAAAGGAGAGACACGGGATTACAACTAGAGGATTTAGCTTCCTACCGATGTGGTTTCTTGGTTGTCTTCTTGGGGTCTGCTGCCGGTGAGGCTCTAGGCTCGCCTTCTTACATCAGAAGCCATGGGCAGCAGAATGACAAAGTCGGGGCTCCCCGACCGGCCGAGGGCTGACAGCAGCGCAAGACTCAGAAGACTCTCAGCAATGTCTGGAGACATGTTTGGTGGTCACAGCTTGGGTGATGCTACCAACCTGTAATGAGTAGAGGCCAGGACACTGCTGAGAAGTCCATGATACAGGATAGGCCTCACAGCAAAGCATCATCTGGTCCAAAATGGCAGTAGTCCTATGATTGAGACAACCTACCCTTGCCTCTGGGCATCTGCCAACCTTGGCAGGAAGAACTGGGAGGCCGTGGCTCTGGTTCCGCCGCATTAGCACATCACCTACCTGGAGGCATAAAGGGGGGTACAGAGGGGCGAAAGGCTGTATTTTCTAACTGGTCGTCATTGGTGATCTCTGTGGTTCGTGGGAGGGGCAGAGAGGGCCTCCTCCTCACTTTAAGCCTGAGCAAGAGGAGACTTCAAGAAACCCACCCCACCAGCGTGACACTGGCCCTCTGGATTTAGGGGAAACGAGAGCTGGCGTCTGGCTTTTCTCAAGTAAACAGTCTCAACATAAGAGGCTCTCTGGAGCTGACAGAGCTGAGAAGAAGAGCTGCACTGGGGGCAAAACTACACCTCTACCAACAGCAGAGAAAGGCCTGGCCTGGGATGGTCTTAAGAAGGGTGGGGGGCTCAGTCGGGCAAGCATCTGACTCTTGGTTTTGCCTCAGGCCATGATCTCAGGGTCGTGAGATGGAGCTTCACATTGGGCTCTCGCCCAGTGCAGAGTCTGCTTGAGATTCTTTCCCCTCCCTCTTCCTCCCTCCCTGCTCCTCTCCCAGCTCACACCCTCTCTCTCTCTCCCTTTCAAATAAATAAATAAAATCCTAAAAAAAAAAAAAAAAAAAGACCCTACCTACAAGGATCCTTTGGAGTAACAGACATACCCCAGCACAGGAATGGATTGCTAGAATCCCAGGGGATATGACAGAGATAAGGTAGGCTATAGGATGGGCACAACTCCCTGGGGGCTGACGAGAGTGCCACCATCTTCCCTCCCACAACAGAAAGTGACCACACTAGAATGCAGAATCATGACAGTGCTTTATGTCGGGATAGCTTTGAATCTGCCCCTGTATATTTCTTTTTAATTTTGGTGCTTGGTTATCAGTAATTACTTGTGAACACACCTCCCCCAAAATATTAACAATCTGACGATTGGGAGTTAATGCCAGTTATTGAAAGAGAGCTTTGACCAGGATTCAAATCTTGACAGAAACTTGCTCCTGTGCTTCAAGATTTTTTTTAATCTGTAAAGTAGGTTTACAGTTGTTTTGCAGATTATGAAGATAAAGCACTTAGCACAGAGTAAGATTTCAAGAAATGGCTGCCTTCCATGCATGTGGGCGTGGCCTGAACTGGTACCCATGCATTTGCAACATAGAACCTTTCTCTAATTCTGCCTGGGCTTTTACTGAAGAAAAAAACAATGAGACTCTTTCTGCTCCTATTGCCAGACTAATGCGCATGTCACAGTGCTTCCCACAGTTATATGTACCTGCTAGGATGCTTTCAGTTACAAGAACAGGGAACCAAACTAAATGTACCTTAAAGTATAGAGCATTTATTATCTCACATAACAAGACTATAAGTGGAACAGTTCTAGGGTTAATTAGCAACCAAATCTATGTCATCAAGAAGCTGTCTTTCATGGGGCACCTGGGTGGCTCAGTCATTAAGCATCTGCCTTCAGCTCAAGCTATGATCCCAGGGTCCTGGGATCGAGCCCCACATCAGGCTCCCTGCTCAGTGGGAAGCCTGCTTCTCCCTCTCCCACTCCCCTGCTTGTGTTCCCTCTCTTGCTGTGTCTCTCTCTGTCAAATAAATAAATAAAATCTTAAAAAAAAAAAAAAAGAAGAAGAAGCTGTCTTTCCGTTCTCTTATTTCCAGTGTTGTGGCCTTTGTCCTCTCTCGGAGTCTTAAGATGGGGACTGTAGCTCCAAGCACTTTATCCTTCTGCAATAGCACAAAGAGGTAGGAAAATGAGGACATTCCCAACCTTTTCACAGAAAATTCCTACCCAAGAATCTTCCTTTCACATCTAATTGGCCTGAATTGTATCAGATGCTCATGTTTCACCAATCACGGGCAATGGGAAATGAAACCACTAGGAATGGTTTGGACCAATCGAGATTCACCCCAGGAGTGACTGGGACCTCCTCCCGGAGTACAAGAATAATGAAGAATGAGTAAACAAATAATTGTGGTTGTTAGACCACTCAAAATATCTCCAGGCTCAGACATTGCGAGAGCCCCATCAAGTCTATTCCCCCATGCTTGGAAAATAAATATCTAGCATAATGATATATAACAATGGGGTGGAAAGACAGGAGCTTGGAGTTTTTACCAGCAAACTGGCCATTAGGAAAGTTAGTTTCCTTTGACTTTTTGAATAGCTATTCTCCTGAAGTTTCTCTCTCCTTTGGGCAGATACTCATTTTTTAAAAATAATGACCTCATTGATTTTATCAAAATGATACACACTCATTTTTTTAATGAGCAATACAGGAAAGTACACAGGGCGAAAAAAAAGGCAACAAATCACCCAAATCCCACTGCCGAGAACTAACTAATGTTAACACTGATGAGCATTATTGCAGACATTACTCTGCACATGAGACAGATCCGGGAAAAGAGAACTTTAGAAAGAAATAATTTAATAAGGATAGCGTGCTGTGTATTCTCTTATTAATTAAAAGTATTCACTTTAATGTGGCTTGATTTTATTTTATTTTTTTTAAAGAGTTTTCTTTTCTTTCTTTCTTTTAAGATTTTAATTATTTATTTGAGAGAGGGAACACAAGCTGGAGAGAGAGGCAGAGGGAGAAGCAGACTCCTCCCTGAGCAGGGAGCCCGATGCGGGGCTCAATCCCAGGACCCGGGGATTATGACCTGAGCCGAAGGCAGATGCTTAACGACTGAGCCACCCAGGCGCCCCAAATGTGGCTTGATTTTAATCAGCAGGAAAAATACCTTGAAGTGAAACTGAAAAGTATCATGGAATTTTTAGACATGTATTTCTTGGCCATAAGATATATTATTTTCCTAAAATATCTAAGTATTTTAAAAAGAAGCAAATCTGATGTTTAAGAAGTTAGAGTATCTTTACCTTTTCCATACAGGTTGCATTTTAGATAGTAAGGTTCGATAGGTGAGGCAATTAACCTCCTCCCATCTCTACTTCCAAATTTCTATTGATGATAATATTTTTATTTTATCAAGTTTTGTGATATTCGCACTCTTTTCGGTAACTGTAATTCTGGGCCAGCTGTTTTGAGCAAGCATCCCTTGCTGCCTTCCTTCAGGCCTTCTTGAAGCCAAGTATCCGAAGGCAACACGTCCCACCCAGACTTCATACCCTCTTCCTGGGCTCTCCAGCTGAGCAAATGGCAGCTTCACTGGTGTCCGGCCCCAACCGTCATTCCTCATGTTATGCTTTTTTATACCATTCCTTTTTGTCCCACTGACCAGGTCCCGTGCACTTTATTATTCAGTCTTCCACTGCTTGTTTCCGACGTCCACATCACTTTTTCAGGTAAGTTGTGTAATTCCTTGCTGGCAGGAACCTAGTCTAATGTTGCATTTTCTTGTCGCCTCACAGAGCACTGAGCACTTAATATACTCTCAATAGACAACTGCTCAGTCGAAATAGCCACATGCAGAATAAAACAAAAGCAACAGACTCTGGCATAAAAGATGGAAAAAGTACAGATATATCCCTGCTTGCTCATCACAGATAGCAAATGGCCACTAAGCTTCCCAGACACCCTGTGGAAGAACACGCAGAAGCATGTCTCTTGGCTTCTTGAAAGGAGATGATCTATCACAGGAAATAATAGGGTGATTGGATCATTTTCTGTACCACTCACATGGAAAAAATCTAGAAATTTTAATGCTGAAAATGAAAAGATGGTATTTTTGATCTATGAAAATTCAGGACACCTGGATGGTGCAGTTGGTTGAGTATTGGACTCTTGGTTTCGGCTCAGGTTGTGATCTCATGAGTCCTGAGATCAAGCCCCATGTCGGGCTCCACCCTTAGTTCAGAGTCTGCTTGAGATTCTCTCCTTCTGCCCCTCACCCCTCACTGGCACACTCTCTCTCTCAAAAAATAAAATAAAATTAAAAAAATAAAATAAAATAAAATAGAAAGGGTCAGTTGCTTACCATTCAGCCCTGTACAGTAACTTTTCCCCACAAGCACCTTGAAGGCTTTTTCTGTCACCGATGATTATAAAAAAAGCCTTTATGGCTACATGTATTTTTAACATATCTGCAAAATAAAGACCTCTACTTATAAAATAAACATTCATGTGTTAGTCTAGTTTGTTTTTTTTTTTAAGATTGATTTATTTATTTGAGAGAGAGAGAACACAAGCAGGGAGGGGAGGCAGAGGGAGAGGGAGAAGCAGACCCCCCACTGAGCAGGGAGCCCGATGTGATGCAAGGCTTGATGCCAGGGCCCTGGGATCATGACCTGAGCCATGAGCTGAAGGCAGAGCCCAACTGACTGAGCCACCCAGGCACCCTAGCCTAGTTTTTTTTTTTTTTAAAGAATTTACTTTTTACCTAAGACTTGCCCTCAGATATTTCACAATTTCCAGAAAAATAGGTCTCTCTCATTATATTAACTAGATGCATTCCAGCAGTGAGTGTGTGTGTGTGTGTGTGTGGTTGGAGAGAGAGGAGCCCTAAATCAAGTACTATATAATATGTGTTTTCCCCCACTGATTTCTACTAGTGTAATAAAAATGTCAAGCTAAAGGAACAAATAAATTCTAGAGGTAAAGTCTTCCTACATAGTTGTTGCAGAAATACCAACTATATGCTTTTGGAACAAATGGGGTAGCTACTCACCATCGACCACATCGGGTCTTTGTCACCTCTGCTCTATTAGCCCCAATCTGTGTCCCTCCACCCCACTGTCCCTCTGTTTTCAATGGGACCAAGGGTTCAGCTGCCTGCCACACAGTCAGCTCATCCACCTGTTGAATTCAGGTTCCCTACCCTGCCTCACAAATCCCAACTCAGTAGGTGGGGGATGAAGCCAGGAAATATGACTTTTGGTCACCTCCCTAAGTCATTCCAAAGAATTCCACGGCTAACACCCTCCCCAAGTACCTCTTTCTCTTGGAAGCCTTGCTAATCCTCTCAATTCTCCACTCTTCTCCCAAGCAATACATACATAGAAATATATCCTATTATTATATAATGTTATATTATAAATAAAGCAGGATCTCCACCATATTACTCTTCATGGTCTTAGCCCAAGGCTTGGAATATTGTAATTCTGTACATCTTTGTGGAATGAATCAATAAAAGAAAGAATCAGGAAAAACATCTCATTATCTTTGAAGATGGAGAGCTTAAGATGTGGTCTGGTCCTTGGGCACTCAGGGGTGTCTGCTGAGACCCTCAGCACTCCCCCTTTCAGGTGGGCTCTCAGCTTCAGCAGCAGATCCCTTCTTCTGGAAGCCCTTACTTCAGGCTCCACTACCAGGACCGTTTCCCCACCTCCTGACCAAGAGTGAGGTGGCAAGATTTAAACTTCACCAAACACTGGTGTGTAATTGCACGAAACTGCAGACTTGGGATTCCAGGTACTGAAACAGATCACATTTGAATAAAAGAGAAACACGTGTCATTTGGGCGAGAATTGTAGCTGGTAGAGGGTCCTACCATTGAGATTTATCCCCTGGCTTCCACAAATCATCATACAGTTGTGATTTTCTGAGAATCAGCTGTTAAATAAGATGTGCTTGGACAGTTACCTACTACCATCTTCTGAAACCCTCACAGTAACAGGAAGGCAGAGTGGTGGCACAAAGAAAAGAAATAAAACAGAAATAAGTGTGTAAACAAGACTATTAAACTATCCAAGAGCTAAATCGACTTGGTCGCGCCTCAGCCGCACTGCTGTCTGTGACCAGACTGACTAAAAGGGAGAGAACAGTGCCCCTTCCAAACAAAATGCAGAAAGCAGCCAGAGGACGTAGCTGTTTAGGAATGCCTGCCTCGCGATTCTTATTTACCGTTGCGGGGCTTAAGCCTCGATGCATACGCGTTCACAATATAAACAGGAAGGATTAGAGTGACCCCACGTCCCAAAAGACTGAAGCAGTCCGGGAAAAGCTCCGGTTACCTTGCATCCTGAGCAGCCTGCCCCTTGATGACAAATGTCCCAGATTCGGGCGTTCTTTTGTAGTTCATGGGAAAGCACGACTAATCCGTGCAAGCCCGCGCGCACACAGACCAGCTCCATTCAGCAGCGTCGCACAAAGCGCTGGCTGGCTCCCCGCGTGGGGCCCGGGCGCCCGCTCCCCGCCCTGGCCCCCCGGCCCCCCGGCCCCGCTCCCGCTCCCCGAACCCCGGCCCCCCGGCCCTGGCCCCAGGCCCGCTCCCCCCGACACCCGGGCCCCTACCCCTGGCCCCCAGTCCCCAACTCCTGGTCCCGGCCCCAGCCCCAGCCCCGCTCCCAGCCCAGGCCCCCGGCCCCAGCCCCCACTCCCCGGACCCACTCCCCGCCTCGGCCCCCGGACCCCAGCCCCCAGCCCCCGGGCCCCGGCCCCTCGACCCCGCCCGGCCGCTCTCTGCTGTGCCTCCACGTGTGGGCGCCGCCCCGCTGCGGGGACACCGGACTGGCGGCGACTCCCGTATCCCTGCGTCCCGGCTTCTGCGGAAGGGGAAAAGCAAGACCGCAGGCTGGCCTTCTGCCTCAAACCAGTTCTTCTATCCTGCCAGGGGTTCACCCCACTTTTTAAACCCTCCGCCCTCTGTTCCCCTCTCCTTTTCCGTTCTCTTGGTTCAGGCGGCACTTTGAATGCTCCAGGCTCTGTCCTGAGAGCCTCGCAGGGAGGGAGTGATCTCATGGGCAGCACAACCCTGTGAGGTAGGTGCGCTTTACAGGGGAGGAAACCAGGCACAAACACGCCCTGGGGCGCCGCACGTGGAACCGGGCTTCCAGAGTGCACCTTCTTCACCATTAAGCTGCACCTGTCACTAACACAGAACTTTTCCATAACCTAACCTGGGAGTCGCTCTGAAAGAAAAACATCTATGTTTCCGTCTCAACTGACACTTTGGAGGTCACACGCCAGGCAAATGGAGAAGACCCAGGGAAGAGGTGGGCGGTGGTTCACAGTGTGTCAGCAGCAAAGCCTGGCCCACAGAAAGTTCCCTTACTTCTTCTGGAAGGGCTTTCAATGAACAGCCACCCTCCACCAGCTCGTTTCCCCATTACAGGGGTTAAAGCAGTCTCTGCCTCAGAGAAGGGGGTTTAAAAACCAAGCTGTAAAACCAAGAATGGTGTGCCCTAGACATTTCCAGTAGGATGGCTGAAACGAGGGTGGTCTGCAGGGGTTTCCTAACTGGTGACAAGTGATCTCCTTGGTATTCTGGAAAATGCTTGAAATCCTATGCTCTGTTCCTGGGAATATGTTGATAATTCAGAAAACAACAAGGTGGTGAACAAAACCCAGAAAGTCCAGGCAGATTTGTTGAGGTTTGGAACGTATGAATCAGAAAACGGCTGAATTTGTGTAGGGGGAAGGGAGTGGGGAGTTTGGAGGGGGGGGGGAGTTTCACCGTCATTAGTGATTAAAGCAATGAAAGGAAACAGCAAAGAGATACCAAATTTTACTTTGTCTAAACAATAAAAACAAAATGGAACGAGGTAGAGTTTGCCATTTTATATACCACTGGTGGGAGTGCCAGTTGGAGCAAACCTTTAAGAGATGATTGGGAAACACTTACCAAAAACCTTAAAATGTGTACATTTTTGGCCCAGTAGTTCTACTTCCTTTGGCTAGAAGAAGAGTCAATAACACCAGTAGAATGGAAACAGATCTAGACATCCACCAATAGGGGACTGCTTAAGTAAGTTACAGCAATCCATGCAAAGGAAACTACTCACCATATGTGGATAACAGGGGGAAAAAAGCACATTTTAAAAGAGTACGTATGCTCACAGTACCTTTTTTAGAAAAAAAAGTCTATAGAAATATGTCTGGAAGGGCATACAAAATGTTACTGTTCAATGATTGTTTTACTTTCTTCTTTATGTTTTTCTGTATCTTCTACTTTATCTTCAACTGAAAAAGAATTATATGAGTAATAAAGAAAAACAAGGCATTTACTTTCAAGGGAAAAATACACTTCTCTGTCTCTCCCCATAATGGTACAGTGAGAGCAGCCTCTGAGTCAAAGCTGGGACAGCCCTCCACCTGGGCAAGAACACCCAATGGGATTCTTGTCACACTGGTGTCTGGTATGGGAGCATAAGAATGTCCTTCAATCAGCAACATGGAGGACAGACACAGGTCTTAGGCTCTCAGCAGGGAATTTAACTGGAGAATGTTGTTTCCAATGCTTGGCAAAGAAATTTATCACAGATTGAAGTGGCTATTTCTGGACCTATGACCTTACGATGGGGGGGGGGGGGGCTCCTACCAAGAGATATGAGCAAATTTTTAAAATTGATACATATTTGACCTACAACATTATGTGCAAGTTGAAGGTGTACAATATATGGCATCTGATGCGTTTATATTTTGCAATATGATTGCTATTGTAGCGTTGGCTATTATCTCTACAGGGTCACATAATTATCATTTTTTCCAGTTTGGAGAACAATTAAGATCTAGTCACTTAGCAAGTATAGTGTTTATAATACAGTTTTATTTTCTATAATCACTGTAATGTGTATTAGGTCTCCAGGACTTATTACATAAAGATCATTTTTTTAAAAAGCACTAAAATAAGTCATTATGTAGTAAAGATCACAAATATATACTGTCTTTGTTTGCTAGGACTGTCGTAACTATGCACGAGAAACAGAGGAGCTTAAAACAACAGAAATTTCCTGTCTCACAATTCTGGAAGCTGGAAATCTAAAATTAAGGTGTCGGCAAGGCACAGGCTCCTCCTGAAACCTGTAGGGGAAAATCCTTCCTTGTCTTTCCTAGCACCTGGTGCTTGCTGGCAATCCTTGGCATTCCTTGGCTTGTGGGTGCCTCTTTCTGATCTCTGCCTGAATCATCACATGGCCATCTTTCCCTGTCTGTCTCTCTGCTCTTCTTGCTGGGTATCAGATTAGAGGCCCATCCTCTTCCAGTATGACCTCATCCTAACTAAATACATCTACCTTTGAGGATCCTATTTTCAAATAAGTTCACATTCTGAGGCCCCAGCAGTTAGGACCTCAACATGTCTTCTTGGAGGACACAATTCAACCCATTACATACATCTACAGAACAAAAGGTTTTAAGACAACTCTCTGGTCTTGTGTAAATGATATTTGTGTCTTGAGATAAAATTCAGTGACTGCATCATACATGGATTCGAAAGCTGCTATCTCCCAAATAAATTACATGAAAAGATAATATTCTCCCCCCCCCCAAAAAAATGTTGTCAATAACTCCCAAGGCAGCTTTTTTAATGATGACACTGTGAGATAGTTAATTTTATGGGTTAACTTGACTGGCTGTGGGATACCCAGATTAAACATGAATTCTGGGTGTGTCTATAGGAGTGGTTCTGGGTGAGATTAGCATTTGAATCGGTAGACTCAAAAAGGAGACTGTCCTTCCCAAGGGGAGTGGGCACCATTCAAGCCCCTGAGGGCCCAAGGAGAATAAAAGGCATAGGAAAGGATTTGCCGCATTTTTCTGCCTTGCCCTGCTTGAGCCAAGCCATCTCATCGTCTACCCTCAGGCTGAGATTTACACCATTGGAACCCAGTTTTCAAGCCTTCAGACTCAGACTGGATTTCACCACTGGCTTTCCCAGGTCTCCAGCTTGCACACAGCAGATGGTGGGACTTCTCAGCCCCCATAATCGTGAGCCAATTCCTCATAATAAAATCTCCTTTTATATATACATATATAAACATATATATAATATAAATATATACATTATATAAATATCTGTACATATCTTATTGGTTCTATTCTCTGGAGAACCCTGACTAGTACACACCAATGTTAAAAATTTGTCTAAAAAGTTTGAATAAAATTACTTCTTAATATTTGAGAGTTGAAAAAGCACATGTTCTAAATTAATATTCTGTTTTACATACTTAAGATCCCTTAATATATAAAATACATTGAGTTGCCAGGTGGTATTTTACTTGAAAAAGGATGCCAATTTTTTTTTTTTAAGTGTAAAAATAATCCTGGACTCTTGCCTTAGAATCTTAGTATATAGTTTCTTCCCATTCTACCTGATTTTTACTTCTTAATCTTTTTTTTTTTTTTGGAACCCTATTTATGGATGCCTCTTATATATACAAAACTACTTGCTAGACATAGGGAAAAGAGCAGTGAATTAAACAGACATGCTTTCTGCTCCTATTTAGTCTCCATTATTTATATGGAGAATTGCCTTTAATTATCTTTAGAAGTGGATAAATTAACGCATAAGGGGATGATAAGAGAGAAACATAAAGGATTATGAAAAGAAGGGACAATTCGATGAGGGATTGTTGGTGAACAACACTTGGCATTGGAGAACTGTTGGTCTTTAGAAATCAGTGGTCAGCTTCTCATATCTAAGGTGAACAAAGATGGACTAGAAATAGAAACGACAAAAAGAGTATGCTTCCAACCAATCCATTAAAACCAACATCCAAGCCGTGACTATGAACATAGGGGTCGAGCAAACCCCAGGTTTAGTAGCTTTATCATTCTGGGTCCAGAGTCCATGGTCTATCCATATGGCCACTCACTGGGCAAAATGATTATTTTTTTCTTCTTCTTCCCCATCCTCTACCACAGACCTGCTCTTCCACTCTTCTCCTTGACAGAAAATGGCACTGCCATCTACCAGGTTACTCAAACACACAAGTCAGTCTTGACACCTCTCTCTCCATCAGTCTTCTCAGATTAATCTCCAAGATTTGGCAAGTCTACCTCACAACTTTTTTCTGAATCCATGCATTCATTTCCATAACCACTGCTATAACCCTAGTATTAAAAATAAAGATGAGCATTTGTTGAGCACCTAATTTATCTCAGGCATAATTTAACCTTTTTTTTGTATTAACTGTTCTAATTCTGACTCCAACACTGTGTAGTAGGTACGATTAATATCCTGATTTTGGAGATGAGGAAATGAGGCACACAGAGATGAGGTAAGGTCACACCTCAAGGTCACACAGTAGGAAAGTGTCAGAGGCTGGATTCAAACTACAGAAGACTGCCTTCTGAGCCCACGTGCTTAATAATGGCAGCACTATACAGCCCAGCCAGCCTCCTGCTCTTCCCTAAAAGTTTGCCTCCTCCATCAGAGCTGAGTATTTTATTCCCTATAACTTTTTACTCCTTTCCTACCTCCCCACTCTCAGCTAATCACCTTGCCTTCCTCAGAAAATAGAAGCCACCAAATCCACAAACCAGATTTCATCAGTACTCATCTTTGCCAACTCCTTGGTTTTAATGGAAGAAGTGTCCAGAAGACCCACAAGGAGTCCATGGAGAAAATTCAGTCTTGTGACCTTAGACGGGAAAAAACATTCCATCTCTATTTTCATTAATGGAACAAGCCACAGTTGTATTAGCAAGACTTTTTATCTTTATCAGCAACAGAAATCACAGATTTTTTTAAAGATTTTATTTATTTATTTAACAGAGAGAGAGAGAGCACAAGCAGGGGGAGGGGCAGAGGGAGAGGGAGAAGCAGACTCCCCGCAGAACAAGGAGCCCGATGCAGGGCTTGATCCCAGGACCCTGGGATCATGACTTGAGCCAAAGGCAGATATTTAACCACCTGAGCCACCCAGGCGCCCCAAAATCAGAGATGTTTTGATATTACACTATAGTTTTGCAGACATCTCCAAATAGCATTTCTGCTTCATCACGACTCAAAATTACAGTCGTTATTAGACCCACCACTAGATCTTGTAATACATTTACAGATAAACACACATATTACTACATAATAGACTTGTCTTTTTTAAACTATAGTTACTATCAAACCCCTCTCCCATGCTGCAGACTCAGAGCCAATTGCCTCCTGTCATCTCTAGTTGATGATATAATAAATATCTCAAAGTTAATATGTCCAAAACAGAGCTCTTGATTTTCCTTCCCAAACTTGTTGCTCCTCTTAGTCACCCACAACTCCATAGATGGCTTTTCCATCCACTCATCTGTTTACACTAAACCCTAGGAGTCCTTCTTCATTCCCCTCTTACTCTCAGTTCCCATTATCAAGCTCTATAAATTACACCTGCCTGTTCGTTCATCCCTGCATCCTGTTCTCCTCATCACTACACTCAACCTCATAGAACTTCTGTCTGTCTCCGAACACTTCAGGTGTGCATTCTGTTTGTACTCACGATTGCCTCCGTTTTCATCTCCAGATCCTTACATGGTTTTCAGTTCCTTATCCTTCAGGCCTCAGTTGAAACATTATTGACAGTATATTTCATGACTGTAAATGTGCTTTTGTGTATCTTGCTTGTTTCCTGTCTCTCCTCTAGAACGTGAACTCCATGAGGGCAGTGATCTTGTCAGTCCTGCTCACTACTGTGTCCTCAGAGCCTGGATATGAACCAAATAGCAGATCAATAAAAATAAATTGCATGAATAAATGCTTAAGCAACTAATTAGTATGTTGCTATTTTGCAGATTAATTAAAATAGTGCCCGTTCATCCTTCAGCCCAGCCCCACTGCATGGGGAGCGGTCAATCACTTTTCCCCACTGAGTGTTCACTTTCTCCCCATGACACCATGGTGGGGATGACCTAAGGGCAGTCTGACAAATTAGTTCCCCTGATGACACAAACATAAAGCTGGAATTCAATTTAAACCCCCGAAGAGAAGACAGCATACAGATAAGAATACCTTTAGGCAAACTAAGATAAATGCAGGGTCAATTTATTCAAATAAATGCAGGCCAGAAAGAGTATAAATTTTGGAGGGAGATGGTCTTGCATTCAAGTCCCTGTTCATTTCCTTCCCCAGTTTGCATGTTGGCAATTCTTCAAGGTCTCTGGGCCTCAGTGTCCTTAGCTATACACAAGGATGATAATATCTACTTCCGGGTTGTGAGAGCCAAGTGGCAAAACAGACCAAGAGTACTCAACACAAAGCAGACCCTCCCTATAGCATCATTTCTATTTGCCACGATAGCAAGTCCTCTTTGAAAAGCGAGCACTTAGAGCTGCAAGGAACCTGACAGAGCTCCTGTTTTGTCTCAGTTTTGATATTTAATGTCAAACATAATAAGATTTTTTAAATTCACACACTACACGGTAACTGGCTGTTGCAAACAAAAATTTACCAAGTATTTCTTTATGCTCTAAAAATTTTTTTCTTTTTTGCCAGCATTGTATTTGAATGAATCCTTTCCCCAGTAATCATGCTGACATGGACTCATATCTGTATTCCACGTAGACTCCCACTGTTCTTTAGGGATAATTTTCAAATCTTTCTACACCAGTCGACACGCAGTTCCCATTGATAAATAACAGCCTTGGTGCTTTTACTTCCTGCGTACTATTTTGACAGATCAAAACTTGAAGAAGTTTTTATGTTTAAGGAAAGTAATTTGTCTAAAGGAAGAGGGTATTTTCAAACCACACTTCCAAAAAATGTCAAATAATGGGAATAAAGGAAAAAATGAGTTCTGGAGTAAAAGAGACAGCTCTTAAATAAAAGAAATTTCAAAATAAAAAGAATAGAAAAAGATCAAGAGATAGCACAAAAGGAAAATAGGAATCTAAACATGTATTGGAGGTGGGAAATGAAAGTGTAGCTGCATTCTTATACAGCTATGAGATTTCTTTTTTTTAAGATTTTATTTAGTTATCTAACAGAGAGACAGCGAGAGAGGGAACACAAGCAGGGGGAGTGGGAGAGGGAGAAGCAGGCTTCCCGCCGAGCAGGGAGCCCGATGCGGGGCTCGATCCCAGGACCCTGGGATCATGACCTGAGCTGAAGGCAGACGCTTAACAGACTGAGCCACCCAGGCGCCCCACAGCTATGAGATTTTTAAATGACATGACAACATTAATGAAACAGGAAAAATGATATTTCAAACCAATTGCCTCATCCTTTGAAAACTTGCCTCTTTTTTTTTTTTTTTTTAGAATTTCAAGGTAATGAGACCCAACTGCTGAAGTTAGTATACAGACATAAGTCCTTCATCGTAGGTGATTTTCCATTAGTAATTTTAATAAAAATTAAAACTTCACATAGAGATAAGAAATTAAATTACAATCTAACCCCTAACTATGCTAAAAGGTGAATCACTATGACATTCTGCTCAGTTAAGTACCAAATAATTTGCTGGTGCTTAAAGGTAAAATCTGTAAGCCCCACCACAATTATTCGTACACAATTTTGACCTGCAGCCTCTGTTTTGTTTGCTTGTTTGTTTTCACGAGAGTAGCATTTTTAAAAAAAGAATCCAAACCAGATGTTGACTTTAGAAGGGAGTTTCTTATTGACCAAAGCCCACAAAACCAGCTTCTTAATTAAGTTGAAAACTCTTTTCCCCAAGAATTTATTTCTTAGCAACGCTTCATAATTTATGTAAATCTATCCTTAACTTTCTTTTTTTTAAATCACTTGCCATTCCATTCCTTAATGTTGGTTTGTTAATACTGCTCCACATTCCATCTCCTCGTCCTAAAATATAAATTATCTTTCCTATTAGAAATACCTTCACATGACAATAAGCTAGGACTTTCAGTCTAAGCCACCCGTTCCTGTAGCTGTGTAAATCTTCACACTCTGAGTTTGCTTATATATATTAGGGCTTTCTCTAGTTAAGTTCTTTTGGTTTGGTGGCTGGTTATGGGAAGGAGGATAAAGGAACAAAGACTAGTGGGCACCCACGAAGAATGCAGTCTTTCTGGGTGTTTCAGGGTGATGAACACTTACTTCAGTTATTTTGTCTAAAGTCAAGGCCTTTATAAAACCACAAAATGGTTTATCAGAACTACTTAGATAATGAATACTTATGCACAATTTATGACTGCCATACACATTATAGCCTTCAATAATATAGAACAAACACTAGCCATGTCAAACCATAAAGCAATAAATTTGCACTGAAATTTTGAATTTTTTAAAAAGAGTATTGAAGGATCTGGTTTCAAGTGGAAGATTATCATACTAATTCTATCTCTATTTCTATCTCTGTGTCATGGTTCCCATGAAGAAATATTCCAAAAAACTAAAATTTATTGGTCCAAGCTGATTTTGACCTTGAGCTTTAAAAAGCACATTGGTCCCATTAGCTATTGGACATGACACAAGTTCTTAATAATAAAGGCACAAGTATGGTGAGAAAGATGACTGCAGCAGCCACTGGAACAGTAAGGATCCAAAGTTGGGCACTGCATTCTTTGAGGAAAGGTTCGAGGGTCATAAATGGAGGCATTCACAAGCAAGGGAGGTAAATATGAATTTTGAGTGTTTAGGACCATACCTGCTAGTTGCAAAGGCTTGTAATAACTTCTCAGAACCTGTAATGGTGTATCTGAGGGCCCTTATACCTAAGGATTTTCTCTCTGTATCTATGTGTTGCTTAACTATCAAGGTAAAATTTAAAATTCAGTCATGCTGATATATTCTCTATTTGAGTGTTTTTAAAAATGTAGGCATCTGGAAATCTTATTTAATGCTCTGATGCTGAAAGAAATTGAAGTTGACTGACTTAAAGCTTGCCTGCCTCCTTCAGTTCAATCATATTCTCATAGTCATTGAGACATAGTCCCAATGACTCATTGAAATTATTCTCAAAATAATTTAAAATAAATTTGGTCCATTTCTTTCATGTTTGAGGAGCGTATGTTACAGCCAAGAGCTTCACTCACAAGTTTTGCCACCTTTCTCATGTCCTCATTTATTATTATCAAATATGTTCATATATTATATATGAGGTAACATATATTATACAACTACTATGTCCTAGATATGATATAATAAGCACTTTATGTATATTCTTTCACCTGCTGTAGTTTCCATTTTATAAAGAAGCAGCTTGGGGTTTAGAAAGAATACGTCACTTGCACAAGATCACCCAGCTTTCAAGTATGGATCTGGGATTTGAGTCTCTGTTGAGGCAGTCAAGATTCTTTGCTGCAAAGATGGAAACGGACCAGCTGGTTTTAGCAAGAAGGAAGAAATTATTAAAAGGATCATTGACTGTTCATAGAATTTCCAGGAAGGCTACGTTAACATCCGTAGAAAAATGGCCAGGAGCAAAGAGAGGCTACGAAGGCAGAACCACAGCCCAAATCATGCCACTGCACTAGTCTGGCTGATTCCACTGTGTGGTCAGTCTTGTTAGACACCTGTCACAGTAACGAGTCACAACCCCAAGAGTGCCAGCACTAGGCACCGGACATTGATGCCAGCACCATCATTCCTGGAGCCCCAGAAACTGGGTGTTGTGGCGACCATGACTGCCACCAGAAAGAATCTTTCACTCTACCTGCATTTTTGGATCACCAGATCCTGATCAGAGGTCTAGGGCAGGTGAGTTTAACCAACCGAGTGTAGGTCTAGACTGTGCGTGGGCCCCAGCTACAAAGAAGACTGAGAAAGAAGGAGTCTGGCCCCTTTAACTTCAACAGTGAGAGGTGAGCTCTAACTTGTATCAAGATTCCCATTGTAAGAAATTTCCCCCCGAAGACAGAAAAGATAATTTCCTTTTGCTCATCACCATATCTCAAGCATTTAGCACAGTACTGACACGACCTAGATGTTCAATAAAGGTATATGAAATGAACAAATGGATGTATGATCCAATTGTCTCTGGGAGGCGCACAAAGAGAGGCAAGAAAATAGTATCCATAGCTGATAACATTATTGAAATGGGCAAACAGGTAAACCCTACTCAACTGAAAGTTCTGAGTAGTGAATGTATGGAACTGGAGCCTCTATTCTAGAATGGAAAGCTGAAACTGACAAGGCTGCAAGTCGGTTGCTTTCTTATTTCCTTACTGTCCTTCCCCTGAAAGAGAATGCCCCCCCCAAAGAGCCCCAAATCCTCAGTACTGTACGGTCACTGGGTCAAACTGCTTGTTTGACTCTATTTAGATAGAACAAATTGATCTAAAAGTCTGTTTACCAGAGATTCACCATTGATCAGTACAGTACGGTCACTGTTGTCAACTAGGTCAGAAACAACCCATTTGAAAGCATGCAGACAGCAATGAGTGCTTGTTATGTGCTAAAGGTTTTACATGGATTAGCTCACATAACCATCAGAACAACCCTGCGAAGTAGCTACTATTTGTAGCTCTATTTTATGGAAGAGAAGAGCTAAAGCCTGGGGAGATTGCTGAAGGTTACATAACTAGGAATTGGCAGACCCTGGCTTTGAATCCAAGTCTTACTGACTCCAAATCCACCTGTTAAGAGCTATGCAACACTATACAACAGCAACTTAAACTATAAAAATACGTTATTGTGGAAGGCATTTCTTTTACAAAATCTAGTTCCACTGTCAACTTATCCCATTATTTCTCATTTCACATTTTTACAGAAGAAATCAGCCTACACTTGAGCTGGCTCCAGTGAGGGAAATGGGAGGGCTGAGTTTGATGCTCTCCAAGGTTCTGAAAACCAATGTTTGAAATTTAAAATTTAACTGCCAGAGTAAAGGTAGCATCATTTTATATTGGCTCTTCAATTTTTACACCCAGGGCAAAGCCATCTGTGAGCGGATGAAAATGAAATAATTATGAAATTTAGGCAGTTCTTAAGAAACTAAGTTTTCAAAACACCCACATCCATTCACTAAAATTAAGGAATATGAACTCTGAAAACAGACTTCCTTTATACATTTTTGGCTTTCCTCCACAGTTATGAAAGTCAATCCATGCCAGTAATGTCTAAAATCACGATGGGAATTTTCTGAGTGCTGCAGTAAATCCATTCTCCTGGTTATGCATCATCACTCCTGAAACGTTGCTGAAGCCAGAGTAAGCATCTGGAACCAGAGTACCTGGTGGCATAGGCAAGAAACAGCCAGTGGGGTGAGGATCAGAGTTAGAATTGGCAGCAAGAGCCTGGAAGAAGAAAGGAAATCAAAAGGAAAGGAGGGGAGTAAAGATCTGAAATAGAAAAAAAAAAAATCTAAAAGCTTGAATGGGACCAGTCCGAAAGGAGAGGAGGCTGTGGCCAGTGGCAAGTCGTGGCTTTCAATTCATGGGGAAAAAGGTATCATCTGCTCTCTCTTTACTCCTAATACCAACTGCAGTGATGCTGTTTCTTTCCAAGTCTTTCTACATAGCTCCACGGGGGTTGACATTGGGCTGGACTGACATCTGCTGCTACTTCTTGCTGCATTCTGTGCTATTTGGAGATATTCTATTGATATCATCCTTCTTTGACCTTGCTTTACTCTTCCCCCTCCCAACCCTCCTTCCGCTGTCCTATTTGTAGCAACCACTTTAGTCCACTAACAAGGGCTCTTTTATCTATTGGTCCTGTTCTTGCTTTTGTTTCTCTTGTCTGTTTGGAGTTAGCTTCTTGATATGATGCCAGCACGAATTCTCCCTTGTCCTTGAGAAACTGTAGAGTGTAGCTGACTTGCTGGAACCAGCAGGTAAAAGTATAAGCTAATTCTGTATTTCATAGTAGGCTGTTTGGCAGCCTTCAACTTGAGCTAAGCAAATAACCATTTTCCTTTGCAAAAATTGTCATCCTGCCCTTATAATCACAATCCCCAGCCATGAGTTACAGAGACCACATGTGTTTAGAATAAATAAATAAAAAGAACTGAGCTCCTGTCATATGGATTCTGGCTTAGGCTCTTTGGACCCTGCCATTGCAGCTGAAGATGGGTTTGCTGCTTACAGAATACTAATTGCTATTACTATTCTGAACTGGTCTGTCTTGTGAAAGAAAAAATATGAGAGAAAAGCTTATTTGGGGGTTGGTCACTCAAAATCATAAGCTGACTTGGGAGAATAATCTTTGCACCAAATATATATCTCTCCAGATTTTGTTGCTGAAATGCCTTTGGGTTTGCACCCAGTGAGAAGTATCATGACTCTCGAGGTATCATTTACGTTTTGTGTGCTCACTTTGTCACAGCGGTCTGTCAACAATATTTACCGAGCACTCATGTGTACACAGAACAGTAGAAGGCTGATCTTATTGCTTGTTTGACTCTATTTAGATAGAACAAATTGATCTAAAAGTCTGTTTACCAGAGATTCACCATTGATCATGTATTCTTTGATGTTCTCTTAGTGGATTTAACATCAGATGTCAGCAAACTCGAAGGTAAGAGGAGAAGTATTAATCCTTATACCCGGATGGAAGTTTTCCTGGTTTGGTTGGAGACCTATGGATCTGGAGTCAGGATACCCAGGATTAAGCCCTGGCCCTGTTACTTGGGCTTATGCAAGCAACTTACTGTTTTTGAGCTCTGGTTTACCTCCTCTAAAAGAAAGGTAGAAGCCCTCCCCTGACTATCACGGGATCATCATAAGGTTTAAGTCCAACTAGGATGTGAACCAGCTTTGCAAAATGGAAAATACAGTTAGAAATTGTGATAATAATGTGACACAGTGACTATAAGATGCACAAACTGTCAGGATGAAGGATCATGGTTCAGAGGACGGCCACTCTAAATTTGTCAACCCATTTTCCCCAAGTGCAAGTTAACACTATTATAATCAATTCAAAATATGCTTCAATTTTCTCCTTCTGG
Organism: Leptonychotes weddellii; assembly: GCF_054177405.1. Taxonomy (NCBI): domain Eukaryota; kingdom Metazoa; phylum Chordata; class Mammalia; order Carnivora; family Phocidae; genus Leptonychotes; species Leptonychotes weddellii. Next base: position 82,358,657 of record NC_138374.1, read on the forward strand.
GGTCTCATTCCATTGGATGAATTAAAGCTAAGAAATCATTAGTAGGGGCTGGAAGTAATTTGGTTTAGCAAGGCTCTTTTCATCTTAACAATATTCTTTACAATGCACATACTGTAGAGGGCCTCATTAAAATAAACTAGAATATATCTTAAAGTATCTCACCAAAAAATGAAACAGCTCTATACACATTTTCTGATTAGTTATCTCCTCCCAGGCATCAAGTATAGCATGGGACTATGAGGGGGATTTCCAGAGAGGTGCACACTCAATGAAGAGAGTTCTATGAGGTTTTAGAGAACATTCTGAGGGACATCCTCTTCAGATGCATGTTCCCTGGGAGACAGTACCTTCCCCTGTTTCTGGCAGTGATTTAGCAAAGGCTAACTGAAGTTACCACAGAAGAACTGAGGAGGGAATTCAATTACTGGGTGGAGGTTTGGACCTCCCCAGTGTAGGGTCACCAGCCTTTCCTCCCAAGTTAAAAAAAATTAACTATCAGGACACCTGGGTGGCTCAGTCGGTTAAGCGTCTGCCTTCGGCTCAGATCATGATCCCGGGGTCCTGGAATCGAACCCTGCGCCAGGCTTCCTGCTCAGCAGGAAGCCTGATTCTCCCTCTGCCTCCTGTTCCCCCTGTTTGTGCGTGCTCTCTCTCTCTCTGAAAAATAAGTAAATAAAATCTTTTTAAAAATTAACTATCATGATCGTGACATTTTTTAAAGTGTTATCTTCACATGAAGAAAGTGGGTAGCTACAAAATCACAAAATAAAGAACAGTCCTGCAAATATGATCATTTCGTTTATTGGGGAAAAAAATCACTACATTGTCCTTAGATTCTCCTTTTTGTGCAAACCAGAAAGGCTTCCTCTGATGCCGGCACCATTTGCTGGGCCAACATGTGGCCAGTATTTGTCTACGACTCCTTCCAACTCTGAGATACTATGATCACAAAAATGGGTTAAAACAAAATGATTTATTATTTTTGCAGCACAAAAGAATACCTTTCAGGCAGTGTGTGTGAGCAGCTATCTGTAAGGCTATGAATAATTTCAGATTTTGAGAGCCCCTGCCACCATTCAGAGTTTTGATGAAAAGTGTTTTTCATATTTTCATCAAGGAACTCTGGTCATCCCTATCATACAATGAATTCACTTAAACAGCTAACAGAAAAATAGGAAGAGAAAAATAAACTAGGAAAAAAATTGATTGCAGACTTTTCTCTATTGACAAAATTGCATGAGCTGTTCAGATATTGCCAAAGAGGACGTTCAACATTTTACCCAGGTGGAAGGAGGTGCAAGGTTCAGTTTCTCAGGATGTCGCACCACTGATTCCAGTTGCTCTCTGCCAACAGTGTGGGATTCACCTGCTGTTTTCTGTTTCTATTAGCTGTGAGTTTCTCTGCCTTCAAGCTCCATCTGAGAACCTGACTATACGTAGCTCATCCCAGTGAGAACAGCTCCCATTGGGAAGGTGTCACTGGATCAAGTCTCTTGACCTGGGGCACCGGAGAAAGCCAGACCTCCTTGATTTTGTTCATCACAAAGGAGACAAAAATATATTAAAATATCTGTCTTTGTTTATCCTAGCCATAATCAGATACTCACTACAGTGGACCATTTTATATGGAAGCTCAAGAATCAGGATGAGTTGGTTCTTACCAGAACAAAGAATTTTTTAAAACAAGTGATGTCTTCCCTATAAATGGAACGAACAAGATTGTGGCCATGTGATAATATTTCAAAACTTTATAAATGTGCTATACATAGCACTTCCGTTTAGTGTCTCAGGCATCCTCTGCCCAGAGGAGTGCCTGCAATGCATAATAGTTGTTTCTGTCAAAATCAGGTTTCCTTTTTTAAAGCTCCTGAAGGGACTCAGTTGATTTCTTGTCCTTATTTCCAACCTGTATCACAGCCTATCCTGAACATCAGCAAATGTAGGATAATGAGTTCAGGGGAAATTAACCCATACTACACTAATGCTCACACATTCATTCACTCGCTCATTTATTCTACAACTATTTGCTTAATGTCCACTCCATGTGAAGCACTTGTACTAATTCCTGGGATTCCCGACATGAAAAAGGAGTTCACAGTTTGATGGAATCTGGGTTAGCATGCATCAACCCCGAAGTGGTCAGGACGGTATTTCTCAAAATCAAAAAATCTCTTTTATTTTTTGAAAGATTTTATTTATTTATTTGAGAGAGGGAGAGCAGGGTGCACCCAGGCAGGGGGAGGGGCAGAGGGAGAAGCAGGTTCCCTGCTGAGCAGGGAGCCCAAGACCCTGAGTTCATGACCTGAGCTGAAGGCAGACGCTTAACTGACTGAGTCACCCAGGCACCCCCAATTTTTTTACTATAATCCCCAGTAAGAAATAAACTTTATATTTCAATTCAGTACCTATAAAGTACACACAAATATCTTGTGCACAAACATGCAAACGTGCAACCAATGCTTCTACTGAAACACAATTTTCACAAATCAGATTTACCCTTTCTGTATGTGATACACTGCAGTATTTTCTGTCCTACTCATTTAATTCTTTAAAAGCCTGACATGACTGTCTAAAGTGATTTCAGAGCCCACTGTCATAACACGCAGTTTGAAAGGGAGCATTCTGGGTAGGTCAGTATGCAGCTAAAAACATCAAGAAAATTGTCAAGAAGCATATTGGAAATAGAGACAGAAGACATTGCTAAATAATATTAGAGTATTTTGGCTGATATTAACCACAGATAAGAAGGATATTAACTTCCATTCTTTGGCATGAACGTGATAAGCTTGGACCTAAAACATTGAGTACAGCTTCCCAAAGGGCACTAACCAAAGGTAGACAATTTGGGGACTTGGTTATATTGCAAGTCGGGGTAAATATAGGGGAAATGAAGCTAAAAATTACCCCAATTTAATCTCCTATTCTACATCCATTCAATGCCTTGGCACCAACATCTTTTATAGTCTAAAGAGAAGATGAAAGTGATGCGAACATCCAACATAGTTAGTTTTCAGACATACATCCAAATCTTGTAAGAAACAGTAGGGAGAAATCGGAGGCAAAATACAATAATTATCAAAGACAGTTGAGACTAACTGATAAGTTACAAGTGCTTAAAATACTAGTGCTTGGGTCACATCACATTTTATGTCACCTCACCCTCCACTGGATTGTCTGCCTTGGCTGCCCGCCACACCCCCCACACCCCCCCACCCCCAGCCTGCTTTTCCTTCATTTGCACATTCTCCTTATGTGATCCATCCCCTCTCTCGAACTTTCTCCCAAATGCGCTGACTACATGGCCAACCCAGAATCTCCTCCAGACACCTTCATTAATCGGCTGCCTATTGGGCCTATCAGTCTGGGGGGCCTAGGGATGTCTAAAGAGCAAACACAGCCAAAGCCAAACTCCCCTCCCCCATGATAAATCAGCTTCTTTTCCTATGCTTCCTAACACACTAAATATTACCAGATAGAACCAGCCCATTTCTAGATAGGAGTCATGCTGTCTCATGTCCCAAAACCAATCAACCAAGTCACCAAGCTCTGCCAATTTTACGTCCTTACTCTGTGTTTTCTTTCACCACATTGTTCCCGCCCTTGCTCCAGCCCTCACTATGGCTCACTGGTGCAGAAGCCTCTCAGTTGAGGTGCTGCCTCTGGCCAAGCCCCGGCAGTGCCCAGGCCCAGGGAGGGCTCTTTCTACTCCCCCGCCTTCCCGAGAAGCCTTAGCTCCCAGTCCCCTACCCAGGGGTTTCTTAAGTCAATTAGATTATGTGTTATACTATCACCAGCCCCACAACCACCAACCACAGCTGATGAAAGACTCCCACTGAAAGGCAGCCAATCCCAGGCCTGGGAGGAGGTCCACCATCAGAGACCTGCTCAAAGGGGAGGGGGCGGGGGAGGATGCTCCACGCTGGATTAAAACTGGCTGCCAACCAAATCCTCCCTCTTGGGGAGCTGAGGCAAGCAGAGAAGCTGCAGAGAACAGGTGCACCTCTGTTCGGGGAAGAAGCAGGGATTGCCTAAAGCGGAATGGGCCGCAAGACAGGACAGGCACCTGAGCTGTGTAGAGCCAGTAACAACGTCGTCCTGGTCTTCCCGAGGCCGGGCTGTGCAGTGGATGACATGGCTACATGTCTTCCCCACTTTCCCTAGAATCCTTTCAATAGCGCCCCATGAACCAAGCAAGTCTCTATCCCTGAAAACGTGAAAGAGCCTAATACTGTTCACCTTTCCAATCCACCTGCAAGACGGCTGCAAATGATTCCCCAAAATACAAATGTGGAGCTCTCCCACCCCCACAGTTCTTTAAGGCTTCTTCTTCCCAACAGGAGGAAAAATCTCAAGTCTGAGCCTACTAGTTGGGTCCCACCTTTTCTCCCTCAGGTCATGATCCCAGGGTCCTGGGATTGAGCCCAGCATCAGGCTCTATGCTCAGGGGGAGTCTGATTCTCCCTCTTCCGCTGCCCCTCCCCCTGGCTCGTACTCGCTGGTGCTAGCTCTCTTTCTCAAATGAATAAGTAAAATCTTAAAAAAAAAAAAAAAAAAAACGTGTAGTGTACAAATATCTTCTGGTGGCTCTTTTCTCTGATTGAGCTCTGCTTGACACTGGAGGGGTTGAAGGAGAGGTGGGAATCCAGAATAATTTCTAGGCTTCAGACATGGGCTACCAGATGGATGGGATGTTATTTATAGAAATAGGATCCCTGGGCAAAGAACATGTTTGAGGAGAAGGTGAAGAATTCTGTTTTGGACATAGTGAGTTTAAGGAACTTGCAAACATTCAGTTCAACAGATAATCAAACAAAGAAGCTCTAAGCTTGTGACTTGGGCAAACAGCATCAAGCAGTCAGTTGCAATAACAAAATTTCAAAATAAAAAGAGGTCCACCAGAACCCCTTTAATAAATTTTAAGAATTCTATACAATAAAAGTCTCAGTCTTTTATTTTAAAGTTTATTGTGATTTTTTAAATTTTAATTCCATTATAGTTTAGCATGCAGTGTTATATAAGTTTCAGGTGTACAATATACTGATTCAACACTTCCATACATCACCCGGTGCTCATCACGACAAGTGTACTCCTTAATCCCCAACACCTGTTTCACTCATCCCCCCCACCCACCTCCCTTCTGGCAACCAGAAGTGTGTTCTCCATCGTTAAGAATCTGTTTCTTGGTTTCTCTCTCTCTTTTTTTTTTCCTTTGCTCATTTGTTGTTTCTTAAATTCCACATATAAGGGGAAATCACATGGTATTTGTCCTTCTCTGACTGATTTATTTCTCTTAACATTATGCTCTCTATCTCCATCCATGTCGTTGCAAATGCCAAGATTTCATTCTTTTTTATGGCTGGATAATATTTGATTGTATATATAAGTCACATCTTCTTTATCCATTCATCAATCTTTGGCCACTTCGGCTGCCTCCATATCTTGGCTATTACAAATAATGCTGCAATAAATATAAGGATGCATGTATCCCTTTGAATTAGTGTTTTCATATTTGGGGGGTAAATACCCAGTAGTGCAATTATTGGATCATAGGCCAGTTCTATTTTTAAAGTTCTGAAGGACCTCCATACTTTTCTCCACAGGGGCTGCACCAGTTTACAATCCCACCAACAGTGCACGAGCGTTCCTTTTTCTCCACATCCTCACCAGCAACCAGCACCAGTTGTTTCTTGTGTTTTTGATTTTAGCCATCCTGAAGGCATGGGTGATATTTCATTGTAATTTTGATTTGTATTTCCCTGATGATGAGTGATGTTGAGCATCTTTTCATGTGTCTGTTGGCCATCTGTATGTCTTCTCTGGAGAAATGTCTGTTCATGCTTTTTACCCATTTTTTAATTGGATTATTTGATTTTAGAGTGTTGAGTTATATCAGGTGTTGTTTTTTTTTTTATCAGTTCTTTATATATTTTGGATATCCTTTATCAGATATGTCATTTTTTGTTTTATCATTTTATCAGATATGTCATTTTGGATACCCTTTATCAGATATGTCATTTGCAAATACTTTTTTCCCATTCTGTAGGTTGCCTTTTAGTTTCCTTGGTTTCCTTCACTGTGCAAAAGTTTTTATTTTGATGAAGTCCCAATAGTTCATTTTTGCTTTTGTTTCCCTTGCCTCTGGAGACATATGTAGAAAGAAGTTGCTACAGTTGATGTCAAAGAGGTTACTCCCTGTGTTCTCCTCCAAGATTTTTATGGTTTCAGGTCTCACATTTAGGTCTTTCATCCATTTTGAATTTATTTCTGTGTATGATGTAAGACAGTGGTCCAGTTTGTTCTAGTTCTGTGAAAAAATGCTATTTTGATAGGGATTGCATTGGATACTATAGTGTAGATTGCTTTGTGTAGTATAGAAAGTTTAACAATATTTGTTCTTCCAATCCATGAGCATAGAATTTCTTTCCATTTCTTTGTGTCATCTTCAGTCTCTTTCATCAATGTTTTATAGTTTTCAGAGAACAGGTCTTTCACCTCTTTGGTTAGGTTTATTCCTAGGTATCTTAATCTTTCATAATCTTTTTTTTTTTTAAAGATTTTTTATTTATTTATTTGAGACAGAGAGAATGAGAGAGAGAGAGCACATGAGAGGGGGGAGGGTCAGAGGCAGAAGCAGGCTCCCTGCCAAGCAGGGAGCCCGATGCGGGACTCGATCCAGGGACTCCAGGATCATGACTTGAGCCGAAGGCAGTCGCTTAACCAACTGAGCCACCCAGGCGCCCCAATCTTTCATAATCTTAAATAATTTTTCCTCTTACCTAGTATATAGTGATCACTTTAAAATGTTTAATAGTTGAGAAGCTAATTTAGTGTTTTAGATCATGGTAAGAGCACTTAGTTTGCTAGTTGCTTATTGATAACCCAACTTTCTGATAATTTTCATAACTTACACGTTTTATTGAGCCTACAAAAATTATATTAACTTTCATATTTAATAAATATAATATCCTCCTCTCTAGTCCCAATTAGACCTTTGATATTATCATCACATTTTCCTTCCCACTTCACCAGATTTAGAGAACACAAGAATTTGCTTTTACAGATGTCCTCTAAAGGTCCCTCCCAAAAAGAGATGCTCATGATAATAGGCAAATGGACTAAGAAAAGAAGACTTTATGTCTTGCTTCATTTATACCCACTAACCTATTTTTAATCAAAAGTGTCTGATTTAAAAAACGAGTGTGACTTGAATTAATTTAGATTTCAGGTCTTTGGATTATAGTGCTCCTTTTTCAAACGACAATAGCCTAGCAACCCGTCCAAGTTATTACATCTTTCAAAATGTGCTTGTTATTCTGAGGGAATAATATACACTTGGAAAGCCTGTCTCACTACAAAAATGCTCTTGAGGTTTCCTTTACTGCTCTAAATAAATAGTTGCGTGGTTTGCATTTGCATATACGCGCTGTCAATATCAGAATTCTAATATAAAAAGCATCAGCCCAAGGGGCGCCTGGGTGGCTCAGTCGGTTAAGCATCTGACTTCAGCTCAGCTCATGATCTCAGGGTCTTGGGATCAGGCTCCGTGCTCAGCAGGGAGTCTGCTTGTCCCTCTCCCTCCGCCGCTCCCCCATCTTGTGCACACCCGCGTGCCCACTCTCTCTAAAATAAATAAATAAAATCTTTAAAAAAATAATCAGCTCAAAACTCTTTTGGTAATTTGAAGAGTTCCATACAATAAAAATCTTAGGGCTTAGGCTTTTTTCCCCATAATCTTTTATAGAGTGAGAATACTACATGCTCTCAATATCCTTCATAATAGATACTTAGTTCACGCTCACTGCTCTGCATGAGATAGGTCAGTGTTCGGCCTTCATATTTCCCAGGGAAGAAGGAATACCCAGAAGTTGTATGACATGGGATAATATAGTAAGCAGCTGTGTCAAAACTAGAATTTACAACTTTTAATTCTCAATACCCAGGGTATGCAAGCCACAGTCCTGCACATTCTGCTTTCCTAGTAATAAACGCCAACTATATTATATATCTGAATTATAAAATGAAGTCTGCCATAGAATCCCATTTACCATTTTAACAAGAAAATTGGAAAACACTATCCAGGAGAACACGAAAATTAAAACTGTAGATAATCTTTCTACAAATTGAAAACAACTTAATTAAACCAACAGGGCAGGTAAGGCAATTCTGTTATTGAATGACAACCCCTCAGCTGTTTGAAATAACCACCTTAGTAATCAATACCGTGTTGAGACTTTCACCTAGCATTTATTTTAAGGGATGTCTTGTTTTGAACAATCATTTTAAATCCTAGTAAACTGAAGAATTAATTAGCAAGCACGGAGGCTCAGCAAACTAATGCTTTAGTCTGTCCAACCATCTGCTCAGGAGCACCCTTCTCCAATCTTGGCATTATTGAGGATGGGGGAACACAGCACTTTTTCGATGCTTGTGCTGGTAGACGAGTTGGTCCTTAGTATTTAACCATTCCGTCTTCCAAATGCTCATCAAGAGACTCAGTTTTAGAAATAAGCTCAGAAATTTTCTACCTCCATTTGCATTTATGGTTAGAACCACAGTGAGGCCAAGCTTTCTTTAAGGCAAGGACCCAGTCAAAAATGATTTAACTATCCCAGTGAGTTTTGTCCCTTTCAAAGTAGATACCGGGAGGTTTCAGTCTAAATCCGATATTCTTGTGCTCCGATCATTTTTTAAATTTCATTTTTGGAATTTTTTTTGCATATTCATTCTCAAACTGTGGGAAAGAAGCCGAATCTATTTAATATGGTTAGCTACTTCATGTAAAAATGTTTTGTAATTATAAACTAATGAGAGACAAATTTTATTTTACAGTTTGTGAACTGACTCAGGAGGCAGTTCAGAAACAGAGTTTTGAGACAAAAACAAAACCATGTTGAGTAAAAGGCGACATGATTTGAACAAGCATATAGCTCCCTGAAGGGGCTGCTCGTGCTTAGGTGGAAAGGACTGATAGACTTGTTTAGAAAAAAAAAGTCTCGCGTGCCTAAAATATAAATTTGGCATATTTACCAATTGAAGCATAAACCTGCTGCTTTGTCTGCTCAGCACCTACCCTTCCCTCTTCCAATGACAGGACACGGGTTTCCTTTGGGAATGAGCACCTCACCCACTTTCAGTCCAGTTAGTTTCTGGGGAGGATGGACAACAGAGACCAGACCAATCTGAGTGCATCCCATCACCATGGCTACAGTAATTGGTTCAGGGATGGGCCCCGCACCCAAGCCTGAGAGTCCATTCCATGACTTTGGCTGAAACTAGGAAGAGAAACTTGCTTTCTTTGGAGGTTACAAAGCTTAAATAAAGTGGGGGGCGGGGAAAGGAATCATCTAGGAACCATCCTGAGGATGAAGCCAATGTAGAGTAAGGCAGGGCTGAAAGATGGAGAAAAAGAACTCTGACGACATCATTTGAGTAGCTAGATACAGCTCTGTCTGAAGCTAACTCCCTGACCCTTTCAGTTATAAGAGCCAAAAAATTCCTTTTTAAAAATTTACTCCCACTTAAGTGTGTTCCCTACATAATGGTTCAGTCAAGGGAAAAAACAACAGGAAATGTCACAGCACACACAGACAAATGTAATGTGGCTTACGTTGTGCCCATTTATCTTGTCATTAAGTTTTAGTTTGACATCTTTGGTCATGTATACTTCATTTTTTCAATTTCATAGCTACACAAAGTGTTTTTAATTTCAGGTCTGTTTTAGGGGCACCTCAGTGGCTCAGTCCGTTAAACATCTGCTTTCAGCTCAGGTCATGATCCCAGGGTCCTGGGATTGAGTCCCCGCATCGGGCTCCTTGCTCAGCGGGGAGCCTGCTTCTCCCTCTGCCCCGCCCCCTGCTTGTGCTCCCTCTTTCTGTCAAATAAATAAAATCTTTAAAAAAAAAATTCTGGTCTGTTTGACAGAGCTGAAGATTTAGTGGCGGGAGTAGGAAGGAGAAAGTGCTTAATCTTTAAGACTATTTTCATCCGCGACTCCTTAAGTTTGGAATATAATGATTCTGGGTATGATATATTCAAAGTCAGCAATGTTACCTTAAGAGGCTAAGAGAAGTCAGACCAGAAATCAATGCTGACATCTTGTCCCTTCCCTCTGTGTCACAGCCTTTCCTTCGCAGTGCAGGGTAGCCAACCTTTGAGTCTTTCTGGCAGCCTGGTTCCTGGGCTATCATATCTCAGCATAGTAAACTCACTGCAGGCTGTTTTTCTCTAAAAATCTGATCAATACATCTGTTTCCCCAGGGCAAGAGGAAGAACAAACAGCAAGTCCTGATAAACCTTGGCTGGCATTGCTCATTTCCTCAAATGCTACCCATGGCACACACTTACCACTTCAGTCCTCTGCTATTAATAAGCCTTCTTGAGGAAACACCGAAAGCTCTAATTCCACCCAGATGCAAGCAGTAACACCAAGCACCTCGTCCCTGATGTTCTCGCGAAATTACTAAGAGCACATCATGACTCGTATGTTCTCAAGCATTCCTCTCCATCCTAAAATCTGATCTGGAGCAGGTTGCCGTTCGGCAATTGACTTTTCAGCTACTGTAACTCATGCCGTAGCTCCGCAATACGTTTTCTCTCCTCACAGAGGAAGGAAGTTCGCATTAAAGAATTAGCTCCGTTCAGTTCCACGACCTTCAGGTCCCCCAGAGGAAAGTTACAGTGCAGCGCACTGCAAACCCAGCGAGTCATCAAGAGAAGATTTGCCAATAAGCCCTTTGCTGCAGATACCACAATACCACGACTGCACATGCAAAGAGTAAAAAAAAAAAAAAGCGTGATTCTGTCAGGCCCGATGGAGAGAACCGAGCAGACATCAGGCAACCTCTTAGATGTTGAGCCAAATCTTCAGACACAAGGCCACGCTGAGCCTATGATTTCCATCTGTTCCTTTTTCTGCAGGAAATCCGATCTCTTGGTCCCCAGTTACACAGAGACTTGCCCCCTGTCATTTCTCCCACTGTTCCCTTCCACGGTGACATTCCGGATAGCATGTGTGCTTCTGAGAGGCGATAGCATTGAACCACAATAGTACATTTTTCAAGAAGAGAATTCTGGGACCTCCATGATAGAAAGTTTAGGAAAAACTCTTTGGGAGCGCCTGGGTGGCTCAGTCGTTAAGCATCTGCCTTCGGCTCAGGTCATGGTCCCAGGGTCCTGGGATCGAGCCCCGCATCGGGCTCCTTGCTCCGCGGGAAGCCTGCCTCTCCCTCTCCCACTCCCCCTGCTTGTGTTCTCTCTCTCGCTGACTTTTTCTGTCAAATAAATAAATAAAATCTTTAAAAAGAAAAAAGAAAAACATGCTTGGTCAAAAAGTTGCTGCTGCTCCTTGTATTCCTTGCAACTAAAGCTCTACCTATGAGATCTTTGAAAGCCAATTTGTACACATCGCACTAATAGTCGGTTTGAGTTTTCTTTTGTCATTATATAATTTCTAATTTTGAGGAAAATACTAGTATTTATACATAGTCTTCACTAATTATGCAAATCAAAAATATAATAGACCTTTAGTTGCAATGTTCACATCACCACATAGAATGACTAATTTTTCAAATTAGTCAAGGAAGTTAGAACTATGAGTCAGTGAGTGGCTCACCCTAATGAATGAAAATAAAATGTATGCTGCTCCCAGATGGACTGTACTTTATTTTTTAAATATTTATTAAGGCTTATTAGCTTTGTGCCGAAATTTTGTGAGTAGTTTCTCCCCATGTGTGTTTCAAGCCTTCGGCGTGTGATTGTGTTTGTGCCTGTGCGATCTAATCCCAAGTCAAACACGGGGTGGAGCCTGGCACCTGATACAGATGTACAAATCGTACCGAATATTCCAGTGCGCCCGCAAGCATAGCCCAGCCACCGCATCCTGTCGCCATATTGGGAACCGTCTCAATATTTAACACACCTTAAGGGCAGGAAAACAGTTCTGCACAGCTAAGCTAAATACCACCTACTAAACTCTAAAAACAGTGCTGAAGTCATTGATGTGTCTATTTTTTTACACCTTGTCAAATTTTACATGTCATTAGACTCGTGTAGCAGGTCTTGCTGTGTGGAAAAGAAATAGTCTTATTGTAGACTGCAGTAAGTGTATGAACATACGTAAGCATTGAACAGTCATCGAACATTCTCAAGCACCGACTCTGTGCCCGGCACTGTTCTGGGTGCGTGGTACCAAAAAAAAGGGCACAGTCTCTGTGTTCGAGAAGGCACACCCAGTGTAGGGGAAACCGTGTAAACGGATGTAATATAGGAGCATCAGGGTATGCTTTCCAAAATTATAAGGACAAGGACCACTGAGTAAATAGTGCACAGATTGGAAATTATAAGGCTGTCATTTCACAGGTCAGAGTCAAGGTTAAGAGAAGCAGTTGGGGGGCCCTGGATAGCACATCACTTAATTGGCTGACTCGGTTTCAGCTCAGGTCATGATCTCAGGGTCATGAGATCAAGCCCCACGTCGGGCTCTGAGCTCAGTGAAGAGTCTGCCTGAGATTCTCTCTCTCTCCCACTCCCTCTCCCCCTGCTCACTCGTGCTCTCTCTCAAATAAATAAATAAATCTTTTTTTAAAAAGAGAGAGTGAAGCAATTGATCCAATGATGAATGTCCTTTAAATTAAAAAAAAAAAAAAGATTCTTGTGACTAACATATGGAGATCAGTGGTGTGGCCGCGATCTTTTCTTGAGAAGTTGAGTTCCAAAGGGAAAGATGCTAACAATGCTCAGGGACTCCCTTACGTAACTAAATGAAGCAGACAATGAGAGCAGAGAACAAGTGTCATGGACCTTGACACCAACGTTCAGGAGCTCGGTGAAGCCCCAGTATATTTAACACAAACGTGAGGAGGCGAGCAGAATGGAGTCAGAGAGAATCGCAGAGTCACCTTTTAATTAGGGCAGCTGAATATTGTAGCCCAGAAAACGTTTAATGCCAAGCGGGCTTCAAATCTCAGAGCCTCCTAGAAGCGCCCTTACTCCAACAGATGCAGGGTGAGTTTGACCTCCTTCTTTCTCTGGGTTACTGTTGCATTCTCAAGGAAAATTGGGGCTGGGGTAGAGAGTGATCGCCAAGAGACTCACTAGGGAGGTGCGACAGTCGCTAGGTATTCCTACTTCTTTAAATTTTGCTCAAGTGTGATCTCACTGTCTGCCCTGTTCCTTGATATGTGTGCGAAGTGACTGCAATAAAGAACTAGACTCGTTTAAAAATACATGTGACTGAAAATAATAATCTTTTCAACTCAACTTTTCCAAGGTAACTGTGCTTAGGGGATGCTTGGATCTTCGGGGGCCATCAATCCATAAGTCAGCACCCCCTCGGCACGCACGTCCCTGTAAAGGCAGCTTATCTTAAATGCAGGCAGGATGAAAAAACAGGAACAGCTAACATCTACTGACTTGTGCTGTATGCCAGGCACCGTATTAATTAGTTTGCATGTTGTATTTTAATTAATTTTCTCAACTACCTTAGAATCCAGGAACCATAGTTACCACCACCTTATACACGAGGAAACTGAGAAGAAATTTGCAACAGGTTGCACAGTTAGCAGGCGGGGAAGCCAGGATTCCAGGCCAGACATACTCTGACTCCAGAGCCCACACAGCGCAAACTCGGCTCCTTTGAGGTAGAAGCAGCAGAGGGTACTGGCTTCCGAGTAAAAAAGACAGGGTAGGGGCAGGAAAGCGAAACAGGAATGGAGCACGTGAAGAACAGAAAGAGACAAAGAGCAGAGACCCAGGAAAGGAACAGAGCAAAAATGGTGTCACTGACCTCACTCACTCCCTCTCTCACCAAACTCTCCGCATTTCCTGCACAACCCTTGCACAATCTGCATTTCCCCTTTATGTTTAGTCCTGACTACCTGCACACACTAAAAGTCTGCCTTTCCCCTGAAGTGCACACCGCACGGAGCACTGCCCAGCACCTAATGGGCAAGAAGCATTTCTTGAATTAATAATTAAATCGAGCAATGAGATTATATTCTTTTCAGAACCGGAGGCTAAGCTCCCACAAACGTTTTTTACCAATCAGCTAAGAATGAGGTCTGCTCTTCTCTAACAGGAGAGACACTACCTATAACATACTCTCATGGGCTCCGTCTCTGCCTCTTGAGCTGGTAATTCATATTTGCTCAGCAGTCAAGACTCAGGGATGTACGGAAAGGCGGGGGTTGTGTTTGGGGAGGGGAAGGGAAGTATGGACCTTCTTCAGATCAAAGGTAGATGATTTCCATGAGTAGATTCTGTGCTACTTGAATTTGTCATGAGGATCATTTCAGAGCTGCCTTCCCGGAAGAGGTGAGCTTCATTGGAGGCGTATGTAGGAGAGAGGTGACGTCAGATGGATCAGACAGCTCTGTTTCCACCGTCTAGGGCCACGTGGAAGCACACGAGGAGATGCAAGTATAAGGGGAGAGTGGGAGTGGTAAGCAGTTGTGATTTCAGAGGGTGGAGGTAGCAACTGTGGGAAGAGGAGGAAATGACCGCACTCACTTGAGCAGTGGGCTTGACAATCTGGCAATAAACCGGGAGCTAACAAGGCCCACCTGGAGCGGTTAGCAACAAAGGAAACATTTGTAGCTCACCAAGAAGATTTAATTGAGGAGAAAATCAGATGATGTTTGGCTAGCACGAGACTCATGCTGTATCTTGGACCCAACTTCCTTTGGAATTTTGAAATGGGCAAGAAATGACTGACACGTTTGTGCTTCAGGACTGAAAACTTGTGTCTTTGGTGGTATTTGAGCACCCCGCCAGCATCATCATCATTGGCTCTATAGCAATTTTGTCTTGACTTTCATGTTCCTTAACATGGGACATTTTGCTCCTGGTATCTTCCTTATTAAAGTTGTTTTGTTTTATTCTTTGATTAACTTCTTGGCACGGATATACTTTTTGATGCTAATAATAGATTTCTTCCTATTAACTTTTTCATGAGAGTTCAACTTTGCTTATTCTTTTCACTGTATACTTATAAAACCTGTCTTCCATTTTTAGTCATAAAAGGATTCATTCACCTTAGAGATTCCAACATTCATTTTTGTAAAGCCTACAGTCCATCTGTTACTAGCTCCTCTGATATTAAATTTTATTACCCTTTGTTGTTTCCTCCAACTTTTGGCAGAAGAGACTATTCTCCGCTAAGCCCACTTACTTCATATGACAACAAATATATCTAGGTTTTTATCAGTGTTTGCCACAGACAAGTCATTAAGCATGCCCCCAAATGTTTACACCTTCCACTTGTTTATGTCATCGATGCAGTGTGTAGGGTTTGGGGAGAAGAGATCACACATATAAAGCAAAGACTCAGAAATTGGAGTGCTGTACTAGGTATCTCCTGCGCTGTAACAAACCGCCACAAATTCAACAGCTTGAGATGACATGGACATACATTCTTTACCTCACAGTTTCTGCAGGTTAAGGGTCTGAGCTCAGCTTAGCCGAGCCTTCCTGGGTCTCACAAGGCTGCAGTCAGGGTGTCAGCTGGACCACTTCCTTTCTGGAGCTCAGGGTGCTGCTCCAAGCTCGTGAGGTGCTGGCAGCTATAGGACTGAGGTCCCCATTCTCTGTGGACTGTCATGTCAGCAGGGTTGCTCCTGACTCCTAGAGGCCATGTGTCCCTTCACGGGCCCCCTCACATGATAACCCACCTCTTCCAGCAAGAGATCCTCACGCCATTCTGATAAGGCAGAGCTTTATGTAACCTAAGGTAATCACAAGAGTAACTATTTGTGATGCTGTACCACATGGTAGAAATGAGCCAGTCCTCTTTTTCCCCTCTGGGTTTGGGTCAAAGGAGGCCTACAAGATTCAGGAGTTCCACAACCATCCATCATACTATGGACTGGATTGCATCCCCCTCAAATTATGGCACTGAAGCCCTAAACCCCAGATGTGATTGTATTTAGAGGTAGGGTTTATAAGGAGGTAATTAAGGTTAAATGAGGTCATAAGGGTGGGGTCCTGATATGATAAAATTAGTGTCTTTACAAGAAGGGACCCATAGACTGCTCTCTTTCTCTCTCTTTCTCTCTCAACCCCTCTCACTCTCCCGTGTGAGGACCCAGCAAGAAGGTAGCCAGCCATCTGCAACCAGGAAGAGAGCTCTCACCGGAAATCAAACCCTGCTGGAACCTTGAACTTGAACTTCTAAGCTCCAGAACTGTGAGAAAAGAAATACCTGTTACTTAAGTCACCCAGTCTATGGTATTTTATTATGGCCACCTGAGTAGACTAAGACACATTGGTGTCAGTGCAGGCCATGTGGGCAACAATAAGTGGACACCCTTGCCCCACCTAACCCTGCTGTATCAGTGGAGGTCAGTGTGGTGCCAGGACCCCCACCCCTACTCAACAGCAATGAGGAGCGCTGCCCCCATAAATAAAATAAAATAGTTTCAGTGAAGAATTGGAAAATCTCAGTAAAGAAATAAAAAATATAAAGAAGAAACAAATGGAGATTTCCAAACTAAAAAATACAATAATTAAAATAAAAGACTCAAGTGAGGCGCTCAACAATAAAACAGAAAGGACAGAGGAAAGACTTAGTGAACTTGAATGTAGAAAAATATAATGGATCAATCAGAACAATAAAAAGAAAATATACTGAAAATAAAAAAAAAAGAAAAGAAAACAGCCTCAGAGATCTGTGAGATTATAACAAAAGACTTAGTAGTCATGTCATTGGCATTCTGAAGAAGAGAAAGAAAATGAGGCTGGTGCCTGGGTGGCTCAGTCAGTTAAGCATCTGCCTTTGGCTCCGATCATGGTCCTGGGGTACTGGGATCAAGTCCTGTGTTGGGATCCTTGCTGAGCTTCTCCCTCTCCTTCTCTCCCTCCCTCTGCTCATGTTCTCTCACTCTTGCTCTCTCAAATAAATAAATAAAATCTTAAAGAAAGAAAGAAAATGAAGCTGAAAAATATTCAAAGCAATAATACTGTATGGAAAACTTCCAAAATTTGACATAAACATAAACCTACAGATTCAATAAGCTGAGCAGGTTCCAAGCAAAAGAAACCCAAAAAATCATTGCCAAGACACATCATAGTCAAGCTTCTGAAAACTAAAAGGAAAGAAAAACAGCAGCAAAAGAGAAACATCACCTTATACATGGGAGAAAAACATTTCAAAGGACAGATTTTTCTTCAGAAACCATGGAGGCTATAAGAAAGTGGCACATTTTTCGAGCACTAAAAGAAAAGAACTGTCAACCCCAAATCCTATAGTCAGCAAAAATATCCTTCAGGAATGAAGGTAAAGTCAAGGCATTTTCAGAATAGGGTAAATAAAAGAATTGTCACCTAAAGTCCTGCCCTAAGAAAATGGTTGAGGTAAGTTCTTTAAATAGAAAATAAATGATACAAGAATCTTGAAACATTGGAAAGGAAGACCAATAGGAAGAGTAAAAATATAGTAAGTTCAATAGGTTTTCCTTCTCCCTTTTGAGTTTTCTAAATGGTGTTTCATGGTTGAAAAATGATAATGCTACCTGATTTGGTTCTCAATGTATGTGGAGGAAATATTTAACACAGTTATTTTGTAAGGGATGTAAAGGGAGGTAAGATTTCTACATTTCACTCAAACTAGTAAAATGTCAAGACCAATAGGCTGTGATTAATTATATATATAATGTATATGCGTATGTATACAATATATTTATACTATATATAATTATATGTATATATAATGCAATACATGAGCAAAGCTATACAAAGAGATACACTCAAAAATACCATAGATAAATCAAAATGGAATTCTAAAATGTTCAAGTAACCACATGAATGCAGGAAGTAGAAAATGGGAAAGCAAGACAAGAGAACATGGACCAAAAAATTAAATTGTAGGCCTAAGCCCTAAAATATCAATAATTACCTTAAATGTAAATTGTCTAAACATACCAATTAAAGACAGAGATTGGCCAAGTGGATGAAAAAGCATAAAAAACTAAATGTTGTCTATAAGTAAAACACCTCAAATATAATAATGTAGGTAGGTAGAGAGTAAAATGATGGGAAAAGATATACCATGCAAACATTAATTAAAAGAAGGCAAGAATGGCTACATTAATATCAAGTAAAGTGGACTTGAGAAAAAATTACTTACGAAGTCTATTAAAGTAGACTTCAGAGCAAAGAAAATTACCAGGAATAGAGAGGGACATTATATAATGACAAAAGAGTCAATTCAAGAAGATGTAGCAACCCTAAACAGAACAGCAAAATATATATTTCATAAAACTTAAATAATGTATAGACAAATCCACAATTGTAGTTGGAGACATTAACACACTTCTTTTAAAAACTGATGAAATAACTAGACAGAAAATCAGCAGGAATATAAAATAACTCAACAACACCATCAACCAATAGGATCTAGTTCGCTTTTTTTTTTTTTTACAAACACATATATTTTATGTATTTATTTTTAAGTTTTTATATAAGTTCCAGTTAGTGAACATATGGTGTAATATTAGTTTCGGGTGTACAATATAATGATTCAACACTTCCATACAACACCCAGTGCCCATCACGACATGTGCCCTCCTTCATCTCCATCAGCTGTTTCACCAATCCCCCCATCCACTTCCCCTCTGGTAACTATCAGTTTATTCTCTATAGTTAAGAGTCTGTTTCTTGGTTTCTCTCTCTCTCTCTCTCTTTTTCCTTTGCTCATTTGTTGTTTCTTAAATTCCACATATGAGTGACATCACATATTTGTTCTTCTCTGACTGAATTATTTTGCTTATACTCTCTAGCTCCATCCATGTCATTGCAAATGGCAAGATTTCATTCTCTTTATGGCTGAGTAATATTCCATTGTATATATATATATATATACCACAACGTCTTTATACATTCATCAGTCAATGGACATTTGGGCTCTTTCCATAATTTGGCTATTGTAGATCATGCTGCTATAAACATCAGTGTGCATGTATCCCTTTGAATTCATGTTTTTGTATTCTTTGGGAAAATACCCAGTAGTGTGATTGCTGGATCATAGGGTAGTTCTATTTTTAAATTTTGAGAAACTTCCATACCGTTTTCCACAGTGGCTGCACCAGTTTGCATTCCCACCAACCATGCACGAGGGTTCCTCTTTCTCTGCATCCTCGCCAACACCTGTTGTTTCTTGTGTTTTTAATTTTAGCCATTCTGACAGGTGTGAGGTGATATCTCACTATAGTTTTTATTTGCATTTCCTGATAATGAATGATGTTGAGCATCTTTTCATGTGTCTGTTGGCCATCTATAGAACATTCCACTCAACAATAGTAAAATACATTCTTTCCAAGCACCCACAAAACAAATTCAAAAACAGGCCCTATCCTGGATTATAAAACAAGCCTGAAATTTTTTAAAGAATTGAAATCATACACTATATGTTCCTCGACTACAGTGGAATCAAAGTAGAAATCACTAACAGAAAAATAACAGGAAAATTGCCAAATACCTGGAAGCTAAACAACACACTTCTAAATAATCTGTGGGCCAAAGAGGAACTCTCAAGGGAATTTTTAAAAGATACATGACTGAATGAAAATGAAAATATAACATATCAAAATTTGGGATGGATGCAGCTAGAACAGTGTTGAGAGGAAAATTTATAACACAAAATGCTTATCTTAGACAAGGGAGGAAGTCTCAAATCAATAATCTAGGTTTCCATCTTAAGAAACTAGGAAAAGAACAGCAAAATAGACCCAAAACAGGCAGAAGGAAGGAGATTATAAATATAGCAGCAGATATCAATGATACTCAGGGCAGAAAAACAGTAGAGAAAATCAAGGAAATAAAAGGCCATTTTTTAAAAATCAATAAAGTCAAAAACTTCTAGCAAGATTGACTAAGAAAAAAGGAGAGAAGATACAATTTACCAATATCAGGAGTGAAACATTGAATATAACTAGACACCCTGCAGATATCAAAGGAATAATAAGTCTACACACATAACTTTGACAACTTAAGATGGAATGGATCGATTCTTTGAAAAGTGCATACTATCATTACTCACCCAATGTAAGATAGATATTTTGAATAGCCCTATAACTATTAAGGAAATTTAATTTGTAATTTTAAAACTTTGATAAAAGAAATCTGCAAATTATTTCACTGGTGAAGTCTACCAAATGTTTAACACCTATTAACCCCTATTTTATATAATCTCTTCCGGAAAACTGGAAAGAAGTGAACCCTTGTCAGATCTTCTATAAAGTCAGCATAACACTGATACCAAAACCAGACAAGAATGGTACGAAAAAAAGAGAGAGAGAGAGAACTACAAACCAGTATCTCTCACATAAACAGATGTAAAAATACTTAACAACAACAACAAAAAACCTATCAAATAGAATTCAGCAAGATATAGAAAGAATTATATACCACGACCAAGGAAGGTTTATTCCAGATATTTAAAACTGGTTCAATATTTTAAATCATTAAATGTAATCTATGTTAAGATTAAAGAAGAAAAAACATGACATTATATAAATCGATGAAGAAAAAGCACTTAACAAAATTCAACAGCCATTCATGATAAAAACTCCCAGATAGTTAAGAATAGAGGGAAATTTCTCAACTTGGCATCCACAAGAAACTCACAGCTAACATCATACTTAATGGTGAAAGCCTGAATCTTTTCCCCCTGAGATCAGAAATAAAGATGTCCACTTTGCTATTGCTATTCAACATAAATAGCACTGGAAGTTCTAGGAGGCATAATAAGGCAAGAAAGCAAATAAAAGGCATACTGATTGGAAAGAAAGAAAAACTGTCCCTCTTTGCAAATGAGATGGTAGTCTATGTAGAAATTCCCAAGGAATCAACAAAAAAATAAATAAAACTTACAAAACACTGGCTATTATCAAGAAAACAGGAAATTACAAGTGTTGGTGAAGATGTGGAGCAAAGGGAACTCTCTTGTTCACTGTTGTGGGAATGTAAATTAGTGTAGCGTAGCACTATGGAAAACAGTATGGAGGTTCCTCAAAAAATTAAAAATAGAACTACCCCATGATCCAGCAACTCAACTTCTGGGCATTTATCCAAGGGAAATGGAATCACTATCTCAAAAAGATATCTACACCCCATGTTCATTGCAGTATTATTTACGGTAGCCAGGACACAGGAGCAACCTAGGTGTCTGTTGATGGATGAATGGATAAAGAAAATGTGGCATGTATATATTGGTGGAATATTATTGAGCCTTAAAAAGAAGGAAATCATGCTATTTGCAACAACATGGAACTTGAATGCATTACGCTATGTGAAATAAGGCAGACAGAGAAAGATAAATGCCATAAGATCTCACTTACATGTGGAATCTAAACAAACAAACTCACAGATACAGAGAACAGATTGGAGGGTGAGCAAAATAGGTGAAGGTGATCAAAAAGCACAAACTTCCAGTTATAAAATAAAGAAGTCATAGGGATGTAATGCACAGCATGGTGACTATAGCTAATACTATATTGTTTATTTGAAAGTTGCTAAAAGAGTAAATCTTAACATTTCTCACCCACAAGAAAAAAAATAACTGTGTAATTGTGAAAAAAATGGTAACTGTGTGTGGTGATGGTTGTTTACTAGATTTATTGTGTGTGGTCATTTTACAATATATATAAATATTGAATCATTATGTGGTACACCTAAAAATAATATAATGTTATGTGTCAATTATATCTCAATTTTAAAATAACTTATAGAACTCTTAAGTGAGTTCAGCAAGGTTGCAGGATACAAGATCCACATACAAAAATCAATTATATTTCTAGGTATTAGCAATGAACATGTAGCACTGAAATTAAAAATATAATACCATTTACAAGCTCTCCAAAAATATGAATGTTGCAAGCCTAACAAAACATGTACAAGACTTCTATGCCAAGAACTAAAACAAACAAACAAAAAAAACCAAAGAAACAAACAAAAAGCACAACAAACTGATGAAAGAAATAGAAGATCTAAATAAATAGAGATACAAGACTGTACTCATGGACTGGAAGACTTAACATCTGGTAAAGAGATCACTTCTCTCCAAATTGATACATAAAGGTTTTTTGTTTGTTTGTTTGTTTTTTAAGTAGGCTTGAATTCACAACCCTGAGATCAAGACCTGAGCTGAAATCAAGAGTCAGATGCTTAACTAGCTGAGCCACCCAGGTGCCCCTCCAAACTGATACATAAATTTAATGCAATTCTTATCAAGATGTGAGATTTTTTAAAGCTATAGACAAGATTTTTTCAAAATTTTCATGGAAAAACAAAGGAACTAGAATAACTAAAAATAATTTTGAAACAGAAGAATAAGCAGGGAGGAATGACTATACCCAATTTCAAGAAGACTGTATGGAGATACAGACACACAGATTAATGGAAGAGAATAAAGAAGTCAAAAATAACCCCTCACAAGTACAGATAACTGATTTTTGATAAGGGTGAAAAGACAATTCAAAGAATGAAGGACAGTCTTTCAACAAATCACCGGAGCAATTAGATATCCAAATGCAGAAGAAAAATAAAAGGAGCCTGAAGTTAAACCTCATACCTTATACAAAAATTAACTCAAAATGAATCATAGGCTTAAATATAAAATGTAGAACTGTAAAACCCTTGGAAGAGATGGCAGGGATCTTGAAATTATCAGACCAGGAATTTTAAACAATGACAAATAATATGTTGAGGGCTCAAATGGATAAAGTATATAGTATGCAAGAACAGTGGGGCAATGTAAACAGCAAGTTGGAAATTCTAAGAACCAAAAAGGAACACTGGAGATAAAAAAAATCACTGTAATAAAAATGAATAATGCTTTTGGTGGGCTTATCAGTAGACGAGACGTGACTGAGAAAAAAATCCCTGAGCTTGAGAACATGTCAATAAAACAAGTAGACAGAAAATCTTTAAGGATTTAGAAGACTTAAACCTTAGCAACAAACATGACCTAGTTGACATTTACAAAACGCTATATCCAACAACAGCAAAATTACATTCTTTTCAAGTAAATATGGAACATTCGACACGATAGATTGTATACCGAATCATAAAACAATTGTCAAGACATTTAAAAGAATTGAAATCATAGAGTATGATCTCTACTCACAATGAATTTAAATCACAAATCAAATACAAGATATCTGGAAACTACCGAAACATATGGAAATGAAACAACACACATCTGAAGAAATTGTAGTCAAAAAAGAAAATATAACAAATTATAAAATATCCTGATTGATAATGCTGACATAATACACCAAAATGTGTATGATGTCACCAACACAGTAATTACAGAGAAATTTCAATGTTTATTTTAGAAATAAGGACAGCCCAAGTCAATGACTTAAGCTACATCTTAAGCTTAAACTAAAATAAATTAAACCCAAAGCAATTATAAGGAAGGAAATCATTAGGTTAAGATCAGACATCAATAAAATAGAAACATATATGCAATAGAGAAAATTAATGAAATCAAAAGCTAGTTTTATGAAAAGGTTAGTTATATTAATAAACCTCTAGCTTGACTGATAAAAAAAATAAGTAAGACTCAAATTACCAGTATCAGGAATGAAAGAAGGGCTATCACGATAAAGCTATAGAGTAAACTATTATGCCAACTAATCAACAATTTACATGAAATGGAAAAATTCATTAAGACATGAAATGCCAAAACTGACACAAGATGAAACTGAAAATATGAATATTTCCATATCCATTACATAAATTGAATTTTTAAAAAATACCTCTCACACAGAACACTCCAGGCCATATAGCTTTACTGTTGAATTCGATCAAGCAAGGTAGAAAGAATGCTAATTCTACACAAGCTCTTTCAGCAAATAGAGGTAAAGAAAATACTTCCTAATTCATTTTAGGTGGAACACATAACCCTGAGACCAAAACAAGATAAGACGTTACAAGAATACTTACAGAGTAGGGTGCCTGGGTGGCTCAATCGGTTAAGTGTCTGACTGTTGATTTCAGCTCAGGTATTGATCTCAGGGCTGTGAGTTCCAGCAGTGTGAGTTCAAGCTCCACACTGGGTGTGGAGCCTACTTAAAAAATCAACTAATATAATTCACCATATTAACAGAACAAAGGAGAAAAAACAAATAAGTGTTCTAATAGATGCAGAAAAAGCTTTTAACAAAGTTAATATAAGCTTATGACAAAAATTCTTAGCAAACAAAGAATAAAAGGAAATTCTGTCAATCTTATAAAGGGCAGTAATTAAAAATCTATAACTTATAACATTTTCCTGAATGCTTCCCCACACTTGTCCCACTTCTATTCAGTGTTATATTGGAAGTCCTAACCAGTATAATAAAGCAAAGGAAAGAAATAAAAAGTAAACAGATTTGAAAGAAAAAAAAACTATCTTTATTTGAAGATGATCACATACATATCGAATTTACAAAAAAGTTACTAGAAGTCAATAAGCTAATTTGGCAAAATCTTGTAATACAAGGTCAAAATACAAACATCAGTTGTATTTCTATATGCTAGCAACAAATGATCAGAAAAGCAACTTTATGAAAAAGTACCATTTACAATAGCTTCAAAGACCATAAAATATTTAAGGATAAAATTAACAAATGTGTGTAAGGTCTGTACATTGAAACTAAAAAACATTGGGGAAAAAAATTCTTTTTAAAGATTTATTTATTTGAGAGAGAGCAAGCACGGGGGGGGGGGCCGAGGAAGAGGGAGAGTCTTAAGCAGACTCCACGCGAATCACGGAGCCCGACTAGGGCTCCATCTCAGGACTTTGAGATCATGACCTGAGCCAAAACCAAGAGTCAGATGCTTAACTGACTGCCCCAAGAAAAACTTTTAAATACCTAAAAAAGTGTTGAGATATGCCATGTTCATGAATTGGAAAATTAAATAATTTTAAGATGTTAATTCTCCACACATTGATCTAGAGATTCTGTGCAATTCCTATTAAGACCCCAAAATGATTTTTTTTTGGCAAGAATTGACAAGCTGACACTTAAATTTTTATGGAAAGTGTAATAACCTAGAACAGACAAAGCAATTGTTTAAAAAAGAAGCAACGTTGGAGGACTTTAAACTACCTGATTTTGAAACTTACTATTAAACCATTATAATCATAGTGTGTGGTCTTAGTATAAGCACACACATATAAATCAGTGGAAGAGAACAAAGAATTCAGAAATGGACCCACATGAATACTTTTCTCATGAGGGAAAAAAATGAACCTCAATCCTTGCCTCACACTATATACCAAAAAAAGCCTAAAACGGCTCATAGGCCTAATTGCAGTAGGCAAAATTACAAAATGTTCAGAAGAAAACATAGGAGCAAATCTTCATGCAAAGATTTCTTAGGTACAGTACAAAAAAGCATAAAGGAAATATTGAGAAGCTGAATCTCATTAACATTAAAAACAACAGTGGATGAATCGGCAGTTTGCGCTATATCCGTAGAAGGGGTGAGTCCCCAGCCGTGTTAGAGAATGAGCAACAGGCAGACACAGCATAGGCAGCTGGAACACAGTAAACGGTGAGGGAAAGTAGCCAGATACAGGAGAGTACAGATCGTGTGGTTCATTTTGTATGAAATTCTAGGAAGGGCAAAACAAAGCAGTAATTACTAAAAGCTGCTGAGTGGTTATCTGGGACTGTGGAAGTGCGCTGGGGAGGCTGATGCTAAGAGGCACAAGGGGAACCTGAACAGCGCTGGAAATGTTCTTTATTTTGACCGTGGTGGTGGTTCCAGAGATCTATACATTTGCACAAATTTAGAATTCTGCACTTAAAATAGGCGCTTGTATTTTATGTAAGTAATGTCTGATAAAGTTGATTTAAGGGGAGGGCGCCTGGGTGGCTCAGTCGTTAAGCGTCTGCCTTCGGCTCAGGTCATGATCCCAGGGTCCTGGGAACAAGTCCCACATCGGGCTCCCTGCTCAGCAGGAAGCCTGCTTCTCCCTCTCCCACTCCCCCTGCTTGTGTTCCCGCTCTCGCTATCTCTCTCTCTGTCAAATAAATAAATAAAAATCTTTAAAAAAAAAAAAAGTTGATTTAAGGGGAAAAAAGTCTGAAATCCAAATTTTAAAAATGTGACCGATAACTAAAACTTTTAGAAAAATACCCACAGGAGACTAAGGCACTGCACCTGTGACCCAGAATTCTGCTTGATAGTTTACAAGTCTCTCGTGTTCACTAGAAAGGACTGTCGATCTAAGTACCAACAGTATCTCCATTTTACAGATGACAAAACTGAAGTCTCCTTATGTATTTGCCTAATTCCCCATAGCTGGCACATAGTAAAGCTGGGACTCAAACCAAAGTCCCAAGTCTTTAATCCTTTATCAGCTCTGCTCTATTATATATTTATTCACAGTCTTTTCTTAAAAACAAATTAATAATCCTAAGCCTCTTCTTTCTTAATGCTCTGAAGAAATTAATGAGCAAATGACCTCAAGCTATACTTATTTCCTTTTTTCCTTTTGTTTGACAGAAACAGTCTTAAAATTGTACTTGGTATCAGCATGCTTCCCTTGACTTCTTTATATTTACAAAATTTGCAATAGTTCCTCACATTAATCTCTTCCCAATCCAAGTTTCTGGCTTTAGGAATTTCTTAGTGATTTTCTTCATTTTGTGCTCACAGGATTACAGCCTTTTACCCTTTTATCTCACATACTATTAACAAGTATAACATGGCAGCCAAGGTTCTCACCTCCATGATCTAACTAAAGAAGCATAAAATGTTATATAATAATTTTAGCTCCAGGATCTTCTCCATACTATACCAATGAAGGTAGGTCACTGGAAAAGGAGTTACTTATCAAATGGCAAAATAATGCAAAATAACATTCATTAGTAAGACGTAAGACGAATATAACAATTTATCTGTAAATTGTTAGGCTCATAAATATGCATACACATATGTGCTGCAGTTACTGTACTCAAAACAAATTTGGAATTTAATAAAATTTATATTGAAGTTCTGAATATATTTCTAAGCAAGAATTATTAACCAACCTAGAAAAAGAGAAATACTCTCTTGCTACCAAATATACATGCAGTAACGGAAGTGCTAGTTTCTGGTAAAGGTGAGTTTCCACATGAGGAATTTCTTTGACGGCAAAGCCTAGCATACATATATCTTACGATTCAACATCTCCGTCCCTAGGTATCTACCTAAATGAAATGCAAACATACGTGTACCGAGGGACGTGCAAGAATGTTCAGGGAAGCATTCTCGCTAACAGCAGTAAACTGAAAACAGTCTCAATGTCCATTGATGGTGGAATGGATTTTATTTCGCAAGGTGACATATTTCTACAATGGAATACTATACAGCAATGACAATGTACAAAATATTTTATGGGCGACAACATGTGTATCTCACAAATAAAATATTAACAAGAAATAAGCCAAATTAATAAAAATACATATAATATGATTCCACTTATATAAATCTAAAACCAGGCAAAATTAATGTATGATATTAGGAGTGAGGATAGTGGTTACGTTTGGGGAGAGAGGTAGGGGTGATGACTGGGAGGGGTAGGAGGATGCTCCAAGAGTGTGGTAATGTTGTATGTCTTGGCCTAGTTGGCAATTCCCTGGGTAGATCTGCTTTGTGGTAATTTATTGAGCAGTATACTAATGATACGTGCAGATTTATGTATGTGTATATTATACTACAGTAAAAAGTTCATTTTTTAAAATGGGGTTTAAAAAGACATTTTCAGATGCATAAAAATTGAGAGCACTTTGCTGGCAGGTAGGTACTCAGGAGAATGTTAAAGCAGTACTACCCAGAGGGAGGTCCATGGACTAATGCCAGCCTGTGGGAGGAGTCCAGGAACTAGGAATGTGCATTCAGAAAACATTCAGCAATTTGACAAAGTACTTTGATGTCTATTGAATCTAATAATAAAAATGTGGGGCTTATATTTTGTATCTTTCTTTTTTTAAAGATTTTATTTATTTGTTTACTTTTAGAAAGAGAGAGAGTGAGCATGTGGACAGGGGAAGGAACAGTGTGGGAGGAAGAAGAAAAGGGAAAGAATCCCAAGCAGACTCCACTCTGAGCCTGGAGCCTGACGCGGGGCTCGATCTCACAACCCTGAGATCACGACGTGAGCTCAAATCAAGAGTCAGATGCTCAACTGACTGAGCCACCCAGGTGCCCCTGTACCTTTCACTTTTTCATTTAATTTTTCCAGTAATTCATGTTTTTGTACTTAAAAAAAAAATTAGTCTGTGACAACTAAAAGAAAAAAAAAACACGTCCTTTGCCAACAAGAGTTTAAGAAGCACTATGCTAAAGGATGTGGTTCTGGAAGGAAGAAGCAATTCAAGATGCAAAAAAGAATGGAAAGAAAAGAAATGGTAAATACTTGGATAAAGAAAATAATCACCGGTGGTATAAGCATTAATAATAATGCATCATAGGGATTTTCATTTTTTAAATTTATTTTTAAGATTTTATTTATTTGAGAGAGGGAGAGAGAGAGAGAGAGGGCACGAGCGGGGGGGGGGCAGAGGGAGAGGGAGAAGCTGACTCCCCGCTGAGCAGGGAGCCTGACCCAGGGCTCCATCCCAGAACCCTGAGATCATGACCTGAGCCGAAGGCAGACGCTTAGCCGACTGAGCCACCCAGGAGCCCTGATCCCTGATAGGGATTTTTTTTTTTAAAAAAAAGATATTTGATGAAAACGCACAACTGCAAAAATATATTAATTTGATATGTACGGAGGGAATAAAGTTCGAGCATTGTTTTATTGTCTTTTTTGTGCCCCATCACTTCGGAAGAGGATAAAGGTATTGGTTAACTTTAGACATGGGTATATTGATTTTCCAAATTGTAATTACTAAAATAATAGAAAAAGTAATCGCCAAATCGATACAGAACCAAAAATATATAGAGATAGAAAGAAATCGGTGAAAATGAGGGCAAGAAAGGTATTGGGCAAAGGGGCATACACACATGTACCATGGGCATGACAGGACATAAATGTAAGTTTAGGTTTATTAGGGAAACTTGAAGGCACAAAGCAGCTGAAAATACCACCAGGGCCTCCACTGCTCATTATCCCAGACAGAGGCAAACTTGGGGAACAGAGCTCCAGTAGAAGGACCCTGTCCTATGCGATCCTATGTCTTTATGAGGGACTTGGAGGGAGGCAGGGGCACCAGTTCGGCTCTGTAAGAGTGGGACCCTCCTGGGCAAGAGACCGGCTTTATTATAAGGGAGCCTTAGTGCCTTATGCCCTTGCATTGAGCTGGAAGCTGCTGGGCGAGCCTCTTACTAAGCTACGGAAAGTAGCAGACCAAGTAGAAACCATCAAATAGGATAACAGATTTCTTTAAAACCGAATTTTGTTGATGGTTACACGAAAGGTAAATGAACTAAATGCTCTGGTCTAAGGAGAAAAATGTCAGATTCCGTTTTCTTAAATCCTTGCAAAGCGTAAGTATACAGAAAGGTTTAAAGAAAGATTTAAGGTAAAAGGATGAAAAAAAATCCTGTAAATACTAACCAAAAGAAGGCTGATATAGCTTTATCACATATATGTACACATATATGTACTATATGTATGTATGGGTATGTATGTAAAAATACACATACATACACATATGTATGTACACATTCGAATGTGTGTGTATACAGCACTAGAGCCCTCTTTCTCTCTCTCATTATGTATAAAATGGTCAAACGCACAGTTAGAGATCAAAGGGTCTCCTCACAATGATAAAAAGGTTCACCAAGAAGATATAAGAGTTCTAAACTTGTATGTTTCCTTAAAACATATAAATGAAAAATTGACAAAACTTAAAAAAAAGGAGATGAATCCACACCATAATGAGAGATTTTAATATACCTCTCTCAGGATTGAGACTATGGAGACAAAGGAATCAGTGAAGATATAAAAGATTTTAACAATATGATTTTTAAGGACTTACATTTGGGCATATAAAGATATATGGCGCACAACACCTAACAACTGCAGAATACATTTTTTTTTTCAAGTGCATGTGTGAAATATTTACAAAAATTAAGCAAAAGCTGGGACACAAAACAAGTCTCGATAAATTTGAAAGGATTGAAGCCGTACAAAGTAGTCTTTGGGGGAATTAAGAAATGCATAATTCTAAGAAAAAAATCAGAACACAAATAAAAATTATTTTGCACTAAGATAATAAAAATGTGACATCTCAAGCATATGAGACATTGCTAAAGAAGTATTAGAGAAGAATGTATAGCCTTACATACATATACTGAAAAAGGAGAAAGACTGAAAATGAATGAGCTCATCATCCATCTCAAGAGTTAGAAAAAGAACAGCCAAATAAAGCCAAAGAAAGTTAAAAGATAGAAAGTAGATAGCAGCAACTAATGATTTACAAAACAAGTATAAGTAACCACAAAAGTTGTATTTTTTAAAACATTGTTGAAATTGACAAACCCCTAGTGAGAATCAAGCAGGAGAGAGAGATAGACAGGGAGGGAGAAAGAGAGAGGGAGGGGAAGTGGGAAGGGAGGAGAGGGAAAGGGAAAAAGAGGGGGAGGGGAAGGAGGGAAGGGAGAGAAGTGAAAAGAGCGCATACATAACCAGTATCAAGAATGAAAAAGAGGACATTACAGATTCTTCAGATATTAAGAATAAAATAAAGGACGTTATTTTTTAAACTTTGTCATTAAATTTGAGAGTTTAGATGAAAGAGAGAAACTCCTTTAAAAATCATGATATATTTACACAGTGGAATATTATATAGCACAAAAAATGGGGAAAAAACTGCAGTTACAACAATATGGATGAATCTTAAATCCGTAATATTGAGAACAAAGGAGAAAGTCAAACAAAAACAAACTTAGAACTTATGCTCTGACAAATTAGAGGAAATGCTATAATGAAAACCAAGGAAATTATTATACCGGAAGACAGGGCAGTGGTTACTCTTGAAGGAAGGAGGCTATGGTTGGGGGAGAGCATACTGGATTCAAGGGTGCTGCTTATGTTCTGGTGTTTGGACCTGGATGGTAGTTATAAGGTGTTTACTTTAACATTATTGGCCGACCTATATACATATTTTATGAGTGTCCTGCATCAGTATTATATTTCACAATTAAAAATGGAAGATAAATCAATAGAGGACTTAGAGTCTATGTGCATTCTTTATTTCACACATATTGGTTCAATGTCTCTCTCCCTCTCTCTCTCCCTCATGCAAATATAATATAGGGCATACTCTAACTAAATAAAGCATTCTTTTCTCAGGAAAGCAGTCAAGCTGATTTTGAGTCATATTGGAATTAGAATTTTGATTACTATAATAAGGTAGTGTATATCCTACACATATTTCTCGAAAGTAGTCCTTTTAATAAAGAACTTATGAAGACAAAAGAATCAAATGTTAGTTTAAGCAGATATAAATATTCCTACAAATTACGAACATTAGAGTTTTGAGGTTAAATTCCAATTTCTATTCACTAAGGAGTTGTGAAAACTCTGCCAGTAGGACTAAGATGAGACCTTTTTTCAGAGTCAGTCCGCATAACTTTCTGCCTTGTCAAGTTTCTTCCATGTCACACACGCCTATTGGTCCACACCATTCTGTCACTTTCTTGTGTGGGGGTCTTTTTTTTTTTAAACATTTTATTTATTTGACAGAGAGAGAGCGACTAGCAAGGGGAGCTGCAGGCAGAGGGAGAGGGAGAAGCAGGCTCCCTACTGAGCAGGGAGCCTGAAGTGGGGCTCAATCCCAGGACTCCAGGCTCATTATCCGAGCTGAAGGCAAATGCTTAACCAACTGAGCCACTCAGTCACCCCGAGTGTGGGTCTTTATCACTACTTGTGGGAAATGTTGGCTGTTTCTGTAACTGCATAAAGTTCACTTATTTAAAAAATCTTTTTGGCAGGAAAAAATAGCCTCTGAGAGTAAAGAAAATGCTTTCCCATTGCATATACATGTGGTCACCTTGATACCCTCCCTTCTCATTATCTGTCCCTTTTGGGCTTTCTCCCCCCACCCTGTCCCAATTTCTAGTTTCTTTCCCCTTTTATTTTTTTAATTGAATAAATTTGACATACAGCACTGTGTAGATTTAAGGTGTACAGTGTGTACTTGGATACACTTACATGCTGTGATAAGATTGCTGTTGTAGCAATATTTATCATATTACATGATTATAGTATAATACTATTGTCTACATTCATTATACTGTGCATTAGAACTCTATGGCTTGGGGTACCTGGGTGGCTCAGTGGGTTAAGCGCCAGACTCCTGATTTGGGCTCAAGTCATGAGATCCAGCCCCAGCTCCCTTCCCCCCCACACCCTATCGGGCTCCCCTCAGCGGGGAGTCGGCTTGAGATATTCTCTTCTTCTCCCTCTGCCCTTCCCCCAACTTGTGCACGAGGGCTCTCTCTCTTTCTCCCTCCCTCTAAAATAAATAAATAAATCTTAAAAAAAAATCTCTGGCTTATTTACAACTCATTGCAAGTTCAAAGCCTTCAACAACATCAGTCTTATACCCCCACCCCTGGTACCCAGTGTTTTTACAAGTTTGACTTTTTCATTTCTACTATGCTGTAGGCTCAACCATAGCACACTTAATTGACAACCTGGGACTTGTTTTTATGTGCATTAGTTAAAAATCAGTTGAATTGGGGTAAGTCATCAGGTTAATCAAGAAGAAAATGAGAGAAAATTTTAGAAAGAAGCTTTGAATTTAAATATGTGGTATTGTTGAAGTATGTCCTCAGTTGAATTGAAGTCTGAATTCAAGTGTCTATTGAAGGATGGACTTCTTGTGGCAAGGAGTGTGGGGTTTTGTTTTTTCAAAGTCAGGATATTAATTGTGTAATGGTAAATGTATTTAAAAATACTCTGGGGTCAGGAGTAAAGAAAGCCTTCTGATGAGCATCGAGACAAAGAAAAATAAAGTGAGGAAAGAAGGTCAGGTCCTTTTGAAACCCGATGGTTTGGGGGAGCCGAGATTGTTGGGGTGGTAACTCTCAGCAGTCACTGGGCAGGCAGGAGGGGGCTCTGAAGGCATGTCTTGACAATTTTGAAAGTAATCCTGGAATTTGCAATGGAATAAGCTTCCTAATGGGAAGCAGACTTGCCTCCTGTTCTGTTTCCCACAGCTCGGGGATATTCACTGAAGAATAATCGGCAACTGGATAAT
Organism: Leptonychotes weddellii; assembly: GCF_054177405.1. Lineage (NCBI taxonomy): Eukaryota > Metazoa > Chordata > Mammalia > Carnivora > Phocidae > Leptonychotes > Leptonychotes weddellii. Next base: position 82,391,839 of record NC_138374.1, read on the forward strand.
TATTATTTTGTCTTTAATGATTTTCTTACACTGGTTTGGGTTGATAAATTGCTTGTGTATTTAAAAAATTACCTCTTCCTCATTCTCAAGTTAGGATATTATGATTTGAAAGTGCACTGGCTGAACTGAGGGCAATGCTCAAGAGCAACCAGATTCAAACACTGAATAGAAGCGTTGACAAATGAGGACACTGTTACCAGTTTAATCCCCATATGGGCCAATTAGTTTCACATAGAGAAGAACTCTGTTCCAAAGCCACAGATTGCACCATTAACCCCAGTCAGCCGTCTCCAAATTGTGTGTCATTGATCACAAGAGGCCCAGGTATGAGTGTCGATAGCTCAGAACAAACCAGTCATCATCTCTGAGAGCAGAGTCATTCCGGTAGCTCATACTTCCCTCCTCTCCTAGAGGGCTAGGAATATTACAGTAAGATGGGAAGTTGAAGGCCCTCCCCTCCTCATTTCCTGCACCTTGTAATCTTACAATAAGTGGTGGAAAATTACACTTGCATCACTTTCATTCTTAAAGGAAATCTGAATGCCTTCGAGGAAACTGATAATACCATTATTTTTTTTTAGGATTGATTTATTTATTTAGCGAGCGAGTGGGGGGAGGTGCAGAGGGAGAGAATCCTCAAGCAGACTCCCCACTGAGTGTGGAGCCTCAGGCGGGGCTCGATCTCACGACCTGTGAGATCATGACCTGAGCCGAAACCGAGAGTTGGGCGCTCAACAAACTGAGCCACCCAGGTGCCCCTGATAATACCATTATTGATAAGCAATACAACTGGCAAGTAACAAATGATTTATGGATTCATTTCATCAATACTTAATGGTACCTTAGAAATCCTAACATTGACCCAAACAGATGAAAAGGGCAAAATACATGCTTTCTAGCTCTTGTAACCTGGTTCCTTCTGGTTCGTTTATGGGATGACAGAAATGGACATCAGAAGTAGAATTACATTAAATGTGGAATCTGCAAAATATGACACCTGAAACACCCAACTGGTCTAAAATGTAAATGTTCCTTAACCATTTTTATTCTCAAAACAAACGAAATCTTACCTAATTTCTGGCTATGGACAACGTTTCAGGGTCATCCTTAACTTGGGACTCAGCCTAATAAATTATTTTGGAGGGTAACTTGGGGTAAAATGAGGTCAAATTAAAGTAATTTAAAAATAGGCATTAATAAAAATAGTGTCACCCTTACCATCACTTCTGCAAATCAAAATAGATATTTTGATATGTGGATCCATTTAGCATACTTACCTTTCGGTAATAAAATGTAATTAAGTTAATGGTAAAACTGATTTCAGCAAAAAGCTGATGCAGTTCTTCCCTGTAACAGAGCCAAACACTCTTGGTTCTTTATGAATCTTTTGAATTAAGCCCAAAATTTGGAGAATCAAAGAACAATGATTTAAATCTAGCGTCTGGGAGCCTGGGTACCTCCTGTTTGTGGCTCACTCCTCTTAGGCGGGAACTGCTTTGCCTGGAGGACAAGAGATCAGGGACATTTTCCAAATGTTGCAACCATTATATTTTTCTTTATCTTCTATTCCCCATCATGTTTATTTTTCACATTCCTTGTCACTCTGGCCATCTCTTGCCCCCAAAAGCCACCCGAACACTAAGTAGTGTTTTCTTTTGTCCCCCTTCCAAAAGTGCCGCGGGAGTGACTGTTTTCAGAGAGTAAAACAGCTGAGCTCCCCTCCTCTTTGTGAGTTTGGATCCCAACGGAGAAACACAATACAAAAGATGGGCACTGGACCAGAAAACAGCCCCTTCGAATCAGTACAGGTTGGGTTGGAGAATGTGAATCTAGGCCTGCAGGCAGGTGAGATCACTAACACCTCGTCCCAGAACCGGAAAACCACAGGCCATGCCTGCGGAGCAGGTCTCTTTTGGCATGGGCAGGGGGAGCTGACTTATCTCCCAGAGGCACCCCAGAATGGGCTAAGGGCCTGGTTACTTCTTCCCAGATTCCCCTATCAGATAAATCTCTGGGGACAAGGGAGGAAGGGATGAGAGAAGTTAGGAGCGTCACTTCCATCTGCATGGTTGCTTTCCACAGAGCTGTTCATTCATAAAACCTTGATTTCCCCAAGTCATGCTGGCATTTCCCCCCAGGTTCGGTTCCCAGTGACACAGACTGCACAGAGATTGGCCGGCAGGAAGTTTTGGGGGAGCACTGTCCAGATAGAAGCCTGTGGGGGAACGAAGGAAGCAGGATCGGGCAGAGGGGGAAGTCAGCAGGTCGCAGCAAAGACCTCAGCTGATCCCCGGGCAGAGTGCTATGGCCCTGGGGGAGCAGTGGGAGTGGGGTGGTATGCGGCCCTGACCCAAGGCACGGGGCTGGACCTCAGGCCCTGGGACTGAAGAGTCACTGGGAAAGGGATGTCATCTGGGGTCAAGTGGCTCTCTCAGTTGTGGGCAGTTCCTCAGGGGACACCATTAAGAAGGGTCAGTGACCAACATTCTTACCTGGAGAAATGTCTGCTTGGGTCCTGCAAGGAGGGGACTGCATATCTGGGCATGATGCTACTGCAGTATTGAAGGAACTCAATCAAATACATGACACATAGCACCTGACATTTAAGACACCGGATGCAAGCCATTATGGTCCAGCCTTCATCCTACACGCATCCTACAAGCATTGCCAAATTTCTCCCTCCGTCTACAAAACTCTATCCAAGCAAAGCCTCTCCATGTTCTCTCCTATCTTTGGGAAGCACCCACCTTCCATTCAAGGTTTAGCCCTTTATCTTTCTTCTCTGCTCATATCCTATAGAATCATTTCTTAAGACATGATCTTCCTTTTTCCTTCATTTTCAATCTTTTTCCCTCCACTGGCTCTTTTCCTTTCCCTATTTATATTGTCTAATTTCTCTCATTCTTTAAAAGAAAGTTCCAACACCCCGAGTCCCCTTTTGACTACCACTCCTCTTCTCTGCCAAACTTTTTGAAAGAGCTAAGTGGTCTGGTGGAAAGAACATTGGCTGTGGGGTAAGAGAGACCTTGGGGTGAGTCCTGGCTTTGTCTCTTGCTAGCCTAGAAAACTCCTTAATTTCTCTGAACCTAGTTCATCCCCTGTAATGTGGGAAGGGCATTTCCTATTTAGTGTTGTAATGAGGAGGAGGTATCAGGATACGTATGGTAGGCATGAATTTAATTTCCCCAATTCAAGTGTTTGGGAAATGTAACTTTATTTCTAGAACTCAACTTTCTTTCTTTTTTTGAGTCTCTATTTTGCTGGGCGGTTAGAAGCTTCCAGAAAGCCTGGGGTCGTGATGAAGTTCTGGAGGGAAGGCAGATGGGGAGAATGGCTTCCGTGGTACCAATTCATGGAGAGAAAGGGCTGTTGGTCTTGGTTGTCTGTGCACACTGTCATCCTCTGAGACATTGGTCACCTCAATTGCCCCTTGGTCATTGGTCCTTCAGAGTTACTGCTGAGCTGTCCCTCGGTCCCTTCACTGTCATTTGCTGGTGTGCTAGAACTGTACTGCTGAGCTCGCATAACAGTTGAGCGTGAGGCTCTCAGATGTCTGCCTAGAGCGCCACGCAGCCTCGCAAATCTTAGTCACACAGGAATCCAGTTGCTGCTCTTGTCATTCTGGGCCCCAGGAAGCTCTCCGAATGCCTACACGAACCACAGGGACAGCTCAACCTCTGGTTCTTTCTTCCTCCACCCAGGTTCTCACAAGGAAAGAAACACAACTCCCCTCATCTTGGAATTGTGAAGGCTGTCAGGTTATTTACTCATTTTTCCCACTCAGGCTGGCCCCACAGGCCAGGGCACGGGGTCAGCCCTTCCCAGAGACCCACCCCTCCACCCCTGTATTCTCTTCCTCCAGCTGGCCGGAGGACTGTTCTGGCCGGAGGACTGTGGTGGTGTGATGCCTTAGGGTGTGAAGGGCATAAGGGTGTGTGAAGCCTTGTTCTTGGCCTCAAAATTCTCCCAAACCAAAGTTCTAGGTCGTTTCTCTTCTCCCCAGGTTAGACTTTTGAAACTAAAAAGCCAGGAGAAGACGCATTTCCTTATCAATCACTCTGCCATCTCTCTCCTGAGGCAACAAGCTTATGGCTCTCTCAAGGGTGAGGAAGAGTTAGGGGAATCGGAAACAAGAAAACAACAGTCAATACTTCAAAATCTCATCCTGTCACCCTTAAGCAAAGTGCCAGCACCAACCTGACCCCATACTAGGTCTTAATAAATATTCGTTCCTACTCCCACCACTGCACTACCCCCTCCTCCTCAAGCAGCCGGGTCCTCTTGAACTCTGGTAAAGCTTCCAACCCCATTCCACCATGAGATCACTTCCACCAAGCCAACCAGTGACTTCCCAGTTGTAAAAGTCAGGAGGGACTTAACAGATTTTCTCCTTTACCTGCCTTCCCTACAGGATTTCCACTGGAGAATACAGTCTCCTTTTTGAAACTCTGTCCTACCTTGGCTTTCATAACTTCTCCTGTTTCTCTATTTACTCATTTGGCTATTTTTTTCTCCATCTCCTTCTGTCCTCAAGTGTGAGTACTTCTGAAGGCTCAGTTCTTAACGTCACATGGCTGCCTGGTGCCACTCACCCCACACTCTGGTGCAGACCTATAATTTCAGACCATTTCTTTTAATCTTCATAGTTTTATATCCGCCAATGCCAAAAATGCTAAGTCAGTTAATTCCCGTAGAGTGCTTAGCACAGTGCTTGGCACAGAGTAAGAACTCAATCACGTTGGTGACTGTGTTTATTACTGTATCTACCTGAATGTCTTATAGGTGTATGTCAATTTTAACATGTCCAAAATGGCTCATTCCCTCTTTTCTCCCTCATAACCCTGCCTCTTGTCAACCCTCCCCCCAAACTAGGCAATAACAACCACAGTGTTTGCATGCTCTCTCTCTCTCTCTCTCTCTCTCACACACACACACACACCATGTGTGCACACACCATCCCTCCTCCCAGTGGTAGGAGGACAGAATTCTGGGCATCATTCTGTCCACCATCTGGTCTCTCCATCCTCCTGACTCTGCATCAAAAGTTGCTCTGGAGATTCTTTCTTCTTCTCCTTCTCCACTGCTCTTGCCAAAATGTACACTCTTATTTCCTCTCATGATTATTCTTCAGGACCAGCTCAGATTTCTTCATGTCCCTAAAACTTTGTCTGCACCCCTCTTTTTTTCCTGGAGTCCCTGATGTTATTCTTTCTTGCTTTTCTTCGTGTTCCTTTCACTGCCTGGGATGTCTCCTCCTGTCCCATCAACTTTTGACCTCATTTTAAAGCTCAGCTAAGATGTCATTAGCTTCTCTTTAGGTTGCCAGACTTAATCCCTCTCATTAATTGTTAATGCTCCCATGTGTGCTCTTTTATCCCTTTACACATATTTCTATTGTCACACATATTTGGTGTATCGTTGCTTATTTATGATTGGTCTCCCAATAGATGGAACCTCTTGAAAGTAGGCACTGGGTTGTACTCATAGCTGACTCTAGATCTTCGTCTTTTTAGAGTTATCAGGTTTTTACGGAACTAAGTTGAAGGGAATGTTTAAATGTGAACAGTCCTGACCTGAGGTGTAAAACATTTTATCAGGGAAGACAACTGGACAAGCACTTATGCAAATAAGCTTTTTGAAACTCTGGAGATGTAAGAAAAAGAGGTTATGGTAACCTATCTTTCACTTGAAGGAGGAAGGGCATGAAGAGTAACAAAAGTGGGGACTTTGTCTTTATCCTCACTCTTTATACGTTTTTTCTTATGAATCGTCTAAAGAAGCTTTGGCTCATAAATAAGACGTCTAGATGTCATGCAGCTCAAGGACTTTCTCAGGTATTTGGAAAAGACATCTACAAGGAAGGAACTTTTCAGAAGATGAGAGGTGGAAGGAGACCTGCTATAGGCAAGCATGACATGTTTATAAATTGTTATTCTCTGTCTTGTATACTCAAGGCTCATGGTAGCACTTTCTTCTTTTTTAAGATTTTATTTATTTGTTTATTTGAGAGAGAGAGAGAGAGCTTTTGAGAGTGGGGGAGAGGAGCAGAGGGAGAGGCAGAGAATCCCAAGCAGACTGCGCCCACTGTGGAGCCCAACGTGGGGCTCAATCTGAGGACCCCAAGACCACGACATGAGCCAAAACCAGGAGTCGGTGGCTCAACCGATTGAGCCACCCAGGCGCCCGCACAGTAACACTTTCAATGGAGCAAGATGAAGTTAAGAAGTTTACACTAGACACCAAAATCCATTCCAAAGTCTATCATCTTCTTTTTTTATAATTAAGTTTATATTTTTAATTCCAGTCTAGTTAGCATACAGTTTATATTAGTTTCAGGTGTGCAATATAGTGATTCAACACTTCCCTACATTACTCACTGCTGGTCATGGTTAAGTGGACTCCTAATCCCCATCACCTATCTCACCCATTCCCCTTCCCACCTCCCATCAGTTTGTTCTCTATAGTTAAGAGTCTGTTTCTTTTTTCCCCTTTGCTCATTTGTTTTGTTTCTTAAATTCCATGTACGAGTAAAATCATATGGTATTTGTCTTTCTCTGACTGACTGATTTAGCTTAGCATTATACTCTCTAGCTCCATCCATGTCATTGCAAATGGCAAGATTTCATTCTTCTTAGTGGCTGAGTAATATTCCATTATATTCCATCCACCACATCTTCTTTATCTATTCATTAGTCATTGGACACTTGGGCTGTTTCCATATTTTGGCTTTTCTAAATACTGCTGCTATATACATAGGGGTGCATGTATCCCTTTGAATTAGTGTTTTTGTATTTTTTTGGTAAATACCCAGTAGTGTGATTACTGGATTGTAGGGTAGTTCTATTTTTAACTTTCTGAGGAACCTCCATGCTATTTTCCACAGTGGCTCCACCAGTTTGCATTCCCACCAAGAGTGCACAAGGGTTCTCTTTTCTCCACATCCTCACTAACACCTGTTGTTTCTTGTGTTGTTGATTTTAGCCATTATGACAGGTGTGAGGTGGTATCTCATTGTAGTTTTGGTTGGCATTTCCCTGACAGTGATGTTGACTGTCTTTTCATGAGTCTGTTAGCCATCTGTATGTCTTCTTTGGAGAAATATCTGCTCATGTCTTCTGTCCATTTTTTTAATTGGATTATTTGTTTTCTGGGTGTTGAGTTGCATCGGTTCTTTATATATTTTGGATACTTGATTGCAAAGTCCATCATTTTCTAGATTGTTTATACTTTGATATAAAACAAAGGAAGACAACTCCTCTTTGGCAATCACAGACATTAAAGAAAACTCAAGGCAGGCTTATGCTATTTAAAAAACAATCTATTTTAGCTTCATGTCCATATTCAGAGGTTTTCATGACTCAGTGTCACCTTCATCCAAGTGACCAACTCTCAGTACAAACTATCCTTGCATATTTTGATTTTGTGGCATATTTATATATTGTAGGCTCTTTGGAGAGAAACTTTCATAGCGTTCAACTTAAAATTCTTTAAGCTAAATTTTGAGAAATTAACCAAGGCAAGAGTCTAATTATTTAATATCATCAATGTAGGTAACAATATATGAAAAAGCTAATGTGTTGTTTGTCACATATTTTGTCAAACAGAAATATAAACAAACAAAAGAAATATAAACAAATGTAAAGAAGATACTATTTCAATTAACTTTGTGCCTTGAACCCGTGTTAAACTTAGTATATATTTTTTGGTAATAGCTGATAATTTTTTTTATACATGTGAGCACATACTTAAATAAGAAACAACAAAATACTTATACCACAGAAAGAATACGCTTTTTAATAAGATTTTAAAACTGAAGTTTTAACTGAGATCCCAAGATACAAAAAGCAGGGAATTTCACGTCAGGTAACTATTACGAAGGAACTAGCTAAAAGTCTATTCTATGACTGAAACACGCTCATTCACTTTAGGAATATAAAATAGTGGAGAAAATTCGACAGAGAGATTTGAAGGGATTACACTGGGGAAAGTCGAGGTCACCGTCTCCACTGGGGAGGGGGGTGGGGGTGCTTCTTCAGCTCCTGCCAGGGGCTGCTGTGGGATTCCATGGCTTCCATGGGCTCACTGGAGAGTTTGCAGTGCATTCCCTCCAGTGAAGGGATTCTGTGGAAACTGGGAAGCAGGTTGCCCCAAGTGCCTCTGTGGCAGAACCAAGACAGAAAGAGTGGCCTGCAGAGCGAAGGATGCATAAGTATCTCCCTTGGCCCAGATAAAGTCTCTGCGGAGAGAGAGAGCTGGCCTGGGGCCATCTTGAGTCCCTCCTAGGAGACCTTCTGCCCGAGGGTGGGGGACTCCAGCAGGGAGACTCCAACAGTGCTGAGGAAACAAGCTGAGAGGTCACAAGGATCACGAGCGAGGGGTGGCACCGTTGTCATAGGGGCTGCAGTTAGAGGAGCCCAGAAATGACTCCAAAGAACCGCTGGAGATGTGGCCTGCAACACACGCCGGCAGCGTCATGGCGCGCGAGCTGAGCACACCTGCGCACGGGGAGCGGCACTTGCTTCAATGTTCACCGGTCGCCATCTTGAAATTCGTAATTCTTTTCCAACAAGGGGCCCAGCATGGTCATGTTGCGCTGTGGCCTGCAAAGCCCATTGCTTGGTTCTGCGTATCCGGCAGAAAGATGCAAAACTGACCTACAACCGAACCCGCTGGAGGAGGACTGTTCCATCCTTGACCCAGGGACTGACTTGTGGGCTGGAAGAGGAAGACAAGATGGAGAAACCGAGAAGCTGAGCTTGCCTGCTTTCCCACTACAAGCTTCCAGCCTAAAGAAGGCTTGAATTCTAAATCAAATTTAGTGTTTTGATTAAAATCTAATTTCTGAATTGAGACGGTGTTTGCAACTTAAAGTGGCCATAGTTCCATCTCGTAACTGAAGGCCAAGAGAAAACTTCTCAGACTGAATTTCCTCTTACTATAAAACAGCAAACCAGGATTATTTAATGACATATTACAAACTCAACAATTGAAAGCCTTGGTCGTGTGGGCGGGGGCAGGGGCGCAGGAGTCAGGTGTAGATTTGAACATTCCAGTTGATTCTGAAGGTATTTTCATTAGCAGAAGACATTGTTTTTTAAGTGGATGGGGACACTTCCTGGAACAGAACTGTACTTAACCCGAGACCACTGAGGAAGGGTTGGGGTAATTACCTAGGTGAGGGTTGGAAATTCACTGTCGTGGCTTCACTGCGAGCTGTCCTGTTGAAAAGTTCAGTCCCCACAGAGCAGATTCTGAAACAGCTAGACGTGCACACCACCTCAGGAAGTTAAAAATTCTATCCTCAAATGGGGTTCTGGGAATACAATATATATGTATTAATCTTACTGCTTACCTTGATTCTCCCACACAGCCAGGGATAATAATTATGCATGCTGGTGGCTTTGGAATTAGATCATGAATTCTAGCTCTGAGCAGTTGTTTACCCGTGGTCAGTAATTTCTGTGACTCACGTGTCCTGAAAGACTACATGTAACATCGAGATTGCTTCCCTTGCTGTCAGATTTAGAAGGACAATATGAATGAGGGAGAGAAAATCCGACAATGAAATAAGAGGGAGGTCTCCAGAGGGCTTTAAGCATCCCAGTTTTGTGGCATCAGATTGGTGGCATAGCTGTTCTCAGCTATTCTCACGTGTTACTAACACATATATTTGACCTACACCTGAAGAAGGACATCTGTGAAAAAGACAATCTGTACTAATAACTATTGCTACATACACCTAGGTTTAAACTATGCTCTTTTGAAAATTGTTCTATTAATCATCAGAATAGTCATTAATTACAGCCGTGGCTTTCACATGGTTATTTCAGAAACCAACTGTGGCAGAAACTGGCTGGCTGCTCATCAAAACTATTTCTTTTTTTTCTTTTCTGGCCTAGACTAACTCCATTTCATGGCCTGCCTTGTACTTAGGTGGCTCCAGAGGAGAGTTCTGACCAACGGAATGTGAGTGGAAGTGAGGTGTTGAAAACCGTCCATGCTTTCCCCCCTTCTGCCTGCTTGATGTCATGATTATGCGTTGAATATGTCAGAGCTCTGACATGGAAGAAACATGGACCCTAAGCATTTGTTTGTTTTTAAAGATTTTATTTATTTATTTGTCAGAGAGAGAGAGAGAGAGCCCAAGTAGAGGAGCGGCAGGTGGAGGGAGAAGCAGAATTGATCCCAGGACCCCAGGATCATGACCTGAGCCCAAGGCAGATGCCCAACCGACTGAGCCACCCAGGCTTCCTGGACCCTAAGCATTTGTAAGAATAAATGTTTAGAGGAGACTTGCCTGCATTCAGGACTTTACATGGATGAAAAATACACCTCTGCTGTTGTGTATCAGGATTTTTGTGTTTATTTATTGTAGCAGCTAGTGTTACAATAATGACTGTATTCATGTTTAGGATAAAGGAATTTTAGCTCGCTGTGTACCCACTACGTTTTAGATACTGTCTAAGATTTCATTACATTTAATTCTCATAATAAGCTGTTGAAGTAGTTGTAACTGTCAGTTCACAAAGGAGGAAATTAAGGCTTAGAAAAGTTAAGCAACTTGTCTGACATAAGTTCTGCTGAGAGAGGATTTGAACTCAGGTCTGCAAGTCTCCCAAGTGCATCCATGATCTTGCCAATAAGCCATCCCAAGAGGAAAGTATTGTATAAATTGTGCACAGGGTACAGATTTATTTTTCATTCATTCATTCATTCATTCATTCAACACTCTGTGTGTACTTTGTGCCATGTCCTATCCTAGACCCTCGGGACAAGATACCCTTTTTATTAAGGCAGAGAAGTAGCATGGTCCTGAAATTTTAAATGTACCTTCCAGTTTAAGTAACTCCCCTCAAGTGGGAGAAGTACTAAGAAATAGCTCTCAGTATCTGATTTAGTCATTGGTAGTCAAGAAGAGTGAAGACTTTTCTTAAGATGCATAAATTACTACAACTGAGAGATGTTAGCCAAGAATATCCGGCTTAAGAAAGAATGAGGGCTTTCTCCCTGAAATTTAGGGAGGAACATTCTCATGGATAAATGTGCTCTGCTCCCTTTATGACTGTGATATGTTGACAAGGAAGAGGAGGAGAAATCTAGCATATGCTCTGTATGGAGTACCATCATACCATAAAGGTCAGATTCTGCCAAATTCAAGATGGCACAGTCTAAGGGAAAGAACAATGCTATTTAAATAAATAATAGTTCTATAATAAATAATAATTCTATAGTAAAAGCTGACATGATTTTATTATAGCAATTTATGAAAAAAACTATAGAAGAGCAAAGTAGAGTAGAAATAAAAGTTTATAATTTTTCAAATACATGAAGCCCAGAGTATATAATCCACTGTAGTTTGCACAATACTTAATTTTATGGTTTAGTCCAGCAAAGATATAATACAATATGGTGAGACTTGGAGAAATATTCCAGGGCATTATGGCTTACAGGACAAATTTGGTTCTCACAAATATGTTGATGTTAAATTCGGAAACAAATGAAAATTAAAATATAAATTTATAATTTATATAAGTAATTCAGAATGCCACAACTCTCAAATATTTACAAGAGCTTTGGAGACACTCTTCTTAGCCCTGGTGTCATAGGGACTACTTTCTTAAAAATAAGAAGTGGGTTGGGTTCCTATAGAATAAAAATGTGACCCATTATTGTGTTTTACAGCAAGGAATCTGTAAGCGAGTCATTTTGCCAATAGGGACTGTTAGAGGTCTGATAATTATGGAAATAAATTGTGTACATTTTATGCACTGATAAACTGTATAAGGATGCAGTCTATGTTTATTAATCAGTTCTTGATGTGTTGGGAACTATGGGGAAAGGAGAAAAGCAGCAATTGAGGACTTTTCCTCCGGGGTGGCTTGTGTATCTCAAAAAGGCAAATTTTGTTCTAGAATCATCCCTTACAAATGGGGGAAAATCGATATAGCCCTTTCACCCCTTTTTTCTTCTTCTTAGGTGTCATACTGTTGTCCACACACAGTATAAGAGAATGACTACCGTCACAGTGTTGTCAGGACATGGAAAAGCAGAGAAGGAAGTGCATGTCAGGAGGAATTCTACAGAAAGAAGCCAGGAGCATTATCAAGAATCTTGCACTGGGTGAAATAACAGGTACCTCAACAAGGCTAGAGCCACGTGGTGAAACAATACGGGTTTTTTCAAAGTGCTCCAGAAGCGACAAACCATGGTGTCAGAAAAAAATAAACTTTTATAACTTTATGGACTGTGATGTAGAGGAGAGTGTGGCCATTTTGCACAAGTAGTGTCTCCATTGCAAATATTCTCAGGAGCCATGAACTTCCAAAGAAAGAAATGGTTATCTTGGTAGGGAACGCAATACATCATGGCTTCCCCAAAGTCAAGGAAAACTAATATCCCTAAAAAGGGTGTCATCTGAAGAGTGAATTCCGATGCTCGGGCAATCCGTCTGCCCCGTGCGGTCGCGACAGCGACCAGTGCGCTGGAGGGGCTCTTCCGAGAGGTGTGCTCGGGCCGCGCGGCCAGGTCTCCGGGGACTGTCGGGGAGGGCTTCGCGCTCGGGACCGAGCCCTGGGGCGCGGAGGGTGGGGTGCCCTCGCGGCCGGCTCCCGGCCCTCGGGCTCAGCTCCCCCCGGGGCACCGCCCACCTCCGCGGGGTGGCGGCGGCGGGGGGCGGCGGGCCTCGGGGGCCGCCGCGAGCCACGAGGGCGCGGGGAGAACCAGAACTTCCCGCCCAGGAGCGCCTGCCCCCGCTGTCGGCTCCGGCGGGCTGGGGGGATGTTCTCGCGAGAGGAGAGGGGGCGCGGGGCGCCGCGGGTTTGGGGGGCGCGGGGAAGCCTGCGGACGAGGGCGCGGCAGGGAGGGGAGCAGAGGCGGCGGGCAGGGCCGGGGACGCGGGGAAGCCGCTCCCGCCAGTCGCCGAGAGCCAGCCCCTGACGTCAGGAGTTTTCCTCAAAGTCAACAACAAGCCCCGCGGCGGCGGCGGCGGCGAGAAGCGATCGGCGGCGGCGGCCCGGGAGGGAGGAAGGAGGGGGCGGGGAGGCGGCGGCGGGGCCCCCCCCGGCAAGGCGCTGCCCCCCCAGAGGAGGCCGCAGACCCCCGACCCGCGCCGGGCGCCCCCCGGGGCCCGGAGCCTCCGCCCGCCGCCGCCTCGCCGGCGTGACCCGGCCCCCGCCCGAGCGGTGTTTTCTGGTGATGAATTGAATTTGTAGCCGATATCCGATTCCCATGTAGA
>NC_138374.1:82405172-82430476 GCF_054177405.1 Leptonychotes weddellii
CCGCCGCCGCCGCCGCCGCCGCCGCCTCCTCCCGCTCCAGCTCCGCGGCCCGGCCCGGCCGGCTCCCTCCTCCCTCCCCTGCAGCCTTCGTCTGCCCTCCCGCCGGCCGCACCGGGCTCCAGGGGGGCCAGAGGCATTGCGGGGTGGGGGGAGGACAGGAGGGGAGGAGGAGGGAGGGGGGACCCCCGAGTCGCCCCCTCTCCTCCCCCCGCCCCCCCGGCTCCATCCTCCGCCGCCGCCCGAGCAGCTGCGGGGCCGCCGCCGCCGCCGCCTTTGCAGGTAACAGCCACCGCCCCCCGCTCGCCCCCTCCCCGCCTGGCCTCCGCTCCCTCCGGGCCCCCGGCCCCGGGCCTCCCTCGGGCGGGGTGGGGGGAGGCGGCGGCGGGGAGAGGCGGGGGCGTCTGGGTTGTCACCGCGCCGGGGGCGTGGGCGGGGGCCGGGTCACCGGAGGCTCGGGTGTGGGTGTGGGTGGGGAGGCCGGGGGATGCCCGGCGCCGCTGACACCGGCACCCCTTCACTTTCCGGGGGAAGCTGGGGGGCGGCGGCGCGCGGGGGGCCGGGAAGGGTGTTCCCGGCCTAGCGGTACCGGCCGCGTCTGCGCTGCCCCGGCCCTGGCGCCTTCGGTCCCTGCGCAGCTCCCGCTCCCCGCCGGCCCGGGCCGCGCGGCGTGGGGAGGGGGCGCCGGCCGGGCGGGGGCGGCGGCGGGCTTATATAACGCGGGGAGCGCCCGTGCCGGCGTGTTTGGGTTGGGGGGAGGGGACCGTCTGCCGCGCTCCCCGGCGCGGGGGCTGTCTGCGCGCGCGGGGTGGGGTGCGGGCGAGGATGCACCGGCGTCCCCCGGGGTCTCCTTCCTCCCCACCCTTCCCGGCTGCCGGCGCGCAGGAAAAGGCGGCCCTGGGGGGGGGGGGGTGTGTGTGGGGGAGGTGGGTAACGTGCTCGTCTGTGTTTTTAATAGTAGTGGGGTTTTAATCCGCTTGGGAGTTGTGTGCTAAGAATAGAAATGTGCGGAAGATGCTGGGTTTGGCGGATCCAGTGATGCTGTCGCTGCTGGCGGCGGCGGCGGCTCGGGCTGCAAGTAAACAAACCAGCCTCTTCCTCGTCCACCTCCTCCTCCTCCGCATCGGTCTGCATCAGCCATGATGCTGGCTGGGCCCTCAGAGCCCAAAGTTGAAGCCTGGCTGGTCGCCCTATTCACCCTGACTCCCAGGCGGGGGTCACTCCTTGTTTGGGATTACCCGGGGATCTTCCCTTAGGCTGGATTGAGTCTCTTTGGGGCCGGGTCTTCAATACCGATATTGACTGTTTATCTTCTGAAGGCTTACCCATAAGCCAAGGGTAGGATGCTCCCATTTCTTGCATCAAGAGAACCTTGTGAAAATAAAACCAACTCATTTCACCAGTGTGGTAATTGGTCGAGAGCCCAGTAGTTTATAATGGATTACATTTTCAAATAAAAATTCACAGCGAAACCTATGTATCTGTATTAAGTAGTACTATTAAGAAAATGTTCACACTTTAGTTCATCCTGTAGCTAAAACATGTGAAATGATGGACTTTTTGCAGTTTAATACCTTGCCAACTTCTTCAAATCATCAAGTTAGGTATATGTTCCATATTTGGTAAGGCATGGTCATGTTATATCTTTTAGGAGGCTTTAAATTACTACACAACCCCCCAGGTTTTGGTTTTGGTGGAGACTCATTAAATTAGGTTATACATTGTTAGGAAATAGTTGAAAAAGCCAAAGCCAGAAGAGTCCAATAAACATGGTTTAGGAAAATTTGTTTTCAGAACTTAAATATTGCAAAATACGTACAAATGAAAACTTAAATATTGCAAAATATGTACAAATGAAAACGAGTATTCCAGGAGATGGTCGTCTAAAACCAACACATACATTCAGGAAGTGGTTGTCTGAGACAGGAATGTATTTTTTATTAAGAAATCTAATTCTTAGTAAATTATTAGCTTTCTGAGGTGAATGTGCAATACTTTGGAAGATACATATCAGGACTGTAGTTATTTTGTTTTTCTTTTGCCAACACATAATCTTGACTTTGAAAGTTTACCAAGGAGACTGTATTTGAAGATCTGCTTTTTGTTTGTCTCAGTAGGGTTGACCCCGATATCTTTGATTGGCTTGAGCTTCTAATTTTAAAGTGAGGGAATGCATATATCACATGAATGAGAAACCATTGGAATTTAGATGACTGGAGAGCTATAGTTTTCAGTTGTTATGTTTGTGGTAGGTGTTTGCGGTAGTAGGTTTTCCCACAGCATTTAAAAAATATCTAAAGTAATTCTACAAAAAAACCTAGGAAACTGTTATTTATATCCATTTTGTCCCCTACACTTAGTCTTCCTGTAAGGATTACTTTAGTGAGTTGTTTTCCAACTGAAAATTCATTTTTAGTTTGACACTGACTCTTAGTTTCAGTTGTGTATGTGAAGGTACTTAAGGGTTCAGCTTTAGACTTTTTGGTTTATGTAATTTTATAGCTGTAAAATATTTTAAATAAGATTTCATTCATCCTTCCAACAAATATTTGAGTGTGAACTGTGTGCCAGGAGCTAGTTTAAAAACTTTATTTACTTTTCATTCAGAAGATTACTACCATTAGAAAGAGAATTTGTTTTCAGAATCATTGCAAATCTAAACATGTTTTGGTTAAACATCCTAGGACAAATGTACTTAGCATAATAGAATCTTGTGCAAAGTAGGGATTTAAGATTTTTTTAAACTCTGGCTTTTGATTTAAACATATAAGAGATTTTATTTCTTAAAAATTTGATGGAAATTTCCAACTATTTGGTTTTCTTTAAAAAGAGGAACCTCTTTTATAAATTATTTCTGTGGAAGTTTAGAGTTTGCTTGAACTTTGCATATTTTTGTGAAAAGATAACTACACTTCGTTGTTAAACTTTTTTAGTTCAGGAATTCACCCTTGAGAAGATAAGGCAACTATTGTTAACTCATGTTAATTGGATTTTTAGCATGATTTGATAGGATCTTGTCTTTATAATGTGATTAAGTTTTAAGCATTAAAAAATACTTAATTTACAATAATTTATATTTGAATACCATAAGATGCAAGACAGAAAAATAAACCATTTCATTTGTTTTGACCAAATCAATCTTAAAATTTGACTGGCATTTTTGCTTTTCTTAACATACATTTTATTGCACATAATGAATTTTTGTAGATATGTGTTAGAGTAATTAAATCATTTGAGCTGCTCTGTTTTTAACTCCAGCTTTCAGGAGCGTGCATCGGTATCCTGAATCCTTGTTTTCTACAGCACGCACTCTTCCGTAGAAGAGTTCACTGGAAGGATAGCCCTGAATCATCTGATGTTAACTGAAAATTGTATCATGGTCTTTCATGTATGACAGTGCTAGGTCAGGTTTAGGGTCAATGTCAGCCAGTGCCTGGTGAGCACTTGCCACGTGCCAGGCGCTGTTCTAGGTGCTTAACATGTGTCAATTGGTTTAATCTTCACAACAGCCCCTGCTACTTTTGAAAGTGGTTTTCACAAGAGAAAACACTTATTAACGCGGCATTATAAAAATCCATTTCTGTTTGACTGTCCTCGTTCTGAAACACTTTTTTCCTTAGCGTTTCTCCTGAGTTGTTTGTACCTCTCATTAGACTTCCCAGTGACATACTCGGTTTCAGTAATTTAGTACAATAATTTCCATAGAAATCACGTTAATAGAGTAAAAAAGTATATCAACAGATCCATAACATTCTTTTTCATTTCAGTTGTTTCAGAGGCCAAGTTCAATGCCTCAGTTGTTCACATATGTTATTGTAGTGCCATAGTCTTTTGGCATTTAGATGTAAACAGGTTTCCTTTGCCAGGTAGCCTTCAAATAGTAGTTAATAGATAATATATGTCTCTTGACCTGTAGATTTGCTTTTTAGTTGTCTTTTCAGTACTCTATCACCAACCGCAGAGATTTCAGATTTTGTGAAATGTGAAATGGGTATATTTTGCTAATATTCAGAGGGAAAAGTAAAATGATTTCCCAGAAGAAATCTCTAGAAGACTTTCAAGTGAGAAATTTTCTTTCATATTAATTAAGAAAGCCTCTGACTCTGTTTGGGAGTCTAGGGGATGGGAAGGGCAGGAAGATGGTATTTGCCAGTATTGGAGTTCAGTTCAAATTTTGTCTAAGTGGGATTGATGTTTGAATGTTTCATCTTCCCAACTATGTATTAAACTTTTGACGACAGGAACTATGTATAATCATGATGGTGTCACTGGAGATGCCATCTATAAGCAAAGTAGATACTCGGTAGATTTGAACTTGAAGAATTATAAATATCAACTCTGGAAGAGCTGTGAAGCTATTTAAGTTGGTCTAATGCTACACTTTTATTTTTATGGCTAAGGAAAGTGAAGCACAGAGAATTAATTAAAGGATCTTATGTAGTGTCACTCCGGATGGGGCAGAGTTGGGAATAGGGACCCCAGTTTTTGGGCCTGCCCGGTGCTCTTTCTTTTTCTTTTCTTTTTTTTTTTTTAAAGAATTTATTTGAGAGAGAGAATGAGTGAGAGAGAGAGCACAAGCAGTGGGTAGGTAGGGGGGCAGGGGATGGGAGAGGCAGAGGGAGAAGCAGACTCCCCTCTGAGCAGGGAGCCCGCGGGGCTGGTCCCTGGGATCATGATCTGAGGGGAAGGCAGACACTTAACCGACTGAGCCACCCAGGCACCGTGCCCCCCCCCCCATGCTCTTTCTGATGCACCATGGTGATGAGCTTTGTTAAAGGATTCCATACCTGTGGGTTAACTCTCAGTTTAATCCAGGGTAAAATCCGTCAAGCTGATCTTGACATTTAATGGACCATATATCAATTGTATTTTGTGTATATGTGCGGATTTTTTTTTTCATTTTATTGTCAGGGAGGTCCCCAAGGCAGATTTTAGAAGGATTTTACATGTGTGTTGGAAAAGTTTGGCCAGCTGTGCAACTGAAATTCTTTGTGGCAACCCTCAACCTGTTCCTGTTATATTACAGATGCCTTCACGTAGAGACAAACCACACTAAACATGAGAAAGGTAGGGCATCATTTCATTTGTCTATAGCTTGTTCAGTGGTTTAGGTGAACCAGAGGAATCCAATAGGCATTTTCCTAGTTGTTTCAAGTTAGAATATTAAATACAGCACCCAGCGCAAGTTTTTTTTTTTTTTTTGGTTACTCATGGATATGTTGGTTGAAATGGCATTCAAATGCCCTAAACTGAGGTAGAGAAGAAGGGCAAATGCTCTCCATTTTTGTATGTATATTTCGAAGTTTGCAAAGTTGAAAGAACTGAAATTTTTTGTGAAAGTTGGACATCTTGCCTATTCAAGTATTTTCCTGTAGGGTGAAACAGTGAAGATATCTATTAGTTTTAAGAAAATCCACAAAGTTACTGTACTCTGAAGAAAGGAAAGGTATTCAAAATACATAGTTTGTGTGGCTCACTTTCCCCATATGACAGGTTTATGAACAGGATAACAACTCTTAAGAGGGACAGACTGGCTGAGAGTTATTTGAAGTGCAGGGCAACTTGCCTTGAATTTCCCTTTCATTTCAGTATTTTTCCTTTCCCTCAAATCCTTTAAAGAGTTTTATATGACCTTATGCATTTATTATGACGTATGTTAGTTTCACCTATTTCTTGAAATCAATGTATTATGGCTACCCTTGAAAATCATTTGTATTTCAAAGTAGCAATATTCTCTTGTCTTTGCACTTTAGTTGTCCTTCATTAATTCAGTTTGGCCAAGCATAGCTAAAGAATATAAAAAATTGTGGTTCAGGGCAAGTATATTTTACATAGTATTAATTACAGCCAAGGATATAGTTTAGAGGAAGTTGTATTATGGACAGTATTGTGGCTTTAAACTTAGAAATTAACATGTAGGAAATTACTAACCTGTGAATCTTGTTCTAATTTGTAAAAAAGAAAATTGCTGGCATGCCTTTTAACTTTGTTAACCTTCTGGTCTTCTGTTGGTGTCATTTCCTTTGTGATGCCGTGGTTATATTTGATTTTTATTTGAAAACGTTGTGTTTACTGGACTTTTGAAAAAGAACTCCATACAGGAAAAAATGTTCGCAGCGATTCACAAATGTTATACGTACTTCTGAGAGTTCCTATTGGGTTATTTGGTAGAAAGCATACCAAACTGATAGAAGACTTGAATTGCAGGAGGTCACACTTGCTACTTGTCACTATCTGGTTATGGTAATGGCAAGGGAATAATGGCATTTTTGGTTGGTCACAGTTTGCCTAGGTTCAGAATTGTAGATGCTGTAGCTACTGTACAGATTTGTTTCTGGAGTCAAATTCGCAAATATGTGAAAGCACTTTGATAATAAATTATTGCATGGAAAAGATTTTTAAAAACTTTGTTTTGCTTGCCTCCCTGTATACTCAGTGTGGTCCTTGTCACAGAATAGGCAATCAATACCTGTTTACTGACTACATATATATATGTTACATGTTTCTTGAAATGATATTTTAGAAAGACGTTTGAAAAACTGATTATTGCTTAAAACTGAATGGTTTGTTGCCTTAAGTAAACAAATATCTTTTAAAAATTGTTAAAACTATCATTAAGAAAATAATGCCATTCTTTCTCTGCCTTCCTTCCACAAAGATAATTTTGGGCAGTGTTGATGCTTAATTGTTTGGGAGTTGAAACTTGACCTCCTCTCAACAAAAAGTGTCAAAAAACGTGGAGAAAAGGAGGATAATTTTAATGTGTGCCAGTCCTCGCAATTAGTGGAGGTCTATAGTAAATGTACTTTAATGAATAAGGAAGAATAGTTATTGTAATTTAAATTACTTCTATGTAGGTGCTTTCATAACATTTGAGTTTAGGTTTGCCTCTAAGATGACTTAATACTGCTCTCCGTTGACTTACAATATCAGTTTGTCTAGTGTGTTCTTTATTAGTTATGTAAAGCTACATCTTTGCTCTTTCATTCATCCGCTCGTTCATTTATTCTGTATTTGTTGGGCATATCTTATGTGCCACTGTCAAATTGCTTTACTAAATAGTAATGCTATTGAATGAGGTACACGATGTGAAAATGTTTTGTAAATTGTGAAGTGATATTCAAATGCTGTTATCATCAAATTCTCAAATAGTTTTGAATGAAAGTATCTTTAGTGTAACTGCTTTGTGTAAATTCTAAATTGAATCTGCCAAGAATTTTGTATGACATTTTTTAAAGAATAGACAAAATTAGATTATTCAGCAATAAAATATTTAATGCAATAGGCTTAAAAGAAAAAGAAACCAAATTTTGTCTGAGCTCATTGGATAGAACATATTTCTGGAGAAATTGGGACTGTAGGAGGAGGTGAAGTTCATGACCAGCTCATCATTTTGCAGATTAGTGTTTTTAGCAACGTGGAACACTGAGTGGGAGAGCGTAGATGACTTGGTACAAGAGGGTTGCCACTGTAGGGAAATTAAAGAATATGGTGGATTGCTTAAGACTCACTAGCATTGTGTTTACGCACACAAGACAGCATTTATTTCTAGCCTATTGGTCATAAGTCTGGAGTAGTATACTTTGAATGTCTTTTAAGCTATTTTCAAAGAATGTATCATTTTAGCTGAGAGTCTCAGGAGCAACTTTAAAGCTCAATATTATGATTATGGGTAGAATTTGGTAACAGTTTAAGATGCAAATGGATAAAGCCATTTCTATAATGAGTGGGCTTACTGGTCCTGATGACGATTATAAATTTTGTCCTGTTGATTTAACATACATTTCAGCACTTTAAATATATGAGCACTGATAAATATTTTTATCTAAAAACTTAGTTTTTTGAAAGTTTCATTTTATTTATTTTTTAAAAAATTTATTTGAGAGTGGGGAGGGGCAGTGGGAGAGGGAGAGAGAGAATCTCAAGCAGACTCTGCTGAGCACGGGGCTGATCTCAAGACCCTGAGATCAGGACCTGAGTGGAAACCAAAAGTCAGACACTCAAGAGACTGCATCACCTAGGCGCCCCGAAACAGTTTCATTTTAAAACAAAATTCATTGATTTGGGTTGATGTGGATATCTCAGTATGTTGTTTTGTACTGAAGGGGTCATGCTAGTGGAAATAAAAATATGCCTGGTTCTCTGGTCTTGGTTCCCTCAGAAAGCAGCTATGTGACCTTGGGCAAGTGGCTTTATCCATCTAGACTCTGTTTCCTCAACTGTAAAATGAAGGTCCTTTCCTGCCTTGAGATCCCAACAGTGAAATGTTGGCTTAAAAAAGTGGAATGAATTTTGAAAATACTTTTTTTTTAGTGTTCTATATAGATGTGTTGTAATACAGATTATTTTAATAGAAAGGAATATATTTTATATATGTTTATTGGAATTGTATTATTTTTTGGTTATTAATAAATGTTGATCCCTGATCTGTTCCATTTCCAATCTCAAGAATATTAAGATAGGAATTTTTTTTAATCCAAATCATACAACTTTATAGTCAAAAACCAAGAAGGGCTTGAATGAGATGAGGCCCCTTCCTATGGGTGCCACCAAAGAGAAGGACTACTTGCACCTCTTCTAAAGTCATTGGTTTGCACTAGGGCTCCCAATATTTAATGTCCTTATAATTATGTAGCATAAGGATCTAACCCTTTTAGTTACCTAGTTCTGTATTATGGAGCCAGTTTTCAGGAAGTTCTGTAAATCAAATTAAAATAATGTTTGGATTCTCTACTGAAGGTTTTTTGTTTTTGTTTTTTTGCCCATTTTTAGTGGTGAAATGAGTCTTGCCTTGAGTTATGTGGCCATTTCACAAAGGCCTGGATATCAGTACATATTACTAAAGAAGAAAAAAAAGAGCCCTGTGGGTTCAGTAAGTTGAGGATTTGCTGAGATAAAAAAAGGTTATACATATTTTGTATCTTTAATAGGTTAATAGTGATGTTTTAAGGGAAAGACATGGTTTGTAGAATTTTTCCAAACTTATTTGACCAAAGAATTTTTTTTTCTTTTTTCATCCCCCCCCCCACCCCCGGAATTTCTCTTGGTATTCTTTCAAACATATTTTGGGAAAATACATCCAGATTCTAGTATCCCTTTAGACTGCAGTAGCAGACCCCATTGCTTCTGAGGATAGTCTTGGCCTTACCTGTAGGTGCTGAGGGCCCGTGTAGGGATGGTTTTCTGATCAGTCACACAAACTTTGTCAGGCTTTCTTAAGAGAATGTTAGTCTTGATTCCTCACTGCTAAATGATTAGGCTTTCTACTTAATTTGCATTGGAAAATGAGCCATAATTCAGTTCCAGTAATAGCTAGGGAGTCTAACCTTGAACTTGCTGCTATGCACTATTTATCAAAACCCAGTTTGAGAAAATAGTATAGTTACATAGTCCATCCGTCCATTTTTCTGGTTATCTAAAATTTATGCGTGTGTTTTTGGACCAGTGCACCCTGGACTACATGTTTTAGTCCCTTTCTGTGGAAATATTTTTAACTCTGTTTTATCTTGGCATTTTCCTTTTTAGGTTGAGAGGGACAGTGAGAAATAGCCCTGCAAAACTCATTAGTGTATATATAAGGATATTTTTGAGGACTTTGTTTATTACACTACAAGGTATCTTACAAAGACCCATGGGATAAATTTCAGATTTTTATTCCAGGAAAAATTGTATTCCTTCTGAAGCAACTTCTTTTTTTCTTTTAAAAAATATTTATGGATACTGTAAATATTGAAACCAATTGCGTTTCCTTATTTGCACTGCTTCCTGAAAGCTTTCCTGCTAAATTTGTGGCCCATCTTTTGCGAATATGTAGACTTCTACTCTGGCTTCTTTCCATCTTAAGGCAGTATAGTTTTGGAGTTAGGACTGCAGGCTCTGGAGTCAGATGGCCTGGTTCAGATGTGGGCTCCATCATTCAGTAGTTGTGTTGAAATCAGGCACGCTCCTTAATCTCTGTGAGCCTCAGTTTACTCATCTGTGAAATGAAGTTAATGGTACCCTCCTGGGTTTACTGTGAGGATTACCTGAGAATAATAGATGTAAGCACTTGTTCTTGGCACATCTTAGATATCCCATATTTTTTTCCACTTTCATATTCCTTTTTCACTTCGTGTATTTTAAAAAATCATTGACTTTGTATTATTTATACTATTTTATTTATTTTAACAAAAATTCATTGTCATCTAATTCATTGATTGTCTAAAATATTTCTTGGAATAGGGCAGAGTAAGCATACATAAGTGCTGGTTTCTTAGCACATTGTGTTTTCCATAAAATACAGCTATTAAAAACATTCACAATTGCTTTGCCATAAATATTCCTAAATCCACAGAGATTTTGGAACTAGACATACACGAAAGTTTACTTTTAGTTCACCTAACTTTCATTTTCTTCCTTTTCACCTCTGACACAGCACCAAACAGATTTTCTGTATTATTTGTATAGGTGTGACAGGGGTTTTCTTAAGACTTTTTTTGTTACAGCCTCTTAGGTTAAAAGTTTCACTATCATTTGAAATCTGTCACAAGACCAGGGAATCCTGTTCATTATAGAACTGTTGAATAAATAAGTTCCCCAGTTTGAGGAGTTAGAGTTTTATGTGAGGTCAGGCCAGTTGAAGACATTTACAAAGAATTAGTTGTTTGTTATTGCTGTGTGAGTTGCAAGAATGGAAAAAAAAGAAATTCTTTCTTCAATACTTCCTTCCAGGCTGAGTCATCACTAGAGAGTGGGAAGGGCAGCAGCAGCAGAGAATCCAAACCCCAAAGCTGATACCACAAAGTAGCATTTCTCCACGTTGGGGGCTCAGAGGGGAGCCATCATGAGCGATGTTACCGTGGTGAAAGAAGGCTGGGTTCAGAAGAGGGGTAAGTACTCACCAAAGCCGAAAGTCGCATGCGTGGTAAGTGTGCTCGTGGTCAGCGATGTCCTGGAAGTTGACATTTGTTCCACAGCTGTTACAGAGTCAACGGACAGACCATGTCCCGTGAGAGAGAAATGATATCTAACTTACGTGTTAGGAATTTGCTTGTTATTTAGGAATTCTTCGTAATTCTTGATTTTGATAGTTTATCATCACTGTTACGAGGACTTGGCCTCCTGGTATGTTGTGTGCTTGCATGTTACAGAAAGTTCGTGTTGTATTTTTCCGTGTCCACAGAGTCTACAATTCAGAGAGATGTCTTTCGGATATTTGATATCTAGAAAAGTTTATAACTTGTCTGCATTTAAAGACATGTAAATTTATATTAAGCCATTTTGGGTGGTAGCAGGGGAGGGGTTAAGGCTTAAAGGGAAAGAGTTCACCCATAATCTCATAGCTTCAGCAGTCCTGTAAGTTAGTTAAGGAGAGTCTGAAGGTAAAAGACCACATGAAGAAAGGGTTTTTGTGTTGTCTGTGTGTGTATGTGTGTGTGTGTGTATGTTTCATTTCATATTTTTATTTTTCATGATCTAGCTTTAGTATTTCTTGTTCACTTGTTCACTCCTACTACTTTAGATAAATAATTCAAATGCATTATTATTCTTTTTTTAATACTAAAGGAAGAACTCTTCAATGTAAAGCTTAGTTTATCCTCTATGAGATCACCTGCTAATGTGGTTAATATGTTTATTAAGAAATCTGGAGTGTAGACTAGTTGCCAGGCAACTAGTGTTTATCCACGTGGCCAAATTGAGTAGAATGAGGACTGTTTCATTGTCAGGACTTTTAAGTTCCTGTGTACTGTATCTATTTTCTGATTAAAAGTTGCCTTTTAAATAGTAATTTCACTGTTCCTTGTGGGTCTGTAGTTAATTCCTGTGCTTGAAAAGCTGTTGTCAGAAGATAAATGGGATTATGTATGACTGAGTTTTAAAAAATCAGCCTTATTGAGTTATAATTTTCAGAACAATAAAATTCACCAATTTTAAGTGTATACTTTGATGAATTTTGCTACGTTCATGCAGTAGTGTAATAAGCACTGCAGTTATGACATCAAACATGTCTGTCACCCCAAAAGTGCCCTCATTCTCCGATGCAGTCAGTTCTCTTTCCTCAGTGCTGACAACCACTGATGTGATACCACTGGAATCTTCCTTTTCTAATATGTCTTATAAGTAGAGTCAGACGGCCCTTTGTGTTTGGTTACTTTCACATAGCGTAATACTTTAAGGATTCATCCATGTTGTTGTGCATATCATTAGGTTGTTTCTTTACTGTTGAGGTGTATTCCGTAGTTTGGCCATGATACAATTTATCTGTTTACCAGCTGATGGATATTTGTAGTTTCTAGTTTCTGGCTATTATGAATAAAACTGCTATGAGCAAGGGAGTGCGTATCTTGGTGTGATGTGTTTTCATTTTTTCTGGGGCGATAACCTAGGAATGAGATTGCTGGTCATATGGTAAGTGTGTGTTTCATGATAAAAACTGTTTCAGCCAACTATTGTACTGTTGTTTCATTTATTGTATGGTCTGTTACAAGGTTAGAGGGCTTTTTCAGATTTCATTGCTGTATGAAGGCATTTTTTCTTTATTTTTTAACTTGCCTATTACATTTATTCTACCTTTCTTATTTTCTTTGGGATGGCAAATCACTTAAACCTTTTGGAGTAATACTTTATTAAGCTCTAAAATCTGCTCTCATAAGACCATTGCGAGGATTAAGTAAGATAATGGATGTGGATATGTTTTGAGAGTTTTAAAACCAGTGTAAACTGTTGCTGTCACCGAATTTTGCCAGAGATTTAGGGTGGTTCTTGAGTTTGTTTAATTAATTGTGTCTTGTCTGAAATACCGTAAGAGAAGGTTGGTATATAATGCATGGGATAAAGAAACAAGAAAAAATGGACAAAAGTTTCTCTGTGTTTTTCCTGCATTGGTTAATAGTACAAAAAGGTATAAAATGATAAATAAAAGTCTTTTCTACCCTCTACTTCTTCAAACTGGTTTCTCGCATATAGCCATTTTAGACCTTTTCTATTTTTAATTTTTTGGTGATTATTATCTAAATTTTATGTATAATATGCTAAACTTTATATTTGAGTAATCTTAAATAATCAAATATATGTCTATCACCATTGTGAAAAATGAAGAATTTAACTTATAATATCTGTTCTCTTCCTTCCTTCCCTGAAGGAGGGGAGAGGGCTTCATGGTTACACTTGCAACACTTGCACTCTTAATTCTAGAAAGTACTTAGGCATTATCTCTAAACTTGCCACTTTATGAGTTGAGAAAAATTAGTACCCCTCACAGTCTTTCCCCTGAATACCTCATGGTCCCCTCCCAGGTTGTGTCAACTGTAACATTTATTTAATGTTGTCAAGGTTTGTCACAGTTTCACTTGTTGATTTGGAGAAGCAGTAATCAATATTGTGGTAAGTAAATACTCCCTGCTGCTAAGAAAGTAGTATGATGGGCACAGTGGAGCCATGGAGAACATATGCTGGTGTTCAAGATCAGGATGCACTTTAGTTTGGCTTCTAGCCTGGGCTGTACCAGTTTTTCCTGGATTTTCCAGTTGCCATGTTGCCCCTCTGTTGGTTAAAGAGTGTCTGCCTTCTTTATCATACCACTTGGTTATGCAGCTTTTTAATCATAGTATTTGTTGACATTCTATTGTGAACCGACTTTTTTCTGGGTATGATGCTCAGCTAATAGCATGTTATTTAATTGCATTCTTGGACACGTTCTCTGCTTTCTTAGATCTTGTGTCTTTCCCCTATTTGTTTTGGATTTATTTTACAGATTTGTTTTGGATTTATTTTACAATGTTCTAGAAGTAATTTTTTTTTTTTTAAATTTCCTGGAGTACTTTTTTCAGAAAGAATATGTGGGGGGTTGCTTGTCAACAGAGTATTAAAAAATGTGCTTTTCACTTTCACACCCAGTACATGCCTTAGCTGGGTATAGAATTCAGTTGTGCAGCAGTTTTCCTTTGGAATTTTGAAGGTTGCATTCCATTACCTTTTGGTAACCAGTTTCACTGATAAGAGGCTTAATGCTAATAGGAGTAATTTCTTTCTAGGTAACCTGTTTTTGTTCTCTGGAAGCTTGTTGTGTCCATGCCTCTTTATCCTTGACGTTACGAAATTTAAGGAGGATGAGATGTAGTTCTTTTTAACTCATCCTGTAAAACATTTGTGACCCTTCGGATACACAGGCATATGTCTTCAGTTCTAGGGAATCTTCTGTATTTCTTTCATTATTTCTTCCCTTCTGTGTTCTCTGTATTCTTTTATGGCTTTGACCCCTAGAGCGTCTATATCAGTGTTCTGGTATGATTTTTCTTTCACTTCCGTGTCTGTTTACTTGCCTTGTTCTGGAAGATTTCCTTGACTTTTTCTTTGAGCCCTTTACAGTTATCTGTTTCAGCTATTACTTTATACTTCTGGGAATTCTTTGTAGTTCATAGCCACCAGCTCTTATTTTACAGATATAATACAATCTTTTATCTTAGGACACTAACTAGACTTTATTTTTAAGTTTTTTCTCCCCTCTGAGTAACTTTTTCAGTTTGTTTATTTTGGTTCTTTTTTGGTGGTGTTAGTATTCCTCAGGTATCTGGTGGTTTTGTGGATGTGTTTATACTTGTGAATGAAAGACTGAGGTTGCAGGTCGTGTCTCCTATCTATTTGTACAATTTGTGTATTTTCCCTATGCTGAAGACAAGTTAGATTCACTGACTGAGGATTTGTGATGGCAGTTTTAACTGGACTCTTGAAAGCATTAGTTGAAATATTAGGGGAAACCAAACTGGGCATTTTTTCTCTCCACCATTCTTAATTTATTCCTTTAGAGATTTTCAGTATGATTTTAAAAATAACTTTGTGTTTTAGTCAAGCAAATTTCATTAGGTAGTCTCTTGTTGTTTGGCCATATTTTGGTTCAAAGAATTTCTTCTAAAAGAGCATTATTGTTTGCTGCCTATTTACCCTGGGCAGATAGATTTTCATCGCCTGAGCTTGGGTGTCCTTGTTTGAAAATAAATGTGATAACATCTGCTTTCTTTACCTCACAGTGCCGTGGTAAGCAGTACGAGCTAATATGTATAGAGTATTTTTTTTTTTTTTGAGTTGAATTCTATTTTTATTTATTTATTTATTTTAAAGATTTTATTTATTTGAGACAGAGAGAATGAGAGAGAGAGAGAGCACATGAGAGGGGGGAGGGTCAGAGGCAGAAGCAGGCTCCCCGCCGAGCAGGGAGCCCGAGGCGGGACTCGATCCAGGGACTCCAGGATCATGACCTGAGCCGAAGGCAGTTGCTTAACCAACTGAGCCACCCAGGTGCCCCTGTATAGAGTATTTTTAAACTATTAATAAAAGTATTAGTAGAAAAGTTATATTAGCCCTTACTTTGAATATCAGTCCTTTTCCTCAAACTTGTATTTATAAATCAGTTCTTGTTAGCTCCTATCCAGATTGAATCTCATTTTATTTGTACTTTCAATGTAAATAAGTTGTTCTTCAGTAAATATCATCCTGGAAAAGGAAAAAAACAGACTTAAAATAATTAATGGTACTGTGTGGGACAAATGCTTTCCTAACTTTGGTGATTGGTGATATATATCAATACTGAAACCTTTTTTTTTGTGTACTTTTCTGGAGCAATTACAAAATGTAAGTATTAATTGAGATAACACATTAACATAAGGTTGTTGGTGTTAGAGATGACAGTAAAGAAAACATCATGTAGCACACAAGGAATCAAGTGCCACCTGCATTTTCCTCTTTGATGGTCCTGGGACAGAACCTCACAGTTTGGTTGTACATCAGCATAGGACATATCTGCATACATATTAGATGCTCGTTAGATGATCTCTTTCACAGACCAGCCCTGGGTATACTGTCGGTGACTGCAGATCTCTAAAGTTGATGTCAAAAGTTTTGCTCTCTTTTGGTTTTTTATCCCATTACAGCTAGTGGTGATATTTGCTATGAAGAAACTTACCCCGTTAATAAAGTGGGAAGTTTAGCCAGCTTAAAAGGTCTAAATTAGGGGCGCCTGGGTGGCTTAGTCTTTGGGCGTCTGCCTTCGGCTTGGGTCATGATACCGGGGTCCTGGGCTTGAGCCCCACATCGGGCTCCCTGCTCCGTGGGAAGCCTGCTTCTCCCTCTCCCCCTGCTTGTGTTCCCTCTCTCGCTGTGTCTCTCTGTCAAATAAATAAATAAAATCTTTGGGAAAAAAAAAAAAGGTCTGAATTATAGAATTAAGTAGACTGAAATACTATTAACCAGGGCTGATTGTAATTTATAAAATTCTGTTTGCATAATAGTACTGTTTCTTAAAAAGGTAAGTAGTCTCTTATAAATGTGGAGAGCCAGTGTTTTGATAACAAGTGGGGTGCCTGGGTGGCTCAGTCATTAAGCGTCTGCCTTTGGCTCGGGTCATGATCCCAGGGTCCTGGGATCGAGCCCCGCATCAGGCTCCCTGCTCGGCGGGAAGCCGGCTTCTCCCTCTCCCTCTGTCCCTGCTTGTGTTCCCTCTCTCACTCTCTCTGTCAAATAAATAAATAAAATCTTTAAAAAAACCCAAAAAACAAGTTAAAATTGTAATGCATTGTTAGTCAACTCCAAATCTTACTGTTTTGAAATTGGTAACAAATCTAAGAGGTAAGGTTTTATCAGTAAAAACATTTGAATTGATGAAAATGCTGCAGATTCCTTATACTTTTTGTTGCCTCAATATCTAACAAATTGAACTTTCATGTTGTGTTCTGTGTATGTAACCAGTTTGTGCCTTCAAAGAACTTGTTCCCTTAGTTTGCCTTGTACTTAATAGTTTCCAGTTCAAGGATATCCATAAACTGTGACCTTGGAATGATATTTGTTTTATATTCTTTGAAATGGATTTGTTAAGAGGAACCGGAATGTTAGTGTTTGGTAATTCCAAGCTAAAACTTCATGAGTCTATGAGTTTTCTCTCAAAATATCTTAATGCCACTATGCAGAATATTTTAGTAATGTGAAGATTGTAAGCTGGGCTATATTTTAATGTGTGATTGTTGTGACCTAGTCAGTTTTAAGCTGTATGGAAAGCAAAATACACAATTTGTTGGGTGCTCATCCAAGTCCAAGGACCTTTTCCTTTACTCTGTACATACTTGTGTAGCTTTTGTTCATGTTTTATTCACAAAGTGAGTTTTGAAATAAATTATCAAGTGATTATGGAAATAGAAAATGACAGTATGATTTTCTGTTTACTACTCAGCAGCAAGCATTTTCCATAGAAAGTGAAGAGCTGTGATAGTGACTGAATAAATCACATGATAGATTAGAGAAGCTCATTTCTACTATTGATGTTACAAATGGAGCATAAACCTGAAAAAATTAAATTTATTTTCTAATGGCATTGGAACTCTGAGATTTAATGTATTTACAATAATGTGAAATTTGGGGTGCCTGGGTGATTCAGTCGGTTAAGCATCTGACTCTTGATTTCAGCTCAGGTCATGATCTCAGGGTTGTGAGATCAAGTCCCAGGTGGCCTCCATGCTGGGTGTGGAGACTGCTTAAGATTCTCTCTCTCCCTTTCCCTCTGGCCCCAACCCTTAAAAAATGTGAAATTTATTTTTCTCATAATTTGAATACATTTATTTTGGAAATTTTAACCAAGTAAACCAAATGGAGAGAACCATCAAATGATAAGCTTTCATATGCATTCTAGAGTTATAGAATTGAGAGCTGCTAGGGGCGCCTTGTGGCGCATTTGGTTAAGTCTCAGACTCTTGGTTTCCCTTTCAGGTCATGATCTCAGGATCATGAGACTGAGCTCCCAGTTGGGCTCTGTGCGTGGCAGGGAGTCTGCTTGAGATTCTCTCTTACCTTTTTGCTCTGCCCCTCCCCTGCTTGCATGTTCTCGCGTACTCTCTCTCTCAAAATAAATACATAAAAAAGAAAGAACTGGAGCTGCTGTTATGCACGCTCACACTCACACACACTCCCTTCCCAATAAGCAGTGAGTTTTGTGTATTGACCTTGTATCCTGCAACCTTGTTAAATTCACTTATTCATGTTAGTTACTTTTATTAACATGAATTTTTTACTAATTTTCTGCATAGATGGTCAAGTCATCTGCAAAGAGCCACAGTTCTGCTTCTTCCTTTGCAATTCTAATGCCTTTAACTTTTCTGGTCTTGTTTCGCTGGTTAGGAATTCAGGTGCAGTTTTGAGTAAAAGTGGTGAGGGTAGACTTTCTGCCTTATTTCTCATGTTATTGGGAAAGCATTTATTTTACCATTATCATCATAATATTATGTAATAATCACTATTGTGTTAGTTGTGGGTTTTCTATTGCTGTCTTTAGTCAGGTTGAGAAAGTTCCCTTCTATTCTAGTTTGCTGAGTGTTTTTATCATGAGTGGGTGTTCACTTTTTTCAAAAAGTTTCCCATACCTACTGAAATTTCAGGCTATTTGATTTTTCCCATTATTCTCTTAATATGGTGTATTAGTTTCATGGCTAGAATAAATCCCATTTGGTCATGATGTATTATATTTAATTTACCAGTTTTGATATACTAATATTTTGTTAAGGATCTTTTTTTTGCATTTCCATTGGTCTGTCATTTTCATTTCAGGTTTTCGTATAATGGCTATGCAGGACTCCTAAAATATATATGTTGGGAAATATTCCCTTCTCCTTAATTTTTGAAGGAATTTACATAAGATGGGGTTTATCTCTAATTTAACATGTTTGGTAAAATGCATCAGTGAAACCATTTGGGTTGGAGCATTTTTGGTGAGATTTCTGATAATAAATCCAATTTCATTAATAGCTAGATATAGGTCTATTCAGATTTTTTGTTTCATCTTGTGTCAGTTTGGGCAAATTGTGATTTTTTTTTTTTAGGAATTTGTCCATTTCACCTAAGCTGTTGATATATTTGGCATAAAGTTGCTCTTAATATTTCCTTATTCTTTAAGTGTTCACAGGATCTGTAATGATAATCCCTTTATTGAATTCTCTCTCCCTCTTTTTTTTTCCTCTTTGATCAGTTTTACTAGGAGTTTATACATTTCACTAATCTTTTCAAGGAGCCAAATTTTTGCTTTGTTTTCTTTGTCCTTTTTTTTTTTATTTCACTGCATTTGCTCATTACTGTTTTATTTTGCTTGTCTTTTTTTCTGGCTTAAGGTAAAATATTATATTATTGATTTTAAACTTTTTTTTTTTTAAATATAAGTGCTTAAATCTGTGGATTTATCTTACTTCACTGCCTAAGTATGCCCCACAAGTTTTGATGAAATGTGTTTTCATTATTATTTAGTGTAAAGTGTTTCCTAACTTGCTTTGTGATTTCCTCTTTGAACCATGGGTTATTTAGAAGAATGTTGCTTACTTTGAAAAGATATAGGAGTTTTTAGATATCTTAGTGTTTTGATTTCAGTTTTCTATTTGATTGTAATTACAGAAGATACTATGTAAAATTTCAGTCATCTGGAATTTTTTGTTATTTAAAAAAAATTTTTTTTATGGTCCACCATATGGTCTCTATTGATTTTTCTGCTGTTGTGGGTGTAGTTTTTTATAAATGTCTGGTCAGCATGGGTTATAGTGAGTCATATCTTCTCTAACTTTACTGATTTTTTTTTCTTTAGTTCTATCAATTACTGAGAGAGAGGTAAAATCTCCAACTATGATTGTGAATTTACCTGTTTCTTTTTTCTGTCTATTTGCTTTATATATTTTGAAGTTCTGTTACTAGATGCATTCACATTTATAATGATTATATCTTCTTAATGTATTATATCTTTTATGCTTATGAAATGTCCATCTTTTTTTTTTTTGGTGTAATACTCTTTGTTTTGAAATTCAGTGTGTCTGTTATTAATATTATAACCACTCCAGACTTTTTCTGATTAATGTTTACATCTTATATCTTCTTAAAATGTTATTTTACATTTATTTATTTACTTATTATTATTATTTGTTATTTTACATTTAGCTTATCTGTGTTTTATATTTAAAATGCCTCTCTTGTACACAGCATATTTTTGGGTCTGGTTCTGTTTTTTTTTTTCTTAATCTCATTTGACAGTCTTTACCCTTTAATTTAGACCATTTATATTTAGAACATTCATATTTGTTAAGGTAATTATTAATATGGTTGAGTTTCCTTCTTCCCATATTCCTGCAAATTTTGGGTTTAGAATTTTTTTACTTTCTCATTTTATCTCTGCTATTGGCTTGTTAGTGATACCTCTTATTAAAATATAAAACAAATCTATGATTGATGTTGATTTGATTGAATTTAGGTCTACCGTTTTGTTATTTATACATATATATATATATTTTTTGGCCTTCCCTTGGGTTAATTGAAATTTTTTTAGTATTTCATCTAATGCCTCTGTGCAGAAAATGTAGATATTACAGTTGTTTGTGCCTTTCCAATGGGACACATTATATAAACATGTAAACATATACATATATCTGTGGTGTTAAAATTTCATATGGGAAGCTAGAGTGGTTAGAAAAAAAAAAGTCTAGTCTTGTTAGATGGGCCATAATAGAAAAAACTGAACTGCTCTGTAATCTTGCATTCTTTATTTAATGGTTGTTGGAGGGCAGTGGTTTTCACCCAGGATTATTTTTCTCCCCAGGGAACACTTGACAATGTCTGGAGACATTTTTGGTTGTCATGACTTGGAGGGGGTGTGCTATTGGCATCTAGTGGGTGGAGGCCAGGGATGCTGCTAAATATTCTACCATGTACAGGACAGTTCTTCCCAAACAAAAATTTTCTACTCCAAAATGTCACTTGTGCTGAGGTTGAGGTTGAGATTGAGATTATAATATGCATCTCTAATTTATCACATTCTTTATGGGGTTAATATTTTACTACTTCATGTAAAATATAACATCCTTGAAATACTATAGTTATATTTACTCCTCCTGAGTGCCTTGTTCTAATATATATTAGATATGAATATGTTATAAACTATGATACAATATTTTAATTTTTGTTTTTTTATGTCTTTTTTGTGTCTTTTAAAGAAGAGCAGGACAAATGCAGTCTATTACGTATACTTACCTGCAGTGTTTCTGTTTATTTCTTCCTATCGACTTGAGTTTCTATCTGATAATGTTTTCCTTCAGTCTGAAGAGCTTTCTTTAAGAGCAGATATGTTGGTGAATAGTACACTCATATTTTTGTCTGTCTTAAAATGTTTTCACCTTCATTTTTGAAGGATTTTTTAATTGTATATAGAATTCTGATTTAATTTGTTTCCTTCATCACTTTAAAGATGTCATTTCATTTTCTTCTGCTTTCCCTTGTTTTTGATGAGAAGTCAGCTGTTTGTGTTGTTACCTATATATAACATGTCATTTTCCTTGACTGCTTTCAAGATTTTTCTAGCTTTGCTTTCAGCAGTTTGAATGTGACGTGCCTACATGTTGTTTTCTTTTATGTATCACATTTTGGATTTACTGGATTTTTTTGTTTGTTTTTTGATATATAAATTTACGTTTTTCACCAAACTTGGGAAGTTGTGTTGGCCATTATTTCTAAAGAACCTTTTCTACCCTGTTCTCTCCTCTGCTTCTGGGACTCTGGTTATACCTGTGAAGACTACTTGACAATGTCTCACAGGTCAATTAGGCTGTGTTAATTTTTTTCAATATTCTTTCTCTCAGCTCTAGAGGTAGAACAATCTGTTAAGCTATTAAGTTCCCTGACTCCTCTGCCATCTTTCTTCATTTACTATGACTGTATTTTCTGTTAACTCCTTGGATATTTTTATAATAGTTGCTTTAATGTCCTTGTCTGCTGACTCCAGCATTAGGATTTTCTGAGTTCGTTTCTGTTGACTGCTTTCTTTCTTTGCCTACTTTCTCATTTCTTCATATGTCTAGTAATTTTCAGCTGCATTCAGTTCATTGTGATGATATACTTACAGATTTGTGATCTGTTGTTTTCTCCAGAGACTTTTTGTGATAATTGGTACTGTCCTTCTATTCAGACTCAACACTTTATTTTACCTATTGTGAAGAGCAAGCTGAAATCTCAGCTCTTCTCTCCACTTTTTGATTTTTGCTTTCAGGCTCACTGGAGTCTTTTCTATGCATGCACAGCTCAAGGTTTAGCCAGAATTTGGGTTGAGTTTACAGGGAGGTTTTTGGGCTGCCCCATGTGTCTCCCTTATTTGTGGGATATCTCTCTTACTTTCCAGTCATTTTGGCATCTCTGACTCCAGCATCTGACTCCTTAAGCCAGCAAGACTATAGTTTTCTGTCTGAATTGTATCCACCTTAATTGCAAGGAATTGGGGAGCCCCTCAAGCAGAAAGCCATATAAATGCAGATCTCACCCAATGCAGTTCCTTGTTTCAGGTGCCAACTTCCCTCCAGTTTTTGCTTGCTTTTGATGCTTTCCACTGCCTTCAACTAGTTGTTATTTATATTTTGTACAGAGTTTATAATTTTATGTGTGGGAAGATGGATTAGTCTAGTAGAAGTCACCCGACTTATACTCTGGTATGTATATGCTTTAATGTATGGATATAAAAACTTGTTTAAGTTTTATAATTCACTTAATTTTGTCATGGAATTGCTCATAACAAGTTATGTGAAGTCGAAATTTCATCTCCATTTATATTTGAGGAAACTGATGGTTTCAACCAGTTGAGTTCCTATCACCTGGAAACATAGCTGAACCTTTTTTTTTGAGTGAATTTATAGAATTATAAGCTAGAAGAGACTTTAGAAGTAATCTCATTTTATACCCATTTATCTTCCAGATTAGAAAACAGGTAAGTTTTTGAGTTAGGGGCTTAGCCTGGACCAGTAGCTGAGATTTCTTTATTGCCAATTTTATAACACTTTATATTTTGTTTCTTTTGTTTCTTTCTGACACTCAGGCAGGTATTGGAGTTCTTTTTTTTTTTTTTTAATTCTTTTTTAAAAAGTCTCTTATTAGTACCTGGTGAGGGAGGGGCGTAGAACTGTTGGACAGGAGGAGAGTTTAAAACCCTGTGAGAATAGAAAAAGGGGAGTATCTTCCATCTGGTGGAATCCTTACGCTACCTGAGTCGTATCACTTACCACTCTGTGTCCAGTGGGGAATGCAGGGAAGCCGTTCCTCTGGAGCTTATTGCGTTACCTCCCTTGGAGAAACTATTTTTATTTCCTTTGACGTAGAGAAACGTTTCTTTAATTATATGTTCACATTCTGTAATCAATCACTTATCTTACTGATGTGATTAACTGTGTACCTACCACCATGTTTTCTTTTATGTATGTTGTTGTTATGCCTGTTTTTTTACTTGGCATATTTTTTTTCCTGTGTCTTTGTCAATGAAAATCTTCTGTGTCCTTCAGTTATAAATTCTAATATAATCTCTGTTTTTTCTCAGATCACACAGTCTTTCAAAGTTGGAATGATTAGTCTGTAGTATTATATCACTTTGCTTTCTTGTGGCATTATATGGGCTCTTATGTAGTTCCATTATTTCTCTTTGTCCGTTGTCAGCTTCCCGAGCGCAGGAACTGTGTCTAATAACAACTGTATTTTGCATCTAGGGTCTACCGGTAATTTGAACATAGTAGGCTCTTAGTCTTTGAGTGAATGAGGAAGAAAACAGTTTTAGAAGGTCAAATAGCAGTATGTCACGGATTTCAGGGCAAGGAACTAGAATTGGGACAGCAGAGGCAAGGCAGGGAACACAAAATAGATCACGATTATGAAAGCAGCCTGTATCTAGGATAGGGTTTTGGTAAGGGCAATGCTGGGATTCTAGATCATGTTTATCTGTCAAGCTTTTATGTGAGGGAAAATGGAACTAATGGTAGGAATTGGTAGAAATGACCAAATGGTTCTTCCTGGCCAAGGTGGCTGCACAGGATTCTGTTTGTCCTAGGAAGGATTAATATATAAGGTATCCAAAGCAGGTAGGTGCACTCTGGACACTAGAGTGAGAGTAGAGTAGTGGTCATAGTTCTGGAATATTTATCCACATTTTACTCTTAGAACTGCAAAGTACTTCTGAGTTCAAGACAGCATAGAAGAATCTTTTCTACTGTGTTTCTGATGGATCATTTATCTCTGATATTGTGGATAATTAAAATCTCACTAGGTAAGGCATAACTGTTTCATTATTTAACAGCTCCGAGTACTAGTGGGCTTTCTTTTGCCCTCCTGAGCAATATAAAACAAGTTCTGTTTTCCATAGGATAGGCCTTCAGATATTTCAGGATTGCTGTGATATCTTCCCTAAAATCTTTTTTTTTAAAGCAAAATGTTCTCTTTTCTTTCATTTGTTCATTGTATGACATGGTTTCTAGCCCTCACACATAATTTTGGTGTCCTACTGTGGAAATATCTGCTTGTCAATGTTTCTCTTAAAAATGCAGTGCCCAGAAGTGAACATAATCCTGTAGGTGTGGTCATTGCAGAGAAGAGCACAGCTGGACTGTTCGCTCCCACAGTATGTATCATAGGAGGGCCATCACTGCAATCCAAGGCTGCAGTCCTTTTCTCAATTTTAACTTTCAAAGGAACTTTTATTATGTGTTGTTTATGCAGATCATTTACATATGCCAGTTTCTAGTCCGCATGTTACCAGTTTACATTCCTATCACTGGTATGTAAAAGTTTCTGCTTTCTCGTGCCATAATTATCACTGGGTTTTATTCTTTTTAGTTCTTGCCATCATATTGCTGCTTTATTTTACATTTATTTGTTACTGAGGTTTAACTTTGTTGTTAGTGCTTTTAGCCATTTTTTCTTTAAATGAATTGCTTGTTTCTGTCCTTAGTCAATTTTTATATATGCGGTCTTTAGTCAGTTTTTACACATTTTATATGTTTTTATTTGTAAGAGCTTTTTGTATATTCAGGATACCATTATTTTATTAATCATTTTTTTGTTACAAATATTTTCCTGGCTTGAATATCTTTTAACTTTATGTTTTTGTCGTGTAAAAGTTTTGTAATTGTTCTGTAATTTAATATATCAGACTTTTCCCTTCCAAGGAGGCCATCGAGGTCACACTTAGAAACTTTTGCCCTGTTTTCTTTGAGCATCATTGTGATTAAAACCATTTGTATTATCTACATAATACATTAATTCCTTTTGTAAAAGATCCAAGCAGTATATAAATAAGCAGTGTGTGATATGATTCCTCCACTCCCAATTTCCTTCTCAGAAATAACCACTGTCGGGGCACCTGGGTGGCTCAGTTGGTTAAGCGACTGCCTTCGGCTCAGGTCATGATCCTGGAGTCCCAGGATCGAGTCCCGCATCGGGCTCCCTGCTCGGCAGGGAGTCTGCTTCTCCCTCTGACCCTCCCCCCCTCTCATGTGCTCTCTGTCTCTCTCATT
>NC_138374.1:82430976-82463868 GCF_054177405.1 Leptonychotes weddellii
TCTCTGTCTCAAATAAATAAATAAAATCTTTAAAAAAAAAAAAAATAACCACTGTCAAGTGGGATGTGCTACCTTAAAGCCAACATTTTTCTTAAAATAGGTAAGAACCAGAAGGATACATACCAAACAATAGGTAATACTTGTCTCTTGTCAAGGGATTGGAATCCAAGAGATTAGGTGGGGGACAGGAAGAGGGATAATTAAAGAAACAAGACTATTACACTTTATTCTGTATACACATTTGGATCTTGTGTTTTATCTCATTTTGCGTAAATGACGTCATAAGCACTTAACAGTGTATCTTAGAGATTTGTCTATGCCATTGCAACATGGTTACTCAGACATTTTGAAAAAAGTGTCTAACTTGATATAAGTTGCTTTTAGATAATCTGTTCTTCTCATCCATCTACTTTTTTCACTTTTAAGTACTCATGTACTGTCAGTTTAGTCCACTGGTTAAGAGGATGGACTTTAACTTCAGATCTTGGCTTTGCCATTTATTAGTGACTGTGGGCAAAATACTTAATTAATATGCCTTAAATTTCTCATCCGGAAAATGGTGATGATAACAAGTGGTTGTAAGACTCTTGATTAGCCCTTAGCACAGTGCATGGGACATACCAAAAGGTTAGCAAATAATAGCTATTATTTAGTAATCTGTTATAGGGTATTGCTAAATTTCCCATCAGCTTTACTAATATTTAATGTTTAGGCTCTTCCATTATTTTCCTCTGTAAAAACAATAAGGATACTTGCCCTTTCAGTTTTTTTTTTTTTTAATCCCTTCTGATGCTTTGCATTTCTCAGAGATTATTGATGCTAACTGGAGCTCAGCCATAAGTCTCTTACTTTCTCAGCACCTCTGGCCATCAATGTTGGCATTATGATGGTTCTCTTTTGAGAAGGTAAGTGTAAAAGAGGAGTTAATCAGTATTCCTTTCCTGTTGTCCAGGCCTGAATGCTGTGCTCTCTTCCTCTGGCTTCGTCTTTTGTAATTTTGAAATTCATGTTGGTCTGTAACTATTTTTTCCAATTCATTGAGAACTTAAAATTCTTTCAGTTGTTCTCTGTATCTGTTCTTCATTACACTTCTGTCTTTCCCAACATTTTTTCCTATGTTAAATGAACTAGTGCTTCAAGCAACAAGTATATGTACTTTTTTCTTCCTCACTCTGGGTTGGGTAAGGTCAAATGATAGTCACATTTTAATCCTGTGGTTAAATTTTACTAAAACTGTTTGCCTACAAGAACACTAATTTCCTTATCTTGCGTAGTTGGAAGCAAATACATTCTATCCAAAATTCATTGGCCAAGAAGTAGAGCTTCAGTGTACTTTTTTTTTTTTGACTTTATAATATTAAGCAGTAGAAAAACTAAAAATGAAAATAAAAGTAGTAAGAATTGGGAAGAGGGGGGCGCCTGGGTGGCTCAGTCATTAAGCGTCTGCCTTTGGCTCAGGTCGTGGTCCCAGGGTCCTGGGATCAAGCCCCGCATTGGGTTCCCTGCTCAGCTGGGAGTCTGCTTTTCCCTCTCCCACTGCCCCGCTTGTGTTCCGTCTCTCGCTCTTGCTGTCTCTCTTTCAAATAAATAAATAAAATATTAAAAAAAAAAAAGAATTGGGAAGAAGGGTGAAGGGGAACCCAGGTTTTCACTCAGAGTGGGAAGTTGGTTGATGTGGTTACAGGTGATAAATCAAGAGACAGAGGCATAATACCAAAAACATTAAAAGTGGCTGTCTTTGAGAAGTGGAAAAGAGAGGGAGGCTACGTGTGTTGTGTGTGTGAGAGCATGCGCGTGCGCAGGGCAGGGAATGGTGGAAGAGATGCTTTTGTTTTTAAGATTTCTATTCTTTCATATACTCTTGAATTATTGTTACTGGTGCATGTATCAGTGAATAAGTCCTATCCAGCATGATGCCAGTTTATGAAAATAAAAAAGTACAGTTTTGTATATTGATGTATGTTTAAAAATTGTTTGGAAGGAAATATACCAAATATGAAAAGTGATTATTTCTGGGTAGTGAGTTTTTTTCCGTCATTATATTTTTCTGTATTTTGTGTAATTTCTAAAGTGAATATATTACTTTTATAGTTAGAAGAACTGTTATTAAAGGAAAAATATCTAGGACCTACTGGATTTAATTTGTCACACTTATTTGGCATCAGTAGGACTGTTTTTTATTTATACAAGTACTATTTAACTTTTTTTTAATTAAAGGAATTGTACACCATATTCTCTAAATGTTTGTAAATGTATTAGTAAGGCAGGCATTCTGCTAAAAATAACAGAAAACCCAGCCAACAGTAACAAAACAAAGACTGGTTTATTTTTTTCACTTAAGAAGGGTAAAGGTGAGCAACTGCTAGCTGTTTAGCAAATAAAGATAAAATCATAAGAGATTCAAGCTCTCTCTGCTGCTTCACCTTCAGCTTGTTGGCTTTTCGTGCGACGCTTGTTGCTTTACGGTTTCAAGATGGCTGTACTAATGAGCGTTACATTTCTGTTCAAGGCAGGCGGATGGGAGATGGCCATTGTCGGCAGCACTGTCCTTTTTATTGAGAAACTAGCAGCTTTCTCAGAGCTCACTATCAGACTTCCTTTCATGTTGTGTTCCTCAGAACTGGGTTATGTGTCCCCGTAGCTGTGAGAAAGCGAGTCTCTGTCTCTGTAGCGGGAGGTGGCGGGGCAGAGGGGACTGGGAGTTGACACTGTGGTAGCCAAGCAGCAGTGTCCTCCAAAAAAGTTCTGATATATACATCACATTTCCAGGAGAGACAACAGCCTTTCCAGAGGTTAGATTTAAAATTCGGCACACGGGTATTCCCTAAGATTCGCCCCTGTGGAGATTATTTTAAGACGTCACCATTTTGTCTAGTTGTAGGAGTACTAGGGGGTGTGTCTGTAAAATGCTCCCTAACTTGACTTTATTTTTCTTATAGAATCCAAATTTTAGTTTCTATCCAGTATTTGAAGGATTGTGAGTTTTTAAGTTACCAGATAAATTATGTAAAGATTTTCATTTTTAAGCCAGAGTATGCAATGAAAATGTTAGTCACAGGTTTTTTCACAGGATGATTCCAACCTTGCCAACCCAAATAATACTGGGTCAGCCAAAAATACCCGGATTACATTGTTCAAAGTATTCAGTCATATATTTATTTGGATTTTTTCATGCACGTATTTTAATGGGTATTACCCCTTATTTTCCTATTCCTTTGTCATAGACTTCTTAAAAAAAAAAAAACTTTTAAAAATACGGATATGTACAGTTGCCATTGTGATATTTATGGGTTTCTGGATTAAAATGGCACTGAGTAAAATATGTTACTATCCAATTAAGACTTGCTTATAAAAGTTTAGTACTTAATAGTTGTGTTTATCAATGAACTGACAAATTTTATGTTTATCTTAACAGTAAACCAGAGATATTTATTTAGTCCTAGCCCATTTTTCCTTAGTCCAAAAAGGTATTATTACCTTTTGCTTTTGAGGAGTGAAAAATTGTCCTTGTAAAGGAAATGATTAAAAAAAAAAGAAAAGAAAAGAGAAGGAAATGATTGTATTCATTTCAATGATCAGATAAACTAATTTCTTTATTTAATTATAGAGAAATACATGCCGGAGACCGGGGAGGATGTGAAGATGAAGAAACAGGTCACCTGCTCTCATGGAGTCTAGAGTCTTAAGTGGGGGAAGAGACTCTGCCTGAGTCCATTTCCCCATCTGTGAAGTGGGGATAATGATAGTTCTTACTTACCTTGAGGTGGTTGTTGTGAGGACTGAGTGAGTGAAATCCTGTGAAAGGCTTAAAATTAGGCCAGGCACATAGTAAGTGTTCCATAAGCGTTAGCCTTTATTACTAATATGATCACAAAACAGAAATTTGCGCAGAATGCTTTGTGAACACAGACGAGGCAGGGATTGACTTTCTGGAAAAGCTAGGGGAGTGTTAAATTTTTACCTGCCCTTAATTCCGTATTCATCTTTGCCCCTCTAATGCCTACTGCCTAGTAAGCCCTCAAAAACTGTTGAATGAATTAGAGAATGAGACTACACTTACTCCAGTGGAATTTTCTTAAAGCATTTTAAAGTAGATGTAAAATTTGAGGATGTA
The DNA here is from genome assembly GCF_054177405.1 of Leptonychotes weddellii. Taxonomy (NCBI): domain Eukaryota; kingdom Metazoa; phylum Chordata; class Mammalia; order Carnivora; family Phocidae; genus Leptonychotes; species Leptonychotes weddellii. Next base: position 82,435,091 of record NC_138374.1, read on the forward strand.
ATATTAAAATTTATTGATCTTACATGGCCGACTTAATCCTAGGATAGAATTTAGAATATTTTTTTCAAGTAAGTAAATAACAGAAAGTAATTTAAGAAATAGAAGAGCTATTACTTTCAACCAGATTTTTGAAACAAGCTGGGTTTTCAAACAGTTTAAGATACATTATTTTCCAGCAAGGACTTGGGATACAAGTATACGGCAGACCATAGCTCTGTCTGTAGATTTTGGCAGTATTGTGTTGTTTTAGATCTGTTTAGTGACATCAGTTATCTACTGTTGCAGAACAGACCACCCAACACTTCGTGGCTTAAGCCAACAATGGTTTATTAGTTTTCATGATTTTATGGTTTGACTTGGAAGTTCTGGTGGTCTCACTCGGGGTTACTCCTGTGGTGGCATTGGAAGGCTGAACTGGGAGATCCAAGAAAGCCTTGCCCCCAAATTTGGGTCCTGGGATCAGTGCTGGCTGGGAGTGCCTTCATTCTCCAAGCCACCCTTCCTCTGCAGAACAGCCTGTGCTGTTTGAGAGCATGTGACTGCCTCCCTCTGAGTCTGGAAGACACCAGCCCTTCCCAAGGCCAGTTCCAGAGCTGGTTCAGCATTTGTTCGAACCCTAGTTTGTTGGTCGGACAGCCTGGATTCAAGGGGAGGAGAAATAGAGTCCATTTCTTGATGGAAAGAATGGCAAAGGATTTGTGGCCCTTTTTAATCTGCAATAGAAGCATGGTGCCTTAGTATTTTTTTTTTTTTAAGATTTTTATTGATTTATTTGACAGAGAGAGACACAGTGAGAGAGGGAACACAAGCAGGGGGAGTAGAAGAGGGAGAAGCAGGCTTCCCGCAGAGCAGGGAGCCCGATATGAGGCTCGATCCCAGCACCCTGGGATCATGACCTGAGCTGAAGGCAGACGCTTAACAACTGAGCCACCCAGTGCCTTAGTATTTTTGATTGGATATTTATTCTCCATATTTATCACTTTTTCCCCTTATGTTTTATCTCTTTTCCTCTTTTCTTTGATTCCCAGTGAATTTTCATAGTTTGTCTTCAAACTGTTTCAGTGATTCAAGTTTCTGTTCTTTTGGATACAAATTTACTTTTCCACAGTGTGGATCCTAGTTCTGCCCTGCTGGTTTTGCTTGGGCTGTATGTTTTTCTAGTTTTATGTTAATGTATTCTGTATTTTAGCTATCTCCCTTTGCTTTGCCTCTTTTAACTCTAATTTTGTGCAGTCTATTAAAAATTTTTAGTCATAACATAAATCATGGATAGGTGTGGTAGCAGGACTAGAGGTAGTGTCAGAAACACTGGGGTGGTGTCTACCATGCTGAGTTATTGACATGAGGAGCCTGAGTCTTTGGTTTAGGGATCTAGTGGAACTTGACCAGACTGCCCCTTTGCATTGAGACAGTCTTGAGCTTTTGCTAGTCCCTACTGAGCTTTTACATACATGTGGTTGTAAAAATGATTTCAGCAGGTTAACCATAAAACTGTAATGAAATTATGAATTGCTCAAATTTTGTGATTTAAAAAATGTAAGAGAAGCTGTTGCTAGGCTAGTTTAGAATTCAACCTGGTGTTTAACTTGGAAAAGCATTTCCAGAGCCATATAAAGATGGAGTGGCCGCTGAATTCCAAGAATATGGAAGGGGCACCTGGAAGGCGCAGTCAGTTAAGTGTCCAACTCTTGGTTTCACCTCAGGTCATGATCTCGGTCGTGAGATTGAGTCCCATATCGGGCTGTGCACTCAGCGGGGCGTCTGCTTGTCCCTCTCCCTCTGCTTCCCCCGCCCCCCACCTGGTGCTCTCTCTCATAAATAAAATCTTTTTAAAAAAAGAATATGGAATTATAAGCCACAAGGTATTATGAACTGGTCAGCCACTTGAATAAGCTGTCTTAGAAGAAAACCCAGTTCAAGTAGAGCCTTTTGATGACCCCAGCCATGGTCACCATAATGCCTGTAGTCTCAGGAGAGATCCTGTTTCAGGCTAAGCCAGTCTTGCTCCATTGAAACTGCAGTAAGAGTTCATTGTATTTAAGGTGCTGACTTTTAGGGTAGTTTGTTACAGAGCCATTGATAATATAGATTTTGTACCAGTGGTTTTGTTTTGCCAAAACAAAAATTTTAAATGGAGGATTGTTTTTGGAACTCAGTGGTGGATACAAGCTGGAAAGTTTTGGAGGCATTTAGTGAAAGCCTGAAGAGCTTTGAATAGAATTGGTGTAAGTTTGATGGCCTTTGGGAAAGGCTGTGGGTGAGAGCTTAAAGAACAGTGAGAAAAATATTAGTGGAAATTTGAGGAAGGAAATCCTTGTTCTGTAGTGGCAGAAAGCTTAGCAGTTCGGTTGCTAAAATGTAGAAGGAGAGAAATAACCTAAGGGAAGTACTGTTAACAAAAAGGAGCAAGGAACTGTTGAGTTTGAAAATTCCTGGCCTCTTCATATGACCAGTATTGCTAAAATTAAGTAGTAGATTCTGGGGAAGATCAAATATGGGACACTTTCAGGAAAACGTGGTCTCCCAGTGAAGCTGAGGTGTGACTTGAAAATCTTTGGAACCTCAGAAAGATCCCAGGTGTTCCCTCAGAGAACTGTGCAGTCCAGCAGTAGGGGTTCCGAGAACATGGAGAGAGCTGGCCTCCACGGTCCCTGCAGAGGGGCTTATCTTGAGGAGAGTTGTGCGTGTGGCCTTTTGTCTCCTAATGGAGTAAAACATGACCCACGGAGTGTTTCCTTTTCCATCTCCCTCTCTCTTTTAAGGACAGTTGAATTGGCAGAAACACTGTTGGCTCAGACTGAAAGGGCCGGGGACCGTGCACAGGGAGGCAGTATTTGGATCCCTGAGCCTCTGCGGGCAGGAAGCACACTGAGAAAACCACACGGCTTCACACCTGGGCTCCCCTCTTGGGAAGGAAAGAATGACTCCGAAAGCAGAACCGAGCTCCTGAAGCCAGACCCTCATTAGGAACGGCCTGGGCCCCACTGGAGTTCAGAGTTGCTGTGAGCCACTGATGGCCGTCCACCTTCCTTATCTACCCCCCGCTTTTTATTTTTATTTTTTTTAAGATTTTATTTATTTGCGAGAGAGAGAATGAGAGACAGAGAGCATGAGAGGGAGGAGGGTCAGAGGGAGAAGCAGACTCCCTGCTGAGCAGGGAGCCTGATGTGGGACTCGATCCCGGGACTCCGGGATCATGACCTGAGCCGAAGGCAGTTGCTTAACCAACTGAGCCACCCAGGCGTCCCTACCCCCCGCTTTTTAAAGATTTTATTTATTTGAGAGAGAGAGAGTGTGAGAGAGTACAAGCAGGGGGAGGGGCAGAGGGAGAGGGAGAAGCAGACTCCCTGCAGAGCAGGGAGCCCGACGTGGGGCTCAATCCCAGGACCCCGGGATCATGACCTGAGCCAAAAGCAGCCGCTTATCCGACTGAGCCACCCAGGTGCCCCAGTATTACTGTATATTCCTTACCCCTTTTGGAGCAGCAGTGCTATGGTGGTTTCTCCTTGCCTCCTGCACGATTGGTCCTGAGCTCCTGACTCCCAGAAACCGTGAGATAATAAAGATTGTCCGGGTACTAAGTCTTGTGGCAATCTGCCATGCGGTGATAGAAGACAAATGCAGTGACGCTTAGGTTGAAATTGCAAGGCTGGGAAGGCCGCTGTGCATGGGTGGCAGGCGGTGGGGTGGGGGGCACTAACGCAGGGGTGAGGAAGACCTCCCATGCAGGGGCCAGGAGCTGCTGGACTCACTGGCAAAGTGTGCAAACTCAGGAATATTCTCAAATGTAATTTTTTATTAAATATTGGAGAAAGGAATTATCTGACCAATGACTATTACTAAGAACTACAGAGTTTTATGTGTGAAATGAGGAAAACATTTTTCTGCTTCTTTGACATGTAATTATTTAGTTTTTTGTTGGTAAGTAAAGTTATGTCTACATAGCATATCGTCTCAGAGGTTAACTTATTGGTTATTTTTTTTTATTTTAAAGGTTTTATTTATTGGAGAGAGAGAGAGCACACATGCAAGCAGGAGGAGGGGCACAGAGAGAGGGAGAGAGAAATTTTAAGCAGACTCTGCGCTGAGCATGGAGCCCCACACAGGGCTTGATCTCACAACCCTGAGAGCATCACCTGAGCCAAGTTCAAGAGTCGGTTCCTCAACTGATTGAGCCACCCAGGCGCCCCATTAAAATGAATAAATGTTAGATACAGTAGGGCTCTATACTCAGCTCTTACCTCCGTTTATCTATAAAGTGATTGGAAAGAAAAGGGGATTACCTTCACTCCTAACTTTTTATTTTGGAAATTTTAAATATATAGAAAAGCTAAAAGTATATCATTTTAGCGAGCATGTAAACAGCCTTAATGTTTTGCCGCATTTATTTTTTCCCAGCCTTATTGAGGTACACTTGACAAAAATTGTATATGTTTAAGGTGTGCAGTGTGACATTTTGATATGCTTACACACTGTGAAACGGCCACCATATCAAGCTGGTTAACATACCTAACTCCTCACATGATCACAGTTTTCCTTCTACCTTTTTTTTTTTTTGGTTGAACTATTGGAAGGAAGTTGCAGGTTTTGCTCTGTCTGTAAGTCCTTTTAGCCCGACTCCCCAGGAATGAGGTAGTCACAACCACAATATCATCAACCCAGCTAAGAAAATTAATACATTCAGTAATCCCATCTAATATGGTAGTCCAAAAAAACTTACAAATTTTTAAAAATCCAGGGTCCATACTGTTTATTTAGTTGTTTCTCTGGCCCATTTTATTCTGGAATAATAAAAATTCTGACATAATTCTTTCTGAGAAGTGGGTTCTAATTTTTGGGCTGATTCTTATGCCTAAAGTTGTCTTGTAGAATGTCCCACATTCTGGATTTGTCTAATTTTTCCTCACTATTAGAGTCACATTGAACCTTTTTTGGTGAGAAAACTGCATAGATGATGTGTACTTGATCAAGAAGGTGACTTCTGGGTCTCTTCACTATAAAGACATATTTTCCCCATTTATAAATCTGTGGGGTCATAGTTCCCAACAACCCTTCACTTTGGTTTAAACTTCCATTGATGATACTTGCCTGGATCAGTTTTTACATTGCAAACTGTAGAGAAATTGCTTTTTAATGCTCATGCGTAATAGATTGATACTTGCCAGGAAAGAACCCACTGTTGCTTTTTCTTTTAAAAATAAGTATATTAATTGCGCTAGGATTTAAAGATATTTATTGTCTGAGTTCCATGTATTTTTATTTTCCTTAATGATGGATTTGGAGAAGCCTTGGTTTAATTTAAAACAATAAGTTAACAGATCGGTCAGATGGTTCCTAGAATTGCTAACAGTGAGGCTCCTCGAACAGTCATGTAATACTTCTTGAATGCCTGGTAGGGTGCAAGGAATCACACCGGATAGTATAATATGCTTAACGTTAAAAATCGTAGCTCCTAAGTACTTATCCAGTTGAGAAGATAAGACACATGTGCATATAAAAATAGAATAATAGAGCAGAAAATCATAAATGCCAAGTTACTGGTGTAGTCAGTAAATGCTTTCAGTGTTCAGAGAGCGGTCGCTTTGAACTCTGATGTGTGCAAAGCAGTGTTGGTCTATGAAGATGTCACTGACATTCTGAACCTGGGCCTTTTAAGCATGCTTTCCAATTAATATCATGTGCCTATCGTGTTCCAGCAACCAGAAAAAAGAATAAAACGTGTCCCTTGCCCCTGAAACAATTATTGAATGAGAGGAAAAACACAGGAACGTATACTACCTGCGATCATAAAAACGCTCTAATGCAGTTATCTGGTGAGTGCCGTGGCTGTGTGGAGGAGAGAACAAGGACTTGACGTTGCTTCGGAGATGGGTGTGGGCGTGTGACTGGAACGGCTTCCTGGGGGAAGTGGCATCTGAGTCTGAGAGGAAGTGTTTAGACTGAGAACGGAAGACTATCCTAGGCAGTGGAAGGTGGGCCCACATGCCCAGGGGTGTGACTGTGCGTGCCGTGGTTTTCGAGAGGCTAGTGATGCCGTTTGCAGCCAGTTCGGGAGTGGTCCTGATTTGAGAGGGTGTGACAGGAGTGTGTCCACGTGTGCGTCTGTAAAATTTTTTCTCTGAAGGGAGAACACAGCAGTTGAGATTTTAATGGTAGGTACAATTTTTCAGAAAAAGTGTATGGAAAGATGAGCAGTGGACTGAAGAAGGAACACAAGAAACACTCTGGTAACAAGTGGGGAGTGGGAGGAAAAAGAGACTCTCAGGCAAGCACAGAGGGAGTTATTTATTAGAAAGAGCACTAAAATAATAAGGTCAGAACCACCGGACAAGAGATTTTACAAGAGGCTAGTTAATGCCACAAACAACAGAGTATACAGAGGGAATGAAAACTGAAGAAGGCCATTCGATTCAACATTGAAAGGATGCTCTGAATTCAGTTTCAGTGATTTTGGGGGAGGGTGGTGTGGAAGCCAGATTTCTGGGGAGTAAGGGCCTATTGACACTGAAACATCAGATCGAAGCCATTTGTTTGTAAAAGTTGGCAGTGAAAATAGAGAAGGAATAAATAAAATGAGACCGCTTGGTCAAGGGAAGTTTTTTTCAAAGAGAACACCTTGTAGGCACACGACGGCAGGAGGGGAACGTGGGAGTGGGCCTGGAGGTCCTATAGAGGGTGGGAAGAGATGAGAACTTGGAAAGGAGGAGAGGTGAACCTCAGTCCAGAGGGGAGGAAGGGAGTATGCGGGAAGAGCAGAGAGAAAGAAGGATTATTAAGGAAGAGAAGAGGAAAAGAAGGAACTTACAGGTGATGGCCAGTATGTGCTCTGTGAATTTGGAGAATGCAAAATCGCCTTGGTTTAGCACTTCCTTCTCTGTTCACGTACCCCAGGAGCATGCACGGAGGAAGTCCCTACCTGCCCAGTGTTCTCTGAAGGTGGAGAGTAGCATGGCGGAAGGCTAATGGGCAAGACTGTAGTCACGTGGTATTTTCTACCCTTAGAGAAATATTCATACCAAAAAAAAAAAACCGAACACCAAATCCTCTAATATTACCTTAAAATGTGATTATTATTATTATTATTATTATTTTTTAAAGATTTTATTTATTTATTTGAGAGAGAGAATGGAAGAGAGAGCACAAGAGGGGGGAGGGTCAGAGGGAGAAGCAGACTCCCTGCTGAGTAGGGAGCCCGATGCGGGACTCGATCCTGGGACTCCAGGATCATGACCTGAGCCGAAGGCAGTCGCGTAACCAATTGAGCCACCCAGGCGCCCTTAAAATGTGATTATTATTAATACATAAAGATTTAAAATCACCTTATTTAGGAAGAAAAAGCATTACTGGATTTAATTTTAAAAATTTTGTTAGTATATACATTTAAAAGTGTGTCTTAGGTAGAAAAAATTATTAATTGATCAAATTTTCAAATATTTAAAATTTTGCAGCATGTTTTTTTTTTTTGAACTGAGGACTTTTCTCTCTGAGGATAATTTGTTAACACTTTAAACATTTTAAGCAACAAGAACCCAACACAAGCTTGAGCAATGGAAGAAAAATGAAAAGAACGGATGGATTTAATAGATTATGTAAAGGGGGAATCCAAGACAGACTGATTTCAGGTATGCCTGAATCCAGGAATCCTGGTGATGATGTCAAACATTCTCTATTCCGTTCCATTCTATTCTGTTTCCATCTCTGATGGTCTCATTTTCAAGCAGGCTTCTGTTCTGTGGCAGCCCCAGGGTAGCAGCAGCATGGCCCACTATCTGAAAGGAAGATTGACTTTTACCCACCAGCCATGTGGTAGATAACAGAGTAGATTCTGTTTATGTCACGTTGCCATCCCCGATTATCACCGGACCTAGGAGTTTGGCATACGCCGGTAGACGAGAGCCTGGGTCGAAGGAGGGCACCGTGATTGTGGGACGAGTGGGGGCTCTAAAATTGTGGCCCGTTTCCTTCCTTTCTTACGTACACATGTATGTACGTGTGTGTATGTATTTGTTCTATAACAAACCAGGTTGTCTAATGAAAGCCTTGTGTTGAAATCAAATTCCTGAGGAGAGAATCAGCCTTTGATTGCTTATATAAACGAGCCTTAACAGTTTCTTTAGTTTATGATTTCATAAAGATACTGTAGAAGCCTTTCCTTTTTTATAAGTAAAAGTGTTTTCCATGCCACGTATCACAATATTTTTATGTCTTCACAAAAATGGAGCAGCTGTACGTGGGTTGGTTTTAGTAGCAGCAAACACAAACACACAGAAACAAAACAAGCGTCACAACATGCACACAACCTGGGTTTCTCATTGGGATTATGAAACCAGTTATGATGGAAACATGGAGCGTAGTTGGCTTTGGAGTCAGCAGTTAGGGGCTTCTTTAGAGAGATGGTTGGGGGGGGTATTCAAGACAATGGTGTAGAATACCCTGTACGGTGCGAGGCTTCTAGTAGGCGCTTGACAAGTGATAGCTATCAGTATAATTCTTACTGATAAGCATTGATCTTTTGTGATGCTGAAAAGAGCTCAGTGTGACCAAGGTCCTGAGTTTTTACGTCAGCTCTTTCAGTGACCAACTGTGTGCACCCACCAAATCAAACTACTTGACATCCCTGGGTCTGTAAGACAGAGGTGGGTTAGAGATCTTGTCTTGCTCTAAAATTCTATTTTTTTTTTTTAAAGATTTTATTTATTTGACAGAGAGAGAGATAGCGAGAGCAGGAACACAAGCAGGGGGAGTGGGAGAGGGAGAAGCAGGCTTCCTGCCGAGCAGAGAGCCCGATGTGGGACTCGATCCCAGGACCCTGGGATCATGACCTGAGCCGAAGGCAGACGCTTAACGACTGAGCCACCCAGGGCGCCCCATAAAATTCTCCTATTTTTGATAGACTAATTTGGGTTATGGAAAAATGTAGAGTAGAAAGGATCTTCGTATACTGTAAATAAAATTGATGATCTTAGTTTTGGTGTTAGACACATTTAGGTTTGAATTTCAAGTCCTCTGCTCACCAGCTGTGCAAAGTTGGACAAATTGCTAAACCCTGTCTCCTTGTGTGAAGAATGGCAATAATTAGTAATAAATACCTGCTCTCTAGTTTAGGGATAGAAGTGCAGACATGCGTTTGATTTTTCTTCAATAACATTTTACTTTGATTAGTGTCTGTAAAGTTCCTTCCAGTTCCAAAATTTGATATGTAGAATTATTTGTGTTCTGTGAATATTTATTTATTCTATCTTTTCTGATAAATTCCAGCTAGGAAGATTATTGTAAGTCATGAGGGTATAATCATAAAGGTACAGTTACATAGTTGACCTTTGTCACAGCTGCATTATGCCTACGACATGCTGCCCTTTGAGACCACCTGGGGTAGAGCGTTCATATGGACCATTTCATAACTGGATTTGAGCACTTATTGGTTAGCTACCTTACCAGTGGCTTAGTGGTGGATTGTGTTGGAATTTATCCCATAAAATTGTGCCAGCAAAAAAGAGGTGTACAAAATTACAGAAAAAATCTCGGTCAGATATTTGGAAATAAGTTGTGGACATGGGATCTACTAAGATTCCCACGACCAAGCCCCAGGTATCACTTAAAGATTATTGTGAAGATCAAAGGAAATAATGTATGTGTAAGCCCTTGAGCATAGTATTTTCCATATACATTGGCTACTACTATTGGTTATTTTTATCTTTTAGGAATATTTTTCCTCTTGAATCACCAAGCCACATTTAGTCAAGGGCAAATCCAGTGCGACACCCAATGCCATTCTTACCCGTGGGCTCTACTGCAACCACGTATCAGAAAAAACCAAAGAAGCTCAACTAAAATGCCCAACTAGAATTTACTTTCTTTCTGATCTAGATTTAGTTCCTGAAATCATTTTTCATGAGGAATTTTTTTAGTATTCATTCATTCATTCATTCATTTAGCGAATATGTAGTACTCATTAAGGGCTAGGTACTAAGGAAAAGAACAGTGACCACAGATAGGTAACCTACTTTATATTAGTAAAAAGTCAGTTGTTCATTTAAATTTCATTTCATAAGAACTTTGTAGTTGCAAAATAAAATTAATTGAAGCTATAAAATCAAATGAGGCACACTAGTATACCAATGACTTTTGGATTAGAAACTAGATGGTAAACTTGTTTCACTTTATTTAATTTGGTGTTTCTGAAACTTTTTTTGACCTGTTCTGTCCTTTCCTCCGCACTGAACCCACCTTCAGAAATAATAGTCTAAAGTAGGTTTGTTTAACTGTAAGTGAACCATATTAGGTTAACTCTATGATAATTGTAGGACAGAAGCTGTTGCCTATCACGGTATTGTATTGGGTGGCTCCGTCCTGCTTTGCCAAGGACAGTTCTGGTTGATGCCTGTTGCTCTGGTGTGGTGATTGATAGTCTCCTCTTTAAATCTCCGAAGTGCCCCGGTTTGGATGATAAATGAGGCGGTCCGTCCTGGAGCCACTACTTTGGGATCACGTATGTGCCGGGCAGCATCCTCAGCGTGAGGTATCTAGTAACTAACTCGCTTCTCACAACACCCCTGTGAGGTTAGTACTGTTTTGTCCTTTTCTTTTTTTTTAGCATGGGAGTAAACTGAGGCCCAGAGAGGTTAAGTCTTCTGATTACACACCTAGTAGGTAGTGGGGTCGGTCGCCAAGCTCAGGCAGGCACATCTAGTCCTGAAGGGGGTGCTCCTAACTGCCCAGCCTGCAGGTGCAGCCGCGCATGCTCAGTGAGCGCGCCCCAGGGCCCGCTGGGGTGGAGCCCAGGGGAATGGTGACCTTGAACAGCCAGGAAAGGGAATACAAACTTGGAAACAAGGTGGAGAGCAGGAGCCATGAGGGATGCACTTTAGGTTACATAAAGTAGAATTTGGTGAATTTGATTTTCTTTTTTCCCCCAGGAATTGCCCTCATCCTCTCTTAACTGCGAAGAGATGTTTTCCTTTTCACTTTTAATTAGTGTCCAGAAGTACTAGTTTTCCCTTGAAACATAACAAAAGAGCGTTTATTCTAAAGCAATTTATGTGTATTTTGTTTTTAAGTTTGGGGATATCTTCTTTTTCCTTTAGTAACAGAAATCAGGCTTTTGGAAAAGCCCTTTTAAACTTATCCCAACTTATTTATGACAGGTTCTTCAGAGATCCAAAAGTTAATTTTAGGAAATGTGTGGAGTTTTTTTACTACCCAACCGCCAGACTTCAGTCTTGGCCTTTGACTTCCCCCTCATTTCAGGTGGACTCCAGCTTAACTGTGCTCCTCCCCCATATCACCTGGAAGCTGAAGAATGCTGAAGTGTGTTATTACTTCCTTGACTGGTAATTTCTAAAACTGAATTTGCTTAATAAGTCTACAACAGTAGTTAACAGTGTGATTTTTATAACCAAACCTTTAATATAAATGTGTAATTTTCAGAATTCTAAATGTGAATGTTCAGCGAAACTGAACCAAACCAAACCATTGAATAGGTGGTATATACGCATTCAGTTTAGATTCAGCAAACATTAACTGAGGTTCTTTTATGGTTAACTTTTCCACTTTGTACTTAGGGATAAAAAGATGATAAACCTGTTTCCTATATCTTCTGCTCCCTCCTTCCCTCCTCCATGCCTAGGTCTTTCCTCTCAGCCTCCCTCAAACCTTTACTGCATGTCTGCTCTGTGCTGGAGTATGTGGACTCAGGCATAGCAAGATGAGTAAGTAGTGCCTCCCTTCAAGTAACTCGTGCCTTAGGGCGTCAGATCAGCCCCTGAGTCAGCTCAGCAAAGGGTGGTAAGTGTTGGAGCCAGGTTCACACCCAGACCTGTCTGCTGTCCTTTAACGATGACCAGAATCTAAGTCATGCGGAAGGAGGAGGGGAACTTGAACAGATGGGGGAAATCCATGGTGAGTTTCAGAGGAGCTCGTGGTGAAAGGGTTGGCAGCCATGTTAGTTACCACGAGTCGAGGGGTGAGGAATCAACGGGAAATGAGAAAGCACTTTTCCAAGAGCTTGATGTGGTAAAGGGGGAATAGATAAGATTGTAGGTTGAGTGTGTAGTATGATCAAGTGAATATTTTTTATAATGAGCTGTACATATATTTGCTGTATAGGAGAGAGCTATAGAAATGGCAGGTGAGATTTAAATACAGGAGAGGGAAGATAATAGAACAGAATCCTGTAGGAAGTTACATACTCTCAAGAACGTAAATGGAAAACAGGTTTTGTTTTTTTTTTCTAACTCAACATTTGAATTACATGATAAAATAGGTCGTTAAACATCTTTATGATGTGGAAGCTCTTCTGGTAAGGCATATGTGCTAACCTTTTAAAAGAATTACATTAAAGGAACGATATTGCCATGTTGTCAGGAATTCCTGTTTGGAAATAATGACAAACTCATCTTTTATCCCACCTTCCCTGTTGCTCAGTCCCTCCAATCAAAAGCAAATGGGTCTTGGCTGAGAAGAGAATATCTGTTTTAAGGGTCAAATGTGTCAAATTGTTTTGACTAGCTGGAAGGAGGGGTGCTAACTGGGTCATAAATAGCAAATTTTCTGTTTTTATAAATCAGTGTTTGAGAATTCTAGGACCTCATTCATTAGGTCTAGGTGGGACCCAGAAACCAGTTAATTCATTTATCTACCAAATGTTTATTGACTGCTTTCCTACCATATTCTTATTACCATAATACATAAGTGAGGTTAGAAGGTGGCCCAGGTGCCTACTCTCTAATTGGAGGACAGAGATAAATAAGCAATTAAATAAATAGGATAATTTCATATAATGGTAAGTGCTACAAAGAAAGTGAACTGTCAGATATACTAGAGTTACCCTGTCCAGGGAGTAAGATAACTTTCCATAGGGTGATCTTGGAAGGAGTTTTTGAAGAGGTAACTTTTATCAACCTTGCTTTAAAAAAAGTTCTTTTTAATCGTGGTAACATAAACATAATAACATATACATCAGAAAATATACCATTTTAACCACTTTTAAAAGCACAGAGTTTGGAGGTATTAGGTCCGTTTGCAGTGTTGTACAGCCATCCAGCCCCAGAACTTTTTTCATCTTGCAAAATAGAAAATCTGTAGCCCTTTAAAAAATCTCTCTCTATTCCCCTCTGAATGAGATTACAACAGGAGATGGAAATTGCTAAACTTTTTTTGAAATAAGGCAGCAGATGGATAGGTGGCATCAGATTCCGCAGAGAGGAAAGGTCTGTAAGTGCATAATACTTGCAGCAAGTCCAGTACTGTGTCCTGAAGCTCCCAAGAGGCTCAGCTTTGGGAGGCACCAGACACTAAGGAAGGCAGGAGTCAGAAGGGGAGCCGAAAACAGGGATTGGTCAGAAAATGTGTGCACTTACAGGTGGAATCCTCGAGTTCTCTCTCTGTGTACTCTGTGTAGATAGGTGACTGTCCACCAGCAACTCCTGGCTTCGGGAGGCCAAGATTTACCGCCCCCCCCACCTTTTTTAAAAAAGATTTATTTATTTATTTGCGAGAGAGAACCCGTGCATGTGTGCGAGGCTGGGGGCAGAGGGAGAGAATCTTCAAGCAGACTCTCCAATGAGTGCAGAGCCCACGAGGGGTTCAGTCTCATGACCCATGAGATCATGCGTGACCTGAGCTGAAACTAAGAGTCAGACGCTTAGCTGACTGAGCCACCCAGGTGCCCCCCCCCCAAGATTTATTCTTTACAAAATTAAAATTATAAAATAGAAATTGAAGAAGTGCCTGTATTCTGAACCAGGGCAGTGGGTGGCTGATTGACTCAAAACAGGAAGATTAAGGGAAATCTACACCTGAATTGTGGAACTCTTAGCCCGTTTTCTCTGCTCTCCTCCCAGAACTCCACAGTGAAGCCTATCCTGCTCATCCCCTGGAAAAGACTGAAATGTCTTCAGATACAGATAGGCTCACTACCAGAGCAGCCTTAAATGAATTCTACCAGTTGATGAGCCCCATTTCCCCACACAGACTTTTTCGTTTTTTTCAGAGCCTCATTCTTAAATATGACTTAACATTCAAAAACCATTGAACATTTGGGGAAAGCCTCCATGAAAAAAGAGAGGTCAGAAGAAGCAAACAAAGAAAGAGGTGGAGGATGGAATGGTACTTGGGAGTATGGGGAGAAAACAGACACTGTAGGGATCAAGAGAAACCCTAAAAAAAATCCAACCCTCAAGTAGTAGTATCGGAGAAAATACATTCTTCTCTTCCCTCTAAAGTGATGGCGAAAATAAAAGCATATTTCCATGAGGGTAAAGAGAACTGGAGGGGAGATGACAGCAGACAGAAGGTACCAGCTCTAAGTATGGGGAGCTGAGAACCTGCCCATGAGTGGTAACTGACTTAGTGGAGCCCAGAAAGTGGAAACAGAGTCCGAGGATGTGGGTGGTTGTTGAGCAACCCAGAATCGGTCTTCCTTTAATTCTTACGTGCTTTGCTCTATTTGGACTACTGGTTCTTAGGTTTTGAGAGTGGATGCCCTTTCCCACTTGAAGCTGTGAATGAGCTATCCACCGGTGGAGAAACCAGAATTATTAAATGTAGCTCCTGTTTTCTTAAATGGTTCTCTGAAGTGATCACGCATTATTGCATCCTTCTCAGTATTGCTTGTGAGCCAGCGTTTCTCAGAAGTGCATAGCTGAAACGCTTTTCTGGGTGCCAGTGACGGTGAGCTTGAAAACGAAGCCAAAAAGAAAATAGAAACAGTATTTAACCTACGAATGTGTTCTACCTTTTGTTTGTAAAGTAGTTGTTTAAAAGTTGGTACTTCCTTTTAGAATACTGTAAAAAATGATTATTGGATTCCCAGACTAAACTTGAAAAAACTTTCCATCAGCAATTAAACGGGCACTGGTGGGTTCTCTGGGAGACCTCACTGCTTCGTGTAAAATCTTCCTACAAAGAAATACTTTTTTGTGGTAAAGTGACTCTGGATTTGGAGTCACACAGACGTGAATCCAAACCCTGTCTGTGCCATTTTTCTGCTGTGTATGTGTAACCTTTGGTAAATTATTTAATGTTTCTGAGTCTCAGTAGAATGAGATGAATAATACCTAACTCAGAGGGTAGCTGTGATGATAAAGTGGCATTAAAATAGATAAAGCACTCAGCCTGGCTCCTGGATTGCTGTAGGGTCAATAAATGTTGTTTCCTTCATTTTGCTTTTCTGTGGAATGTGATAAGAGGGAACATTATTTTTCTAGGACTTAAGGGAAGTGCAGATCAATTGAAGGTATGTAACATTTTTGAAATGGGATTCCTGTGTTTTAAAATTTTGCCTTATTTATTTGCAACACCTGTGTTCCTTGTCATTTGATAGATTTGCTCTTGTAAGAAAGAGCATGGGAATGGGGCTCGGGAGATTCAGGGTCTGATTAGCCTCCTTTTCTACTACTAACTAGATGAGTGAGGTCATTGAATGTGTCACTTCTCCACTTTTGGTCTCCTTCGTGATTTGCAAAGTCAAAGTGTTCTACTGCAAGGTGATTTCTGAAAGTTTGCTTCTGCTCTAACGTGATCCTGAGACCCGTTGAAAAAGTCTCCTTTTTGCGACCTGGGTTTTATGGGGTGTTGAGGCTTGGGATACATTTATTATTATAAACTCAGTTTATGTGTTTGGAGGACTTGAGGTGATTGAACGTTACTAAACTAATAGCTGATGTTTGGCTTTTTCATTGGAAAATAGTTCTAGCTGTGAAACCTAGGTTTGAGTGGAAATACACCAGAAGTGGCCATTGCTTTTCTTCCTACAGAGATAAGTGCTGTTTGGTGCTGCTCGCATGAAGCTATCGCCAGAGTCCTGTGGATTTTACCATTGTTCTTACAAACCTTTTTGTTCTCAAGTGTTATGGACATTCTTATTCCTAGGGTGATTTGGGGTGTGTGTGTGTGTGTGTGTTTGAAATTATTTTTAATGTTTGTTATGCTAATCTCAGCGCTCTTGTCACTACCAAAGGAATCCTTCTCTGACCCCTGGTCTAGATCATGTTGTATGTTTACGTGGTTTTTTTTTTCCCTATTCATTGTTTGGATTATATACATGTCTGCTTTCATAATAGCTTTCTTCCCAGCTGGATTGAAAGCTCTTGGAGGGCAGCGACCACATCTCTTTTGCTGACCTCCATCTATAACGTTTTGTCACGTAATTGACATTCAGGACATATTTTTTGAATAAACTAATAAAATTGTTGCCCCACAAATATTAAGCGAGTAGAAATATAATGGTAATTAAGAGCTCAGAGTACTGATTAGAATTAATGACTGTAGCCTTTGCTGTTACCAAACAGTGAATATAAAAGGAAAGAAAGAATAATGAAGGTGGTTGTATAAAATGACTCTTATTATTATTTGTGCGAGAACAGGGAACATTCCCGAGTACAGGAAGCAACTTTTGGAAAAACTGCTGGCAGAACGCGAAGTCAGACCGTCCTTGACCCTTAGATCAAATGCATTCGAGCCCAAGTTTCCTTAACTCTTCTTCAGTTTGGAATAAACATTTTGACACAATGAAAGATTTATTTCATATAATTTTTGGTCCTCGCAAACAAAGACCTTAACTGAAGTTGCTGAAACGGAAAACAAACACTTTTTGAATTTTACTGGTTCCATTTGAAAAAAGTTTGTTTCCTTTCAAGTGCATAACACGTTCAAATGAGCTCAGCTGTATTAGCAGATAAACATGTTGATTCATTTGGCCCAGAGCTACTGATTAAAGCCTGGAGGGGTACAGATTGTTCTTGCCCCCACCCAGCCGCACCATGTTTTTCTTCCTCTCTGCCCTGGGGAGGGCAGGGGACTGGACTAAGTGACCCTCCCTTACCTGAATTGTCTAGGTGGGGTGAAGGGAAAAAGGTTGGTTTGCCATTCAGGTCCCTTTCCCTTGCTTTCTGCTCGTTAACTTACAGCCTGTGCTGTTCATCCCCTGCTCAGACCGCGGTGGCCATGGTGTGGGGTCACTTCCTGTGACATGTGACTTGCCAGTTTTTACAGAGCCTGGTTCCTGAAGGCTCAGTTTTGAGTAATTAATCTAGTGTGAGTCAGGTGTGATTGATTTTGAGGCTGGGCTTCATTTGGAAAGCAAAGGCAAGTATGCTGTCTGCAGTGGTCCTGGGATCACAGATACACTCAGTGCAGTGAACTGATGCAGAGCTTTTACCGAGCATCTAAGGAACTTGTATGACACTGAGAATGAGCCATGGTATTTAGGAAATGACCAAAATACGTGGCTTTTACTGTTTTAGGAACCCTGTAAAGTGTTTGTTTTTTTCAGCATACATTGTGTCCTGTGTGTTTCATACCATGTTAGGGGCCATCAGTATGCAAAGATTAATAAGAGGTTCTCTCTGCCTTCCAGTAGCTTATCATCGGTGTCCCATTTCCCAAAGCGTATGTCATTAGTAGGTGGGTAGTCCTCAAAAATAGATTTGTGTCACTAAGTTTTGGAAATGCCCCTGGACTAAAGAAAATAAAAGGTTTCTTTAGTATAGGGTAAGTGTACAATGCGGAACTCCAAAAAGTGCTTATGCTTGGTAAGATTGCCCCAAATTCCTAAACGCAGTTTCTTTTTCTCACGCCTTCTGCAGTGTGATCTGAGGGGAAGGGGCGGGGGGGGGGGGGCACCCGGAGGGGGGAGCGGGTGGCTGTGATTTGTGTAGGAAGAGGATGACTGATGAGTCATGGCACACTCTTTGGGAAACACCGGACTGAAGTCTTATTCACCCTGAGGCCCCTGCCTCTGAATGCTGCCTTACAGGGCTCGCATATGCTGCAGGGGCCTGTTTATGCTTTTTAATTAGGTCGGTTGAGGGGCTAGGGTCTTGATTGAATACGTAAGTTGGAAGTGGGGATTAGTAATTAACATGAAAAATGGCGCCTGTTTCCTTAAATTCAGCCTGTCTTGAAGCAGACTAACCATTTCTTCCAAAAAAATGACATTTCTCACCTTTTCTGTTTGATTATGCTGTTTTGCCCCCTTTTCTAGGCAGTTAGACATGAGACCACAGTCATTATTGACTCTTCCCTTTGTCTTACTCAACATGGCCCCACTGCCTCCAACCAAATGCTGCCTGGCTTTTCCTTAGCATTCATCTGTTTTTTCCCCCATCCCCACGGCCGTGGTGCTCATGAAGTAAGTAATCAGTAAATAATTTGTCAAATGATGGAATCTGGACCACTGTAATGTCCTTCAGTAACGGATGGGTCTCAGGCCCTCCTTGCTCTTTCAGTCCTGAACCACTGTTGATGGTGCAGTCGGACTTACACTGGCTTTCTGCTCTGCGCCCCCAGTAGCTCACTGTTGGTCGGAAAGTGGCCCACATGTCATCACTGGGTGCTCTTGTCTGGCGCCCGGCTGCTGTTCTTTCCCCACCCCTAGCCCTCGTTCTTTCCCCACCCCTGGCCCTTGTTCTTTCCCCACCCCCTGGCCCTCGTTCTTTCCCCACCCCCTGGCCCTCGTTCTTTCCCCACGCCCTGGCCCTCTTTCTTTCCCCTGATACTACTGCTCACCATTGGCTGTGAAGTTCTTACCTTTCCAGTTTTCACCTGGTGGCGTGTGCCACATTTTCTTCTTGGAATGCCTTTTTGGGGGGGCCACATATATAATTACGTAAATCTTATCAGCAAAACAAGCTGATACTTCCACGATCTCTCCAGCTGTGAGTGCTGTTGTTTATCTGCACATACTTTTCTCTGTAAATCTAAGTTTGTCCTATTCTTGGTGCTGTGTGTATATACTGTGATAGATACTAATATACCCAGAGTATTTCCTCTAAAGGTTTAAGTTTCTTGAGGGATCATGGCGTTGAGTTTAACTGCTGAAACAGATAAACCTCAAATCTCCGTGGATTAATAGCATTTGAATTTTGTGTCTTGCTCGGCCAAACCCAAAACAAGTCCGCTGTTCCTTATTCTTGCTCCTTCTGTCTTGTGACTCCTCTGTCATCAGCAAATGGTTCCACATGTGCTCATCTGCACGAAGCCAGAGATGGAAAAAACACCGAAAGATCCTCCCTGGGGAGGTTTTTGGTGGGCCAAGCCTGGAAGTAGCACTCCTCCTTTCTCATAGTTCATTAGCTAGAACCCAGTCAGGCGGCCACACTTGACTGTGAGGGAGACTTCTGGGAAGCATGTGCCTGGGAAGAAGAGGTTTTTGTTAATACGAGGCAGTTTGTCAGCATGCCTGTCTTGTGAAGTCAGACAGACCAGGATTTTAAATTTTTTTTTTTTTTAATTTGAGAGAGAGATAACAAGAGAGAAAGCATGAGCAGGGAAAGGGAGAAGCAGACTGCCCGCTGAGCAGGGAGCCCAATGCGGGGGTCCTATTTAAAAATACCTTATTGCTAAACAAACAAACAAACAAAAAACTAACCATCACATGAGTTCTCAAGCAAGTCGTAATCACTGCTCACAGATCACCACAACAAATATAATAATGAAGTTTGAAATATTGCAAAAATTACCAAAATGTGACACAGACTCACAAAGTGAGCTAATATTATTGGAAAAATGGCACCAACACAAGTGCTCTATGCAAAGCTGCCACAAGCCTTCCAATTTGTAAAAAAAACGCAGCACCTGTAAAGTGTAATAAAACAAGGTGTGCCTGTGTGGCATAATTTCTAAGTTCTGGTGTAGACAGAGCTCTTGATAGATCTCACCAAAATGCTACTAATGAAAGAACAGGAGTGATGACACAGGTAACTCCTAAAACTAGCCCTGCTTGAAGTCATTGAACATTTATTTAATAAGCACCTATGCAGCAAGGGTCCAAGGTAGATCGCTGAGGACGGCAAGAACGGGTCAAATGTATTGAGTAATTAATACATGCCAAGTACTTTATCTGCATTATTACTTAAATCTCACAGATGAAAAGAGAAGTAACTTGTCCAAAATCACAGAACTGGTTAAGTGATGCAGCTAGAGTTAAAATCCTGGTTTGGGGGCACCTGGGTGGCTCAATCGGTTAAGCATCTGCCTTCAGCTCAAGTCATGATCCCCGGGGTCCTGGGATGGAGCCCCGTATTGGGCTCCCTGCTCATTGGGGAGTCTGCCTCTCCCTCTCCTTCTCCTCCTCCCCCTGCTTGTGCTCTTTTTTTTTTTTCTCTCTCTCAAATAAATAAAATCTTTAAAAAAAAATAGCAGAAGTAGGAAGATAATGGAGCAGCAGTACCTTTAAAATTTGAAGACAAATGATATCCAAACTAGTCTAAGTAGTCTGACTTAAGATTGAGAGTAAAATAAAGATATTTTCAGAGAGACAAATCCCTCCCACAAACCCTCAGGAAGCTGCGGAATGTACTCCACCAGAAGGAGGGAGTGTGTCAAGGAAGAGAACCCAGGTGAGTGGAGAGAGGAGTTCAGACCCAGGGTGGTGGCTGTGCAGCCAGCCCAGGTTGACCCGTCCAGACTGGAGCAAGTTGGAAGGCAGAGAGAAACTTCTTCAAGGAGATGAAATTGATAGAAACCTGATGTGAATGAATATATTCAAAAGGGATTTGTCAGACTGGAGAGTCTGAGGTTAATTAGGGATAACTACATAGTAGATAAATACATAGGGATAAGTATACAGAAAACTAAGTAAATGAGGAGCCAGGCAATTATTAATTCCAAGTAAGACAAAATGTTATGCAGGAAAAGAAAGTTAATTAGTGTTTGCTACTTGGCTCAGTTCTGAATACCCTGTGTAGTCATAATGATAAAAGCCTCCATTATTGATCTAATAACCAAAGTATTGAGACCGTGGGGGTGGGAAGTGAGGAGGGTGGTAAGACTAGGAAACAGAGCTGAATCTTAAACATCATCATCAGGCAGTCACTGGAGAATCCCCTACCCTGGCCATTCACGAAACAGTGATACAAACATGCTGCATTACTGAGAGATGGAGGGAAATTCCAAAACAGCTAACTAGAGAAAACTTGTGGGGAAAGAAAATGTTGGTGAAGGGGGCCGGAGACTAGTTTTTCTTAACAAACCTTGTAGATCTAGTTGATTTTTAAAAAACTCTCCGGGTATGCAACACTTAATCTGAAACTCTAGATTTTGGAGAATCCATTAACTTTAGCGGATTTTTTCTAGGTCAGAGGTTTTTCAAGTGCTTCAGCTTCTCACTTAAATGTTACCATAAGTTAAAGTTTCTGTGGTGTATGTTGGATTTGAAACATATAAATCCATCTTGACATTGTCTTCATTATTTAGATTTTACTTATGGGTAAGGTGCTAGCTGGGATTCGTCCACATCGGCCACTCTAGGACCGATATTTCCCAGATTCTCTCTTCCTGCAGTGGTTCTGCTCAGTCTCCCACACCTAAATTAACTATTCCATCTGTGTTAGGCTCTTCTGTGTGTTACATTAAACTATGTTCTCACTCAGTTCTTACATAGACTCCCCCCTCAGCCACCACCCCTTTTGGGGCCTTCCCTGATTTCCTATTTCTTCGTAGTATTTCAGTAGCATGAATGCTTGTGTGGTGAGAAGCTCTGTGCTCCTCTCTGACCCCTTTCCCCAAAGCTCGGATGGATGGAAGGTAGAACAGGAGGTCTGGGGTGAGTAGCACCGGAAGAGGAATGTATCACCCTGCACCATTTCCGGTCCAGCAGCTTCTAATCATTTTGCCCTCTCCATCCCAGAGGCTTTCTGCAACTTCAGGGTTCATGATTGACTGGTTTACTATTATTTGCTTCTTGCATACTTACCTCTTCAATTCAGAGTTCTTAATTGTTTCTAAAAACTAAGTTACTGGGTAAATTTTGCTAATACAAGTATAAAGGGGATTTATTAGCACTATTGTAGGTCTCCCTGAACCAATGGAAAGGCCAGCATTGGGCTCTCAAGATGGGGGCCACACTCGGGGCGCCTGGGTGGCTCAGTTGGTTAAGCGACTGCCTTCGGCTCAGGTCATGATCCTGGAGTCCCGGGATCGAGTCCCGCATCGGGCTCCCTGCTCAGCGAGGAGCCTGCTTCTCCCTCTGACCCTCCTCCCTCTCATGCTCTCTGTCTCTCATTCTCTCTCTCTCAAATAAATAAAATCTTAAAAAAAAAAAAAAAAAAAGA
Organism: Leptonychotes weddellii; assembly: GCF_054177405.1. Classification (NCBI taxonomy): domain Eukaryota; kingdom Metazoa; phylum Chordata; class Mammalia; order Carnivora; family Phocidae; genus Leptonychotes; species Leptonychotes weddellii. The sequence continues at coordinate 82,457,143 of NC_138374.1, forward strand.
TGGGGGCCACACAGCTGGGAGCAGTGCCTCTATTCCTAAAAAGCTGTGGAAGGACCCCCAGTAAATGAATATCCTGCTTTTGAAGGTTGCCATTCTTTATCACATTAACATGGCTCTTACACTCTGTAATGATAAACTTGTAAACTGAGAAATTACTCCAAGTACAGGTCATAGTGGGGGAAGTGATGGGGTGACTGGATTTGTAGTTCCTAGGATTTTGTTTATTTTTATTTTTTAAAGATTTTATTTATTTGAGAGAGAGAGCGCACATGGAAAAGTTGGGGGGGCGGTGTGTAGAGGGAGAGGGAGAAGCAGACTCTCCGCTGAGCAAAGAGCCCAATGCGGGGCTTGATCCCAGGACTCTGGGATCATGACCTGTGGCGAAGGCAGACACTTAACTGACTGAGCCACCCGGGTGCCCCAGTTCCTGGGATTTTAAATCCAGAAATGGGAGAAAGAGGTAACAAAAATTTTCAGGATGTGAAAGCATACTTTTGGTCTATTTTGTACTGAATACCTCTTTCTGAGGAGGGTTAGAGGCTTGCCTTAGGTCAGTGCCTTTCTTGGTGTGTTCTGGTTAAAGTGGAATTCAGATCCCTTGATCAGAACCCTCCCCTGGTTTCTTGTCTCATGTAGAAGAAAAAACTGAAACTGCTTTTTGATAGTCTTTAAGGCTCAGAATGACGTGGACAGAGGTGGGTTTACCACAGAGCTAACTGAAGTTTACAGTCTCTTGCTTGTGCAAGCTGTTTCCTAGGCTGGACCCAAATCGGTAGAGGCCACTATAGTTTTCCACTGTGACTTTCTTCCTGTCACACTCCCCATCCTTTCAGGCTATGCTGAGGTGGACACCAGCAGTTTGGGAACCCCAAGGAGAAGGGCGTGGGATACACTGATGTTATTTACAGTCACTTTCATGGATAGTTTAGTGGTTGCAAGCTGACCCAGTGCAAGAATGCCTCCCGGCTGGCATCTGCCCACAATGGTGCAGGGCCTGAGGCTGAGTGGGCGTATGAACTTGTCCTGTGGCACTCAGCCCACACTGGAAGAATTGTGGGCAATGGAGGAGAAGCCAAGATGGACCATTTGCAAATTTATTGACTATTCTTCTAATCTTATAGCTCCTATGTGAAAGAAACATAAAAGAGGTTTTCACCAATTCAATAATTTGACATATTTACGTGGCATCCCCAATAGTTGGGAAGCCGAAAGAAACCTTTCCAAACATTCAGTAATAAAAAACAAAGTTTTGCCCTTTATTTCAGATGGAAGACTAAATTGTTGTCTCTAAAATTAATATAGAAGTGTGCCAGGGAGTTAATTATTAAAAATATTCATGTTATCAATTAGGATGTTTTGATGTGGTTGACAGCCCTTCAAGATTTATAATTTGCCTGAGTTTCCTTTCTCATTCCAAAGAAATAATTCAATTAGGACCTGATTTTGTTTTCATAATTGTGTATTCCTCTTCTTGAGCGAGCCCTTCCCCCAATTGCATAAGCTTCCAGCTCCGTCGAAACCTGGGTTTACCCCTGGGTTTCCTCCCGTCTTCTTTCTTCCACCTCCTGTCCTGTCCTCGCGTCCTCACCCACTACAGTCCAGGCAGACTCATTGAGTTGTTCCTCAGGTGGATTAGCGGTGTGCCCACCGCACACCGGCCGCCCCTGCCCGTCACACTCTTGCCTTGGCTTTTCAAAGAGCTTTTCGTTTTCTTCTTGGGACAGGTGTCTTCTCAGGGAGTCTTTGACCACCCGGTCTGCAGTATCCTTTTCTTCTTCCTCATCTCTGGCACATCACCTGCTTGATTTTCATAGCGTTTGCCAACATCGGCCCTTCTGTTGTTGTTTTTATGGGCTGCCTTTACCTTCCTGGACAGAAGCTTAGCGAGTGTATGAGAGCTGTGTTCATTCCTGTGTTGCTAGAGTCTCGAACAGTGCCTGGACCTTACTGTTAGGCACTCAGTGGGTATTTGTTGAAAGAAGAGTTACGAAGAAGCTTGCACTTGTTCATTTTACTGTGTATTCACTGGTTCCGTTTATGTTGTTAATTGTTTTTTGTGTGTTATTGGACAGATACGATTTGTGCATCCCTCCCTCACATTGCCGCCTCTCCTCCTACCCTACGTAACCCAGAGGTACGCTGAGTCAGTGCTTAGCATTCTCATCTCACCCATTTGTATTTTAAGTTTTTTCTTATGTGTAAATACCTATATAAACAATATAAATGTTAACAATAGAACTAGTATGTTTTCAAGCTTTATACAAATGATACTATATTGCACATTATCCTCACCTTTTTTTAAACATTATGTTTTTAAGATGTATTTATATTGATACTCTGAGCTCTAATTTCTTCATTTGCATTGCTGTGTGGTTTTGCATGAATAAATCACACTTTACCGAACTGTTCCATTGAAGGGCTTTTAAGTGGTTGCTAATTTTTTTCCCTATCATAAACCATGGTGCGATAAGTGTTTCTGTAATGTATATGTGAAATTATTTTCTAGGATATATTATTGCAAGTAGAAATCACCAAGTCATCGGGGATGCTCATCCTTCACCTTTACTAGATTGTGTATTTTGTTTCCTAAAGTGGTTGTCACCAGGTGACTCCACCAGCGGTTCCGGAGAGGTGTCCTCTCCTTGCCATCGCTTTGTTTTGTCAAACATAACGTTTGTCATTCTGGCGTGTGACAGTGGTATTGCGTGTTTAAAATTTGCCTTTCTCCAGTTACCGGCGGGGTTTTGAATTTTTTCATGTGTTTATTGCTGTTTAATTTCTTTTGTGAATTGCTTTTTCTGCCCTTTGTCCCCACTCAAAATTTTTTGTACTGGATGATTTGTCCTTTTCCTGTTGATTAGTAGGAATTCTTCAGGTATCGATAGTAATAATTTATCCAAATCACAAATACCTTCTTTCAGTTTGTGGCTTGTCCTCTTAGTTGCATTTGTACTAATTTTTTTCTTTTTTAATTTTATTTTATTATGTTATGTTAATCACCATACATTACATCATTAGTTTTTTTTTTTTTTTTAAAGATTTTATTTATTTATTTGACAGAGAGAGAGATAGTGAGAGCAGGAACACAAGCAGGGGGAGTGGGAGGGGGAGAAGCAGGCTTCCCGCCGAGCAGGGAGCCCGATGTGGGACTCGATCCCAGGACCCTGGGATCATGACCTGAGCCGAAGGCAGACGCTTAACGACTGAGCCACCGAGGCGCCCTACATCATTAGTTTTTGATGTAGTGTTCCATGATTCATTGTTTGCGTAAAACACCCAGTGCTCTGTTCAGTACGTGCCCTCTGTAATTCCCGTCACCAGCCAACCCATCCTCCCACCCCCCTCCTCTAGAACCCTCAGTTTGTTTCTCAGAGTCCATAGTCTCTCATGGTTCGTCTCCCCCTCCGATTTCCCCCCCTTAATTTTTCCCCTCCTGCTATTTTCTGCCTTTGTACTAATTTTTGTTGTTGTGCCAAACTTTTTCATTTTGATGCAGGTACATGTATCAATCTTTGCTTTATAGTTTTGGCTTCTGGTATCATCGTGAAGAACCTCTTTGCCTATGTTGAGGTAATAACGGAAGTCTGTTTATTAATGATCTATTACTGCTGGCAGATTACTACCCAAACCTACTTAGTTTAAAACAAACAATAAACATTTATTACCTACCCTCTGTCCCTGGGAGCAGTGTGGCGGGTGGTTCTCGCCTCTGTCGTCGGTTTGCAGGTGAGATGTCACTTAGGCTGCTGTCATTGGAAGGTTTGACTAGAGCTAGAGGACCTGCTTTTAAAGATAGTCCACTCCCACGGCTGGTCGTGGGTGCAGGCTATTGTAGGAGGCCTCACTTCTTAGGTCCTTTACCAGAGCCACATGAGTGACCTCATAAGGTGGAGGCTGGCTTCCCCTGAGTGAGTGAGGGAGGCAGCAGAGTGAGGTAGAAACTCGGTGTCTTAGGATCACATATGTTTGAAATCACAGCCCTGCTCTGGGGAGGAGATGGCATGGGGACTGCCATAGCAGGGTGTGCGGATCACTGCAGGCTGACCTGGAGGCTAGCTACCAGAGTGCCTCCCATTTTCGTAATAAAATAAATAAAAGTTCTTTCACATTTAGGTCTCCTCTACTCCACTTTGAGGATTTTATATTGTGTTGCATGTGGTGTTGGAAGGGGATCTAGCCTCAGTGTTCTTCTACAGGTATAATTTGTCCTAATCCCATTTATTGAATAATCCGTCATCATTGTTCTGTTTATATGTGGGTTTGTTTCTGGACTCTCTGTACTTCTCCTTTAGCTTCTTTTTCTCTTCCTCTGCCAATACCACTTTACAACAAGTACTGATCTGTCTAAACCAAATCCCAAACTCCCTTTGTTCTTTGTGGTTGGCTTAGCTCTTCTTGTCTCCCAAGGGCCATTAAGAGAGAACTTGTTAGATAAATCTATTTGAGTTTTAGGATCAGTTTTCTAGGTTCCATGTAAAGTCCTGATTGGATTTTTCTCATTTTAAGATACAACTTTTTTTTTCATTAAAAAAGTAATAGTGCTTCATAAAGATTTGTGAAATACAGATAAAAGAAACATAAGAAAAGAAGACCACCCATAACCCCATCACCCAAACATCACCGTTATTGTGATTAGGAATACTCATTAGAAAGTCTTAAAGATTTGATTTTGCAAAAATTAAATTTGCTCTATAACAAAGGGCATGATGTGTTGGGAAAAAATGAGGATTAACATTTTTCTTTTCTTTCTTTGTTTCCTTTTTTTTTTTTTTTTTAAAGTAGGCCCAATGTGGGGCTCTGCAATAAACATAAGGGTGCATATATCTTCTTGAATTAGTATTTTTGTGTTCTTTGGATAAGTACCCAGTAGTGGAATTACTGGATTGATATACTAGTTCTATTTTTTATTTTCTAAGGAACTTCCATACTGTTTTCCACAGTGGCTGCACCAATTTATATTGCCACCAGCTGTCACTAGGGTTCCTTTTTCTCCACATCCTCATTAATCCTGAGATCAAGACTGAGCTGAGATCAAGAGTTGGATGCTTAACTGACTGCACCACCCAGGCGCCCCTAACATTCTTTTTTTTTTTTAAAGATTTTATTTATTTATTTGACAGAGAGAGACACAGCGAGAGAGGGAACACAAGCAGGGGGAGTGGGAGAGGGAGAAGCAGGCTCCCCGCAGAGCAGGGAGCCTGATGCGGAACTCGATCCCAGGACCCTGGGATCATGACCTGAGCTGAAGGCAGTCGCTTAACCAACTGAGCCACCCAGGCGCCCCGCCCCTAACATTCTTACTATACAGTGTGCTTCCATAAATTATTAAGAAAAAGATAAATGACCCGATAGGAAAATGGGCAAAGAACATGAACAGGCATTTGACAGAGGAGGATGTACAAAGAAGTGCATATACCCATTCCTCAAATGGTAGCATTTTTCTACATTTTGTTTTCTCTTTTCTTTCTCTCCCCTCCTTTTCTCTCTGTCCCCTTCTTTGTCCCTCTTTATATATGATACTTTAAATATATTTATAGAGATTTTTAAAAAATATGTTTAGATGGTTAAATATATTTAGGTTCAAATATATAGATTTCTTTCTGAACCATTTGAGAGTGAATTTGAGATATAATGCACCTTGTGCCCTTATACACTTCAGTCTGTGTTTCCTAAAACGAGGACTTTATGTCACATAATGTGTAGTTATCAAAATCAAGAAATTAATATCAGTGGAATACTATAATGTTGATATTGCCAATAATAACTTTTATTCCTCCCCCTCAAAAAACACCTTAGGTCATCTTGCAAGTCTCAGTATGTGACATCATGATGTTTCATCATACAACAGAAGTATCAGTTGTTCTGTCTCTTCAGTTTACTTTAATCAGGAGGCGCATGATGTTGATTTGTCCCAGTCCTGGTGATGGTAACTATGGTCACCGGTTGCAGTGGTATTTTGTAAGTAATAAGAATCTTGTGGTGTGATGCTTTATGACTGTGTAATGTCTGGTTACTCCTCAGACTTTGACCCACCAGTTTTAACATCTATTTATGGTTCTTGTTTGAATCAGTTATTAAGGATTCATGGTGGTTTTTCTAATTCTCTTGTTCCTTTCTCGTTTTAATTGACTTTTTACTAGAAAGAAGAAATTTCATTTTCCCTTGTGAATTCTGTTTTATTCAATGGCTAATAATTTTTTACTATCACTATTAACTTTTTAAAAATTTATTTTTCTTTAAAATAATTACTTTATTTATTTTAAAAGATTTTATTTATTTATTTGTCAGAGAGAGAGAGAGAACGCAAGCAGGGGGAGTGGCAGGCAGAGGGAGAAGCAGACTCCCCGCTGAGCAGGGAGCCTGACGCGAGACTCTCCCCCAGGACCCTGGGATCATGACCTGAGCCAAAGGCAGACACTTAACTGACTGAGCCACCTAGACATCCCTAAAATATTTATTTACTTATTTATTTATTTTTATTATTATGTTATGTTAATAACCATACATTACATTATTAGTCTTTGATGTAGTGTTCCATGATTCATTGTTTGCGTATAACACCCAGTGCTCCATGCAGAACGTGCCCTCCTCAATACCCATCACCAGGCTAACCCATCCCCCCACCCCCCTCCCCTCTAGAACCCTCAGTTTGTTTTTCAGAGTCCATCATCTATCATGGTTTGTCTCCCCCTCTGATTTCCCACCCCCTTCATTTTTCCCCTACTG
>NC_138374.1:82463968-82573359 GCF_054177405.1 Leptonychotes weddellii
CCTCCTCTCTGGCAACCACCAGTTTGTTCTTTATATTTAAGAATCTGTTTTTTTGTCTCATTTTTTTCTTTATTTCTTGAATTCTAGGTATGAGTGAAATCATATGGTATTTGTTTTTTCTCTGACTTGTTTCACTTAGCATGATACTCTCTAGATCCATCTATGTTGTTGGAAATGGCAAGATTTCATTCTTTTTTTGTGGCTGAATAATATTCTGTTTTATATACACATCGCATCTTCTTGATCTCTTCATCTATCAGTGGACACTTGGGTTGCTTCCATATCTTGGCTACGGTAAATAATAGTGCAATAAACATAAGGGTGCATATATCTTCTTGAATTAGTATTTTTGTGTTCTTTGGGTAAGTACCCAGTAGTGGAATTACTGGATTGATATACTAGTTCTATTTTTTATTTTCTAAGGAACTTCCATACTGTTTTCCACAGTGGCTGCACCAATTTATATTGCCACCAGCTGTCACTAGGGTTCCTTTTTCTCCACATCCTCATTAATCCTTGTTGTATTTTGTGGTTTTGATTTTAGCCATTCTGACAGGTGTGAGGTGGTATTCTCATTATTAATTAATTAATTTTTTTTGTTAGAAGTGGAGAAGGGGCAGAGGGAGAGGGAGAGAATCCCAAGCAGGCTCCATGCCCAGTGTGGAGCCCGATGTGGGGCTTGATCTCACAACTCTGAGATCATGACCTGAGCTGACATCAAGAGTCAGATGCTTAACCGACTGAGCCACCCAGGCACCCCTCATTATTTTTAAATGCTCAAATTACCCTAGATTTGTCCCATGGAAGCCCCTTTAAGTAAGCTCCTATATTCTTTTGACGTGTTCCCATCGATTTGTGAAGACTTTCTGACATTCTGACACAGTAAGATACTCCAGGCTTATCCTGTCCTTTCCCTTTTCCAGCTTTAGAATCAGCCATTTCTCCACAGAGTTCTGGTTTCTTCTAGTGGATAACAGTATTATCTTTCTTTTATTCTTAATTACCTTTATTCTTCATTACTGTATTTTTTATGCTATGTTGATCCATTCTGTTTTTTCATGAGTACCAGGCTGTTTTAGTTATTTAAATTTTATATTTTAGTTAATTATTATTTTAGTAGATCTCTTTGCTATATATTTGACACTAATGAACAATCATCTTTTCTTGCTTGACTTCTAGAAACCCATAGTTCCTCTTTTGTTAACTTCTTTGACTGCTTTTCTCATTCTTCTTCTGGATTGTTCTTCCTAGATTAAGTTTTTAAAGGGTAGAGTTTCCTAAGATTCTGTCCTTTCTGTGGGGAACGAGGTACTGTCATTGCTTAGTCTGCACTGGTTCCATCCCTCTGGGACAATTTGATAATATATATCAAAATTACGAATGTATATTCCTACTTCTGGGAATGTGTCCTACAGGTACGTTTGCATATTTCATAATGACGTATGTACAGGATTATTCATACAAATACTTTATGTTAATAGTAAAAGATCTGGAGATTATCCACACTAACCCAAAAAGTTTATTAGTTTTTTCTCCCCATATCTGCATGAGGCTAGATTTTCTTTATATGTGTGAACCAAAATAACTTAGTGCAGCAGAGTGGGAAAAGTGTCTATTAATAGTGGATTGGTTGAGTAAATTTTGATACAGCAATGCAATGGATATTATACATTTGAAAAGGAGTAGGAAGAATAGTATTTATATGGAAAATTATGGAAAAATTACTGCAATTAAAGAGGAAAAGAGCCAAGTGCAGAACATACTATGTATTACTTTCTGTGTAAAGGGGAGGAAATAAGATTATGTAGTTGTAGTTGCTTAAATTGGTGTAAAGGAAGTCTGGAAGGAAAAATAAGAAACTAATGCTTTACCCCAGAAAGCAGGGTATGAACTGGGCAGATGACAGACAGGGGTGTGACAGACTCTTTTAATCTGTTTGATTTGTGATAGGGGCGCCTGGGTGGCTCAGTGCGTTAAGCATCTGCCTTCCTGGGATTGAGCCCCGTGTCGGGCTCCCTGCTCTGTGGGGAGTCTGCTTGTGGGTTCTCCCTCTCCCTCTGCTCCTCCCCCTTGCTTGTGCTCTTTCTCTCTGTCTGTCTCAAATAAATAAATATTAAAATAAATCTGTTTGATTTGTGACATGTGAAGATACTACCTAATTACTCTAAAATGTTTCTGGTATAGCTTAAAGTTAGTGTTGACACAGCACAAACTTGGACTTGGTAATTCTGAGCTGCTGACCCACAGCATAATGTTCGTTAACACACTATATAAAGCCCTTCATCTCTTTAGGTTTTTACTTTGCCATTTCTGGCTCCGTGTTTCACATTCTAGCAACATTGAATTTCTTCTGGTCCTTCTCACACAGGGCGCTATTTCATATCTGTGCCTGTTTTACTTATATCTTCTTCATATTCACCTTTTAAGAATCTGTTTGTCATCTTCTCTGCAGGCTGAGTTAGGTGATTCTCTCACATGCGCCCTGTATTTGTCTATTATCGCTCTTATCACACTGCATTGTAACGATCGGCCTCTTTCTAGTACCCTGATGCAGACGCTCAAAGATCTGCTGTGTTTTTTTTTTTTTAAGATCTTTGCATGTAGGGTCTGGGCCATCCTTCAAGCAGCTACTACAGTCTTTCCTGGAGACAGACACGCAGGGATGTAACTAACGTGAGGCTGGTCTCGTAAATGAGATCGTAGGCAAAGTTATACTTCCACGGGAGGTCTTTGGCATGGGTCTGGAAGCTGGGCCCGAGTCCAGATGGAGACATTTCCACAGGCCCTGTGGGGGAGCAGTACATAGTCTGGTGGAGCTTCAGCAGAGAGGAATCATGACTCAAGGTGAATGGGGAAGGAAAGGAAAAACAGGCACAGATTGTGAGAGGTCGAACATTCTAGTCTCAGGAATTTAAATAGCATCTTGTGGGCAGAGTAGGACTATGGAATGTTTCTGAACGGGATGTCAATCCGATCTGTGTTTTAGGATGATGACTTTTATGCTTTGTGTAGGGTGGTTTGAAAAACGAGGAGATGCGACAACGGGGTACCTGTGAGGATATTTTATACCGTAAGCTACAGTGTTGAATACAGGATCAGAAAGAGTAGCCAGTCACATTTTCAAACTCTGTGCTTTTTCCATACAGTCTATTCAATCTGGAATCATGTTATTCCAGTAATGAGAGTCTATTCATCTTTGAAGAGACAGCTTATGTGTTACTTCTGCTCTTAATCCCTGGTAAATTCCCTCCAAAAGTAATTAATCATGCCCTGTTCTGACTGTGTTTCATTTATTTCTTTTAGAACCTTTTTCATACTCTCTGTATCTCACAGTCATCGTCTTAATCACCCCCAGAGTTAACTGCTTTCTCCTGCAGACCTGTGTTGCTTTATGTGACCCACTCATGTAATACTTACCACGATGTATCATTGTTTGATGGTTTTTCTGTTTATTGCAGTAAATATTTCTTCAGTATCAAACCTCAAGGAAACCTTGGCAATCCGTATGTTTATCTATAATGTATGATTAGACGCGTGAGTTCCTTAAGGGGACCTTATTTTGATCTCTTACACTAAGCACAGTTGGTGATACATATTAGACCCTCAGTAGAGGGTATTAGAGACATCAGTGGAGTGGTGTTGGTTAAAAACCAGGTTAAAATCCTGGCTCTGCTGCTGTAATTCGGGTCCACTGTAGAGAAGTTATTTAAGGCTGTCTAATCCATAATTGTCTCATCTGTAAAATGGGGAATTCGTGAGCTTGGGCTGCCATTACAAAATACCAGAGACCGAGCAGCTTAAAAAGCAGAGAGCTTTTTCTCACAGTTCTAAAGAGTGGGGAGTCTGAACACGGGGTGCCAGCATGATTGGGTTCTGGTGAGGACTGTCTTCTTGGCTTGTGGGCAGCACCTCCTTGTTGTATCCTCACGTGGTGGAGAAAGACAGAACAAGCTCTCTGGTATATTCCTTTATAAGGATGCTGATCCTATCATGTGGGTCTCCCCTTACTGCCTCATCTAAATATAATTACCTACCAAAGGGCCCATCTCCAAACACTGTCAGGTGGGGAGTTAGGGCTTCCATATATGACTTTGGTGGTGGTGGTGAGGGGGACATAAACTTTCCATCCATAACACGGTCTTATACAGTGGTTGTGCCAATTAAGTAATTTATGGAAAGCATTTAGCACTGAGCCTCTAACATAACAAGTGTTGTGTTTATTTAACCTCCTATTATCATTATTTTGACTTGGTATAAATTTTACATATGGGGTAATGGAGAAAAATTCGAAATGATCTGGTGATTTTGCTCTTCATTGATGGGGAATGTGTGATAATATTAATATAATATTAATGTGTAATAATATTAATATTAATAATGTGTAATAATATATTAATATTAATTAAGAAGGGAGAAGGGCGGGAGATGCCACTGTGCTCTATCCACAGGGGAGGAGAAGGTAGATGCTATTGTCCGGCTTAGAGATGGAGCCCAACTATGCTCACAGTAGAAGAAAAGAGAACTTCAATATTCTGTACATGTCCGTGACCTTTAAAATGTACTTCTTAATTTGTTTTTATTCAAATCTTTCTTTTCTTTTCTCTGGTTTCATTGATAGGTTGAGTTTTTCTGTTAGTCCAGGAAAACAGAAGTGCCTTGGAGATCTTTCTCCACAAATACTACTAGTTCTGTTTTGCTGGATTTTGAAAAGTTGTATTTCAAACATTAGACTTGTTCTGATATTTTAAAATTGGAGTATCATCTATTCCTACTCACTAGCGTTTGGATTTTGACTTTCTCCTCTCTAACTTAATGAATCGAGACTTAATTTATGAGCCTTTCTAGAACTATTAAGACTCTCTAATTCTTTCACTTTTGGCAATAATTGTCTCCACATTTACTTTATAGAGTCCCCTTTGGTGGAGCCCACAGGCGGAGAGGAAGCACAGGATTCGTAAGATGGAGGGCGGGTGAGTGACTGAGAATTTGGGTTGGAACTTGGGGAAGAGTGGTAGTGGTTTCTCCTTAATAACAGAAATAAAACTAGAGAGACTGTGATGGTTTTTGTCTTACGTCAATTGTATTAATAATTTGGGTGGCATAGTTATCATGCCATCTGTACTAAGGTTTTGTCAAATTTACACAGTGACTCAGCACACAGTTGACAGTTTGGGGAAACGGCAGACAGTTGATCCCAGGGCTCAGCGTTTCTTTGGCGATAGTGGTCAAAAGCACATCATTAAAATGCAGTTTGGGACTTTTCTTTTTTGTTTGTTTTTGTTTTTGTTTTAAAGATTTTATTTATTTATTTGAGAGAGAGAGAGAGAGAGCACATGAGAAGGGGGAGGGTCAGAGGGAGAAGCAGACTCCCTGCTGAGCAGGGAGCCTGATGCGGGACTCGATCCTGGGACTCCAGGATCATGACCTGAGCCGAAGGCAGTCGCTTAACCAACTGAGCCACCCAGGCACCCTTCTTTTTTGTTTTAATAATAAAAATCACAACTCTTAATAATAGATACCATTTCAGTTGTAATTGGCAGACAAATATGCTTCTGGAGCCACAGAAGTCAAACTTGAGAGAAAGTAAAGAAAACTTAGAGCGATGTGATATGTAATGAATATTAACATAAAATAATTATCAAGTGACACATTTTCATTCAGAAGAAAAATGATGTGTGCCCAAGATTAACTTTATTATTACTTTTTTTTTTTAAGATTTTATTTATTTATTTGACAGAGAGAGACACAGCGAGAGGGAACACAAGCAGGGGGAGCGGGAGAGGGAGAAGCAGGCTTCCTACCGAGGAAGGAGCCCAATGCAGGGCTCGATCCCAGGACCCCAGGATCATGACCTGAGCCCAAGGCAGACGCTTAACGACTGAGCCACCCAGGCGCCCCTAACTTTATTACTTATATAAACTCAGAGTTACGATTTTATACAACATAATATTGCAGCAGTGATACAAACAAAGGGAAGAGGGCAGTAAATTGACATCAAAAAAGGAACGGAGCCTGTGAAAGTGGAGCCATTAAAGAAAGGGGGAAAATCTGTGGGTCTGGATCTATGGCAGGGGTTTCTATTTTGTAATGTAAAAATAACCTTAAATTGGTTGTATTGGTTTACTGGTGAATTTATGAGTTTTCTAACAATGGATGTAGTGGTACAGTTAGATGAGACTGAGCGTAATAGGATAAATACTAGAAAAACTTTGTCTCTGGGACTCTTTTACTGCTTTTTTTTTTCTTATTCCTTCAACCTCCTCATTTGGGGTCACCCTCCATAGGCCTTGCCCTGTTTTATTGTGATCAGGGGAGACCCCAGTACTTTTGGGCCTTGACAGGTTATCTCTGAAAGATGAACAGACATACTTAATGGCAGATTATTTTACATTTAATTGGGGCTCTTGAAAATCCAAACAGAATTTCCTTATGGTAAAACCTCAAACATTGACATCTGTTGCAGGAAATATTTTTAGGGAAGAGGGTTTTTTGACTCTGCCCCCAGAACCCAGCCTGTTGCTGGGTGGGAAAGAATGAACACAGCAAGAGGCCTGTTACCTGCTAGTGTGTGGGGATCTGGACTGGGCCCTCGATTGACACGACATCTACCATTTGATCCTTACAGTGAGATCCGCATTCTCATTCACATTTCACAAAAGAGGACTTGAAAAAGACACAGAGACCACGTGACCTTTCTAAAGAGGTTACAGTGGAGGCACATCTTAAAATCAGGACTTCCAGACTCCAAAGCTTTTACCTTCACCTCCAGACCAGTCTTTCCCAGTCATTGTATTCTTCTGTTTTACCCAGACCTCTTTGTGATGAACATACAGTATCTTGCCCTCAAGAATTCCTTTACCTGGTTCTCTAGAGACCATTCCCCAGCTCCCTTGTCCATCACCACATAGACCTGCTGCTTGTTGGTCCCTTAAGCCTCTTACTGGGACCTACCATTGGGCTTTTGGCTAGGAACCGAGAAAGGCCTTATAAGCAGAGATGGCCAACAACTGCAGCGTTGTTCTAATCATACTCAGGTTGGTTTGTTTTTTAGCAGATTGGCCAGCCCTGATGCTTGTACACTCTCCTTGTAGAGTAATGCAGATGTGCAGGAGGGGAGGGTACATTCTGGAAGGAGCAGCTAGCTGTGCTTGGGGGGCTCATGGAGAGGTTCGGGGAAGAGGGTGTCATTCCACTGAAGTTGGACTATGTCCTCGACTATAAGAAGCTGTCTTAGATGTACTATGTGTGGAGCATCTGTACGGACAGCGGTTCCCTCACATGGACATGTAGCTGCAGCCATTAAGCTCGAATGCTTCGCCTCTTCCCTTTTCCCCTAAGTTTTACGTGGTCATGTATCTTCTTTTCCTCCCCATATATCTTTTAGAAAACTGGTCTTCTCGCTAGCTGTTCATTTGTTTCCCTTTATGTTTCTGCTCTCTGCTCTTAAATTTCTCTGGTTTTTGGAAGCAGGCAGATAAATTTCTGGTCGGTCAAGCAAAGTTAGATTAATGTTGATGGTTGATAAAATAAATAAAAATAAATCTTTACAATAAATGTTGATTGTCGATTTCTGCCTTCTTCACAACACTTAGTAGTGTGTGAAGGGTCACGATGTTGGTGGGAAATGAAGAGAGGAGGGTAATGGAACTAGGCACCTGATCGCTTTATCATCTTTACTGTGGCACAGATGGTTTTCTTCCATTTAGAATAATTTCAGGACTGAAAGTGTCTGTCTCAGGACAGACTAGCTGTGTTCTTGAGCTGAAAATACAGTAAGAGGACAGTTGGCTGGAGGGAAACATTATATTCAGTGGTATATTATTTTCTGGCCCAGTTTGGTTGTAAGGCTGTTTGGTGAGTTACACTTAGGAAGGTTCCCCTTTGATTAAGTCTTCTCATACATGCTGGTCTCTCATGTACATGCGGTTTTCACAGGCACATTGCCAGATGTGAAAGCAACTTGGTTTACTTGAGAAGCCGTATGACATTATGGAAAGAGCCCTGCACCAGAAGTTAGGAGAGGTGAATTCTGGACCTATCTCAGTGTCTTGTTCTTTCCTTTGAGTTCATCAATTGACTTCTTTTAGGTCTCGGTTTTTTGCTTTTTAAATGATGGGATAGGATAATGCTCTTTGAGGTATTCGTTGGCTCAAAACTTTCATCCTTTCATTATTTCTTTAACTATAAAACCTTTGTTGAGTGCTTCCCACATTTCATGCAGGGAATAAAAGACGTGGAGTATATAGACCTATAGGTGATGGAAGAAAATTGAGAGTCCAGAAAAACCCATACATCTGTGGTCAGTTGATGTTTGACAAGGGTGGCAAGACTAGTCAGTGGGGAAGAATAGTCTTCAACAAATGGTACTGGGACAACTGGATTTCCACATGCAACAGAATGAATTTGAACCCCTACCTCACATTATGTATAAAAAGTAACTCAAAGGGGACTTAAACGTGAGAACTAAAACTGTAAATCTGTTAGGAGAAAATGGGTAAATCTTTGTGACCTTCGATTGGGTAATAGTTTTTTAGATTTGACATCAAAAGCACAAGCTTTTGAAATGAAAAGCTGATAAATTGGACTTCATCAAAATTAAAAACTTTTCTGGGTCAGAGGACACTATTAAGAAAGTGAAAAGATGACCCACAGAAAGGGAGAAAATATCTGTAACAGATATCTAATAAAGGTGTAGTACCCAGAACATATCACAGAATTTTTATAACTCAACTATAAAAGACGACAATAAAAGAGAAATAAAAAATGGTGAAGAATCCGAATTGACATTTCTCCAGAGAAGATACACAAAGGACCAATAATACATGAAAAATGCTCAACATTAGCCATCAGAGAAATGGAAATCACAATGACATGAGATATCACTTCATACCCTCTAAGATGGCTGTAATCAAAGAGATCATAGGAAGCGTTGGTGAGGTCACAGAGACAGGGGGGCCCTCACACAGGCTGCTGGAATTGTAACACAGTGAAGCTGCTTTGGAAGGCAGTTCGG
Organism: Leptonychotes weddellii; assembly: GCF_054177405.1. Taxonomy (NCBI): domain Eukaryota; kingdom Metazoa; phylum Chordata; class Mammalia; order Carnivora; family Phocidae; genus Leptonychotes; species Leptonychotes weddellii. The sequence goes on from NC_138374.1 coordinate 82,472,982, forward strand.
CAGTTCCTAAAAAACTTAAACACAGAGTTACCATATGACCCAGCAGTTCCACACCTAGAGAAATAGACCCAAGAGAATTGAAATCCTGTGTTTCCATAAAACTTGCATATGAATGTTCATAGTAGCATTATTCATAATAGCCCCAAAGTGAAAATCACCCAAATGTCCAATAACTGTTGTATGGAAAAACAAAATATGGTGTAATTTAGAAAATGGAATATCACTCCTCCAGAAAAGGAATGAAATACTGATACATGCTCCAAAATGGATGTACCTTGAAAACATTATGCTAAGTGGAAGAAGTCAGACACAACGGTCACGTATTGTATGATTCCATTTATATGAAATGTGCGGAATAGGCAAATCCATAGGTAGAGAGCAGGGTAGTGGTTGCCAGGGGCCGAGAGGAGGAGGGGCTGAGGAGGGACTGCTGATGGGCTCAGCATTTCTTTCTGGCGTGATGAGAAGTTCTGGAATTAAGACAGTGGTGATGGGTACACAGCCTTGTGAATAACCTGAAACCCACAGATTGTACACTTGAAAATGGTGATTTCTGTGATATGTGATTTTTATCTCCATAAGATTTTTAAGAAGACATAGCCCTTCATGGTGCTACAGTGAACAGTTTATGTGATGAAGATAGGGTTCTGTGGGAAGATAGGGAATGACATTTTCTCCTAGTGTGTGGAGTTGGGGTCAGACTCCTGAAATGAGTAACATGGGGACCTGCAGAATGAATTGGAATTATTTAGGTGAAAAGACATCTGGTAACGGAAATGAGGAAGAATATATGAGAATTAACAGCTTCCAGCCAGTGTCAGCTGTAACAGATCTAAGCTCCTCCCTCTGTCCTGTGCAAGACTGCCAGAGACCTTTGCCTTAAGTAATTTAATTACCTTATGTTATGATGAGATATATATATGTATGTCACCTTCTTGGGAAAAACCTAGCATTTATATTTCATGATTTGATTGTAAGATTTTAGTCCATGGCATTTTATAATTTAAAATTGTCATGAAACCAAAGCTAGCTTCTAGAATTCGTTTATGCTGTTTTTTTTTCTATTTATGTTTTGTAAGTTCAGTTTGTAGAAATTCTACTGTTTTCATTCCTTTTGACAGTTTGAGGTTAATTTCAGATCCTTGTAAGCATGATTTACTGTAGAGTTAGGATAAATACAGATATTTATTTTTGTTTTCTCTTAGGTAATAAGATGTTTTATTAGGAAATTTCAAACATGTACAAAAGTAGAGAGAACAGCATAATCAACACCCATGTAATAATATACCAGCTTCAGAAATTTTCAACTCATGGCCAACTGTATATCCACTTACTCTTTTACCTCTTGGATTATGTGGAAGCAAATCTCAGATGTCACATTGTGTCATACCTATGCTCCATTTATCTCTAAATGACAAGAATTTTTTTAAAAAAACATATTGAGTATTTTTTAACTTGGAAATTTTTTTCTTAGGAAAACAAATTATTTTAAAAGTTGTCTATTACCAGAAATTATTACTGTTACTCTTACATAATTTTAAAAATTTGGTTACATATTCAGTTCTTCTAATAAGTATTAGGTATGTTTATAAGATAACAAATTTATGTTACAAGAATATGGTTCATATATTAGTCTTTATGCTCCTCATTGTGACTAACTAGGACTTACGCATGATAAAACTCTTCTCTACAGCTAGTCATTACCTCTGTTTACCATATTCAGTGGCCTTTACTGTTTGGCCTTCTAAGAGTCTGTATCATGTAATACTGTTTACTACCCATTCCTTATTGGACACCCATCTCTCTTGGCTTCCTTGGCATCTGACCTTCTTGGTTCATCCCTGTGTCAGAACGCTCTTTCACGGACACATTTTCTTTTGATACCCACCGAATGTTACTATACCCCATCCTTACTCTGTTCTCCAGCCTCTTCTGACCTCTCTGCAAACTCTTAGTTCTGCTCTCTCACCTGTGTGATAGGTTAGCTGTGTGTTAGCGAATCCCTAGTATTTGTTACTAGTGAATGAAAGAACCTCTTTTTCATGTTCTAGTTGAATATTTATTTTTTTAAAAGATTTTACTTATTTATTTGAGAGAGAGAGAGAGCGCGAGCGTGGAGAAGAGCAGAGGCAGAGGGAGAAGCAGGTTCCGCACCGAGCAGGGAGCCCGATGTGGGGCTCGATTTCAGGACCCAGGGATCATGACCTGAGCCGAAACCAAGAGTCAGCTGCTTAACCAGCCTAGCCACTCAGGCGCCCCTAGTTGAAAGTTCCCGCGGATATCCCCGTGTCTTCATGAATTCGGATCTTCAAGACTGAGCTCGTCTTCTTTTTTGTTAACTCTGATTCCCTTCAGCTTTCCTTTACTGACAGATCACCAAGTTTCTTCAACTTGCTAGGCTGGAAATGTTTCTATCTTCCTCTTCCTTTAGTCTCCTCTGCACATGCTATTATCTTGTCTTAGTAATTCTTTCTTCAAAATATGTAAGTTATTTGCATTTTATTCTTACTGTTGTAGGCTTTTTTTTTTCTTCCATTTAGGAAACTTCCTAACTCCTTTTAGGTCAGCTCACTGCTCTTCTCTGTGATTCCATAGACCTCTTGCGTTGTCTTGTCAGGATGATCTATGTACACATCTTTCTGTCATTAGAACTCAAGCTCCTGGGGCGCCTGAGTGGCTCAGTCATTAAGCTATGCCTTCAGTTCAGGTCATGATCCCAGGGTCCTGGGATTGAGCCCCGCATCGGACTCCCTGCTCAGCAGGAAGCCTGCTTCTCCCTCTTCCACTCCCCCTGCTTGTGTTCCCTCTCTCCCTGTCTCTCTCTGTCAAATAAATAAATCTTTAAAAAAAAAAACAAAAAAAAAAACTCAATTTCTTCGGGACTAAGATGGGATTTTATTCATGCTCACCTCATGGCACATGAGGCATTGTGATATTTCTTAAAAGATAATTGATTTAAATTGAACTTCCAATCCCTTTACCTGTATTCCTGCAATACCTACCTAAGGTCCTGTCTTTCCCTTGCAATATGTCCTATGTAGAGTAGTCTGAAGCCTTTGAGTGTCTAATGAAAGCAATAGAATGTCAACGTAAATCAACCCTGTAAATTTCCATTGTAGAACTTTCTGCCTAAAATTATTATTTATTTTCTTTTTTATTATGGGTTTCCCCCCCTGGAAAAACCCTCTGTGATGGTACAGAGCCATGTCAGTCATTTACATTTTCGTGTCCTCTAATATAACCTTCCACATAGTAAGACCCTAATAGATATTCGAATACGAATGGGTACTCTCCCTTGTGCCCCAGGAGAGAGCAGTGCGCTTATACGTAATACAAATGATTTCACAGCAGTTATAAACCTCAGACTTCGAATTTTTCTTTTATTGTATCAGAATAATCTTTTTTAATATTTTAAGTTCAATTTAGTTAACATACAGTGTATTACAGAATAATCTTTCTAAAACAGTGCTTTTATCAATGAAAATCCAGTTAAACTCCTGGGCCAGACTTCAGAGAGGTTCTGAGAATACAAACATAAATAAGAACATCATTCCTGTTTTTTATGGAATCTAGGTGTGAAGAGGTAGAAGTGCTTACGCCTCCTTGAGGAGGTCAAGGAAGGCTCCCTAGAGGACCTCTGCTAGTTCTGAGGTTTTTGATTTTATTTATTTATTTATTTATTTGAGAGAGAGAATGAGATAGAGAGAGAGCATGAGAGGGGGGAGGGTCAGAGGGAGAAGCAGACTCCCTGCCGAGCAGGGAGCCCGATGCAGGACTCGATCCTGGGACTCCAGGATCATGACCTGAGCCGAAGGCAGTCGCTTAACCAACTGAGCCACCCAGGCGCCCCTAGAAGTAGTTCTGAGGTTTTTCTCCAGCTCCACAATGACGTAGTCTGCAGGTCCCATTTTCCTCTGCAGGAGGCAGGAGCCTGGGTCTGTGCAGAGAGAGGAGTGAAAGCTGCCCGCAGCTTGGCTGTTCCAGCAGGTTCCAACGGCTGCCCTCATTCTGACCTGAACACTTCCTTCAACCCAATCAGTAACTTCGGAATGGAAATCTAATTCCTTCCTAGATGGAGATTATTTTTAGATCATCCCTTGTTTTGTTAGTTTAGATAACTGAAGGAGAAGCCACTAGTGCTCTAAGGGCTTTACTGAAGCCACTGCGAGCTCTTGTTTGTGGTTTGGTGGATTTTTGTTTGGTTAACAGGGAATCAGGAGACATTAGTACTTAGCACCACTAAAGTCCTGCTTATTCACTTACACTTACTTCTACCGCTCATTTACTCCATTTGTTTTCCCTTTCATTCCCATTAGAATGTAAGCTCTGTGAGAGCAGGATTTTGTCTGTTTCGTTCATTGCTTAACAGATGTTTGTTGAATGAATGCTTAGGAAGTGATTGGTAGCCTTCACAGAGTAGTTTAAATAAAATAGTGGGGATGGAACCTGGTTTGTGTGGTGGAGGATCGCCTCAGCTGGTGATTTCAAATCAAACAGGACTCTTTTCTTTCCCCTCTTTTACAAAGTTTGGTAAAGGGGCGCCTGAGTGGCTCAGTTGGTTAAGCATCTGCCTTGGACTCAGGTCCTGATCTCAGTGTCCTGGGATCGGGCCCCACATCCAGTTCCCTGCTCAGCGGGGAGTCTGCTCATCCCTCTGCCCCTCCCCTCCACTCATGTTCTCTCGCACGCTCTGCTCTCTCTCTTTCTCAAATGAATGAATAAAAAAATCTTAAATTTAAAAAAAGTTTGGTAAAGAAATTATTTATGAAAATTCTCTGCTTAGTCACTTTTGTTTCCTTTTTACTGATGGTAGCTTGTTAAATCTCTTTTAAATGAACATGTCCTCTTTAAGTATCCTTCTTGTAATTTATATAAATTTTATAATTATAGAATGTATTTATTACTGTAAGTTCTCCGATCTCAACTTCTTATGACTTTTTAGATATTTAGAGAAAATGAAAATTTTAAGTGTTCTTTAACCTAAATGCAGCTGTGAAATCATGGTAAATGGTTTTGGACCTTCGATTAATTTTGTTTTGAAAAATTAACTTAGTAAATGTGCACCAAAAGTAAATGTGTGTGTAAATGACTTTACATTATTTAAAATTCTAGAATTAGACATCTGTCTAATGAATGCTGTTCTAAATGTTGGTAAATCATTAATAGTAATTAAAAGGTTAAATACAAGCTGAAGAAAGCTTTGAATTTTGAAATGTTTGCAATAGCTAGTGATCTGACTGATGCAGACGTTTTTGTCAAAGTTGAAAAAGTTAGTACTAATTAATTTCTTGGGAGACATATGATGAATTGTAGGTGTGATAACATATTTGAGTAACATATGGTAGTAATGGGGCACCTTTCTAGTGACAGGGCAGCCAGTTAAATATAGACTTTTTTGGTGTTTTTCTTTCATTACCATTCTTTGTTACAGTGTATTTTTAAACCAGTCTTCTTTTCTAGAGGTCATTGCTCAGGATTTAATGATTTATATTTAAATGTTAATATGAACATGTAATTCTGTTCTAAGTTGGCATAAATTTTAGTGAAAGGGTTTCTTAAAACTGTAGCCATTCATTTTTTCCCTCAACGTGCACATGCGTGCTTCTCTGACTAGGTAGACCCCGTATTTGGGGAAGTATAGTCTCAGTATATACATTATTTAAACTGCAATTGCCCTTGAATGAGGGCCAAGAAGGAGTGTTAGGTGGTTACCTTTGCCGCCGTGTAGCGCATACGGGCACTTATTTTCAACATTTAGCTGTACTTTTCTCTCAGAAGGATTCACTATTTGCATTTTGACTAATTTCCTTCCTTCCTTCCACTTTTACTTTCTGAATATTGCTTATTTATGACAACAGATTAAAAAAGGAATTAACCATTCTGTTATTAAAATAGTATCTAACATATTGTTAGAGGAAATCTCGAGTTAGGAATTTTGCAAATAGAGGCAATTTTTGGTCATGCCGTAGTTTTCATTTTTTAAAAGTTGGGTTTTTACCACAATTTACAGGCTTGTAATCGGGTGTGTAAGTCTACAGTTTTATAACTGTCCTTCAGAGCAGTCCACATTGAAAGGAGAGCTCAGGCTGACAGTGACTCAGGGAGGGGAGGGTGTTCAAGGGAAGTCTCCCCCTCTTAACGGTGTGCTGAGGACCTAGATGGAGTGGAAAAGGTAGTGAAAGGCTGAGCTTTCCAGATCTTCTGACATTAATGCAAGAGCCGTATTTACATCTAAAAGGACATAAACTGAAAGGGAATTGATTTTAAACCTTCAAGGAGAGAGGATACATAAATTCTAGAATTATTAGGGAGATACCTTTAACACTCCTTCGTCCTCTACTGCAGATGCTATTCTGAAGTATTACTGTAGTTTTGGATATACTTACTTTAAAAATCTGCATGCAGTTAGTGGGTCTAGCTTGTCTAGAAACCTTCCAAATTGATTTACTAAACTTTTTTGATATCACCATAATTGTCTTCATTTAAATTTGAGTATCCTATGAAGAATTTTAGTATGGACATCTGTTCTATGAATTCTTTCTTGTTCTAAATCTGTTGTAAAATTTTTCTTGTTAATTGGCATGCTTTTAGCCAATGGGAACAAAGACAAATGTCCCTGAGGGGACTGCTAGAATATTTTGTCCCAGGTGGGCTCTGACTTCAAGCCTTAAGCTAGATAATGAAGGTGAACTTTCACGTAATTCACTGGAAAGCACTAGCTTTCATTCATTTAATAAAATTCATAAAATTTATGAACACTCAGTTTTGAAGATAGCAAAATTCCCTGAAATACAGCTTACCAGTATGAAAAATGACCAGGGATTTATTCTGGGCATATAAACTTTAAAGACTTTAATTGGTACGATTGTTACAATGATTAAAATCTCCAGAAACAAAATGCTAGTGGATAGGCTGATTATTTACTATTTAAAACTTATAGGAGTTTTAGTAGAATAAATGATGATTTATAAATTAAGTGATTGGTTTTATTAATTATCAGCAGTAATGAACTTCAAATTGGATCATTTTTCTTTATGCAAGTAATAATCCATATAATTCTATGTGGCTAGTAGGCAGTATTTAATGAAGAATAGAAGGATAATGATTTTTCATTCAGTAGGAAAATCTGATATTTGATTTGATTTCATAGTTGAGTAATTACACTTAGAAATAGCATTTTTTTTTTTGCTTTCATAAGTTGTTAAAATATTTTTTTGTTCAGTTAAGTCTGTCTTTAGGTCCTAAAGAAGGTAAATGACAGATACCAGATCTATAAGCCAACATTAAAATTCACTATAAAATACTTGGCCCCAGTCTGGAAAACTGGGTTTAGTTCTAGCAATGTTTCTGGAACAGTGAGTGAATGATATTGGAAGATTAGGGGATTTACATTTTAAATGCAATGTCAACAGTCCTTACCTTGCCATGCATAATTTGCCTCTCAGGTGAGCTCAGGTCAGTGCTAACCATTCACATATCTTACTTTTTTTCTGAAATGACAAGTCCTAAGTCCCTTCAAGACTTGTTAGTCTTGAAAAGAAGTGTTTGAGAGAAAATCTGTTAATAGTCTTATTAATAGTATGGAAAACAGTCCATTTTGTGGAGCATGATGCACTCTGTCACATAGAAACATTTTTTTGGATGCTTTCATAGCCATCTGTAGAGGATGGATCATTGATTTTACATAAGTCATATAAAAAAGATAATTTTGACACAATCTTTCTTTCCCTAAAAACCTTGTTTCTGGAAAATGATGTGTTAGGTTGAGCAAATTATTACATAGGAGTCTCAAATTTGGCAATTAAAAAATATATGGTAAATTCATTGTTTATGATTTTATTTTAGTATTTTCTGTTGACATGAAAAATTTTGAGAACAGATGATCAACAATCTAGCCTGAGAATAAATGGTTATTTTTTTGCCTCTAGGAATGAAAAATTAATTTAAATAAACATATTTTAAATCTATCCATTTCACATTGTTGAGTCACTAAATACATGCCAGAACTTCTCAGAGACTCAAGAGTTACTGTGAAGATATTAAACTTCTTTTTCAGAAATTTTGGGGGAACTATAGATGCTTTATTCATTTACAATTACTGGGTATGCTGACAAAAAACTGTAATTTTGACTTTACGAAATTGGCCTAGCATTGTAATTTCTTTTTTTGTTTTTTAAAGATTTCTTTATTTACTTGAGAGAGAAAGAGAGAGGGAGAGTATGCGTGTGGGCAAGCGCTGGGAGTGTGGGGAGGAAGTAGCAGAGGGAGAGAGACTCTTCAGTAGGTTCCACGCCCAGTGTGGAGTCTGATGCAGGGCTTGATCTCACAACCCTGTGATCATGACCTGAGCCGACTGAGCCATCCAGGCACCCCACATCGTAATTTCTTTTTTTTTTTTTTTAAAGATTTTATTTATTTATTTGACACAGAGAGAGACAGCTAGATAGAGAACACAAGCAGGGGGAGTGGGTGAGGGAGAAGCAGCCTCCCGCTGAGCAGAGAGCCTGACGTGGGGCTTGATCCCAGGACCCTGGGATCATGACCTGAGCCGAAGGCAGAGACGCTTAACGACTGAGCCACCCAGGCGCCCCACATTGTAATCTCTTATGAGATAATGGATTTGAGTATCGGGAGTTCAGTCAACAAAGATTCCTGGATGAAAGACCCAAAATTCTGGACATTTTGGCTTTAACAATAAAATAAACATTTCATACATTTCTTAAAATGCTTATATATTATATTCCTTGAAATACATTCATATAATTGTCTTTGAAAAAATTATGTCTTAAGGTTAACTGGTGTTTCTTTCTAGCTAACATTAAATCCTTATCAGGCAGAGTACTTTGTGCTTTGCCTTAGTGTATCACTTCATATGTTTAAGTGGCTGAGGACAAAGCAGAGCAAGATCATTAGACCTCTTACTACAGTCCTGGGGTGATGGTCATTGTCTAATTTGGGCCCGGACAGCTAGGTAACCGGGACAGGCCCTTCACTGGTGCGCATTGATGCCATAGCTGACTTGTCAGATGATCCCGGGGATTTGAGAAATCTCTCTAAACTGTTGTTCCTTGATTGAATTTTCAGGAGCCAGGGAAGATGTTCTGTCAACTCCTCAGCTTTAAACTTAATATTTGGGATTCAGTGAGTCCTTGGAGCCCGGGTAAAGTGAACGGGCTTACCTGAATGGGAGTAGAGTCTGGCCTTGGCCGGCTATCCTTCTGTTCTGATTGAGTACTTCGGCAAGTGCAAGGCTGGTTCCATTTGGTGAGGTGCACCTGCTGTGATGGTGGTCTTATCAGTGACCCGAATCGAGTTGTTCAGTACCTGAAGTTTGGGTGGTTAGGCAAGGAGTATAGCACAGAATTGGCCTCAGAGGACAAATACTGGATGATCCCATCCCACTTCTATGAAGTACTTAGAGTAGTCAAATTCATAAAGATAGGAAGTAGAGTAGTGGTTGCTAGGAACTGGGGGAGGGAGAGATGGGGAGTTACTATTTAATGGGCACAGAGTTTCAGTTTTGCAAGATGAAAGGAGCTCTGGAGAGGGTTGGGGGTGGTGGTTTGCAGAATGTGAACGCACTCTATGTCACAGTCTCAGATGAAGGATCTAAGATACAAGAAGAGATGAAAGAATGACAAATGTAAAAAAATGTGCAACCTCATTAGCAATCAGAGAATTGCAAATAAAAATCACCATGAGACAGTCTCTACACTCACACAATTTTGGCAAAAATGAGAAGCCTTGATAATATCACAGGTTGGAGATGTTGGCAAAAAATGAACAGAACACCCAGGACAGTTTGGCATGATCTAGTGAAGTTGAGGATACGTATACCTTCTGACTCAGTACCTGAACTCTACTTAGAGAGGTGTGTGAGTATTTTCACCAGGAGACCCGTGTAGGAGTGTTCAGAGTAGCATCGCTTGCAATGACACGAAACTGGGAAGAAATGTCCCTGCACGGGAGAATAGACAAGTAAGTTGTGGTTCACACAGTGGCATTCTGGACAAAGCTACACTAAACGCGGATGGATCACACAAGCCTAGAATGAGTGAAAGAAGTAAGGTACAGATGATGCATTTGAACTTCAGACACAGCAAACATTCTGGATTGTTTAGGGAGACATAGCTAGGTGCTAACACGACAGTAAAAACCAGGTAAGTTAACACCATAAAAGTCGGAAGAATGTTTATACTCCAGGGGAAGGATAAGAGGATGCGAGCAAGAAGGGACGTGTGGACGGCTCCTCGGGTGCTGGCAGTGTTCCACTCACCTGCATGCTGACCAAACACAAGTTCACTTGGTAATCTTTCATCCCGCTTTATTGTATTTTATACGATGGGGCTGGCTATTGTGGAGAAGTTAGATTTGATTGTTAACCCTCATCCAAACTGTCCTTGTCCCCCTTTATTCTGTTTTCCAGCAATAGTCTCCATGATCTCATTAAAACTTGAGTCAGATTACCTGGACTCTTTGCTCAGAAACATCCCGTAGCTTCCCACCTCACTCAGAGTAGAAGCCAGAGTCCTTGGTGCGATCTACAAGGCTGTAGATGACATGGGCTCCTCATTACCCCTCTGACTTTTTCCTCCTGGTTCCCCCCTTGTTCTTCATGCCCTGACTGTTCCAGGAGCATGCCAGGCATGTTCCCATCTCAAAACCTTGCTGTTCTCTGTCAAGAAATCTCTCCCCCACCTTCCCTCTCCACCGCCCCCAGATACCTGCACCTAGCTTCTTCACATCTCTTCAGTTTTTCTTAAAATTTACTTCTTAATGATGTCGTCCTTGGCTACCTCATCTAAAACTTCAGTCCTCTTCCCGTTTGGTGTTTTTCTCCTTGGCATTTACCAGTATTTAACATACTCTACCCTCTACTTGTTTCTCTCCCATCAAATATGAACTCCATGAAAGCAGTGATTTTTTTCCATTTTTTCCTGTTGTGCTCCCCATGCCTGTCATAAAGTAAGGGACTCAGTTTTTGTTGAGTGAAGAATGAAGGAAAGAATGAAATGTATTTCTAGAACCAATTAGTTGAGAGCTTTCATTGTTAGATAAAGCTACATCAAAATGCAAATAGGGAACACAAGTGTAAAAACCTTTACATTTTATTTTTAATTTATATTTTGAAATAATTTCAAACTTACAGAGAAGTTGTAAGAGTAACTCAGAAGCTTTTCTTTCCTGATCCATTTGAGTCTAAGATGCTCCATTATTCCCGGATACTTTGGTGGGTGTTTCTTACAAAAGGAGGACATCCTCCTATATGAGGAGAGTATAACTATTAAGTCAAGAAATTGACATTGATACATCAGTCACTACTATCTAATCACTAGGTCCTCTTCAGATTTTGCCAGTTCTTTCAATAATGTTTTTTTATTGAAAAATTCTAATCTGAGATCTTGCGTTGCATTCTTAGGTTGTCTTTAGCCTCATTTAGCCTGGAATGGCTCCACAGTCTTTACTTTTATGGTCTTGATGCTTTTGAAGATTACATACCAGTTATTTTGTAGAACATCCCTCAATTTGGGGTTGTTTCATGTTTTTCTTCACTGTTAGATTCAGGTTGTACATTTTTGGTGCTATCACAGAAGAGATGCTGTGTCCTTGTTGTATCCTCTGGGGTGGTGGTCAATTTCGATTTATCCCATTACTAGAGATGTTAGCTTTGATCACTTGATTAAAGTAGTGACTGCTAGTTTTCCATACCATAATGGTACTCTTTCCCCTTTTTGTTATTTACTATTTTGTAAAATTATCTTTTAAAAGGTTTAGACTTGTCTTTTTTACCCATTCCTTTGAATCAGGTTGCATTGTTGCCTGGTGAGATCAGAGGTTGGTAGAGGGAAGGAAGTACATTTTGAAGTCTGGGGCATTTGGGGAAGTGAAGGTAGATCAAGATGGTATGTATGGCATGATGGAAGAGGGCAGAAGACCTTGAAACTGGTAGAAATAACAGCAGGGTGTGGGAGAAAAGTTTATATCAGGGAAGGATGTAGGAATTATGCCAAAGGTACACTTGCCCATTTCAAATACTTGATTACGGCAAATTCTGTGCCTGGAAGGAGTGATAAAAACTTAACTTCCTTTTCCCCACCCTTCCATTCCAAGGGCCTAGATTTAAGGTTGGGTTAGCTGGTACTGATTAGTACTATTTAACTGAGTTAAATAGACCTTGGATGACATCCTCAAATTTATAGCATCCACTATTTATAACATTATTCTCTGGAACAAAACACTCCAAGTACTCAGAAGCTACCAATGAACTAAAAGGGTGCAGACCACTTATAAACCCGGAGACTACCTGCAATGGGTTTCTGTTATTTAAAAATTTAAAGTGTAGTTAAGTTTGAAAAAATAAAAAGTTGAAAACACCAGATCTGAGGCTAGTGTGTAATTGAAATGAGGTTGTTTTAGACAATTAATTTTGGCAAGTGATTAATCCTTAATAAAGAATAATTGTTTTATCTATTTTAGGGAAAAATTAATTTAACGAACCTATTATTATGTGAAATTTAGGTAATGAACATGGGCAGTACATAATTTCCGTAACATTTATAGCATCGACCACAAAAAAGGCTGAATTAGTATCATCAAATACAAAGAATGTTCATTTCAGAATCAGAGCTGTTCAGAAAGCACTGCTCGTGGTTACTATAATTAAGTCAACATTTCAGGGCTACTTGAGATGCTATGCCATGTCACTTTACTAGATGTACCTTTCAGGTGCTTATATGCTCCGTTTTGGATAAGTATCACTTTTTTTTTTTTGTACTTTCCAGTATTGAGTAGATTTTTTTCTTAGTTAAAAATGTTCTCTCATTCAGTGATTTTTGATTTTATACCAAAAGTAAAGAAACCTTGAGTTATGTTAAATAATAAAACCGACGCCTGCTAACCAGCACTGATTAGGACTCTGCACACAGCATTAGCCCTGGCTCAGCAGCTGGCTGTGATTAACCGGCTGGACTTCTGTAGGTAGGTTCTCCCACCTTTCCCTGGAGCCAGTGGAGTTTTGGTTGGGTTGTGAACAGATACCAAAGAAATGAAGAAAGTCACCGGAGATTATTCTTTTGGCTTATTTTTTGATGAAGAGAAAGAAAATAGATTGCAACAGGTCAAAGAAAGATGATGTTTGGATGGGGTGGGCATGTTCATAGGTTGTAGGGAAGGAGTCAAATACAGAGGGGAATTTTGAAGATTCAAGAGAGATATAATCATTGATGTAACCAAATCTTACAGATAACAATAAAAATGGGACAAAAGACTAAGGGCTAGCACTTGACAAGGAGCCTGTATATGTCTTTCTTTGAGGGAGAGAAAATGAGGGTGTTCTAAATAAAGTGTCTGCTTTGAATGCAGAGTTGGGAAGTTGAGGTTACTTACATTCAGTGGTTTCCATGTTTTCTAGGAAGTGAGCTTATTAGAGGATGAGAGAGATGGAGTTTGGGGAGAGGGGTTTGAATAAGGGCAAAGAAGATGTGACATGATTGCTTTTGGTAAATAATCATCTATCAGTTTGACTTGATAGATGGTCAGATCAACTGGAGATGAATTAAGTAATTTCCCAGAGTTCCCAGATGAATTATGGTTGATGCATTTGGCTTAGTTTCATGATTTAATATTGCCAGACTCAGAACAATTCCACAGAAAATGGATTTTACAAAAGGCATAGGGTGGAGATCGATAAAATGTGTACAGTGAGGGCCCCTGGGTGGCTCAGTCAGTTAAGCATCTGAGAATCCCGGGGTCCTGGGATCGAGCCCCGGGTCGAGCTACCTGCTCAGTGGGGAGCCTGCTTCTCCCTCCCCCTCAGCTCCTCCCTGCCCGGCTCGTGTTCTCTCTCTCTCAAATAAATAAATATAATCTTTAAAAAATGTGTACAGTGAAAGAAAAAGTAGATGAGAAAAATATAGACTGACCAAAGAGTCCATAGAAAATGAGACAAGCGAGCAGGTGTGGAGGGGAACTTGTAGACTGGGAAAACAGGGAGAATGAAGGCCTGGAAATGGTGGGAAAGGAAGGAGGAGGTTCAGTAGGAATGGTGAAATTGGGATATTAGCTAAAGTATTAATGGTAGAGTAGCTGATTTAGGCCGTAGTGTTTGAGTGCCTAACGTGCTGGGTCCCATTCATTTGTAGTTACAGGAGACCAGAGTACCAAACATGTACTGTTCAACGGAGTTGCCACTAGATGTCACTCTGACTCATATGGCGAGGCTAGCCTGGACACACTACTCTTCAAAATGCAACACTTTGAAATCCGGATGTATATAAACAGGCAATCTTAAGGAGTTTTTGCAGATTGATTCTTTATTATCTGGTTGTCTTATCTGTAAAACTACATCTTGAGAGAATACCTCCTTTGAACAAAAGCAAACCCTGAAAAGTTTGTGATTAATACTGCTTTGCATCATTGACTTATTTTTACTAAACTTAAAAAAAAAAGATTTTATTTATTTGTTATAGAAGAGATAGTGAGAGAAGCATGAGCAGGGAGGACAGGGACCTGAGCCGAAGGCAGACACTTGACCACCTTAGCCACCCAGGCGCCCTTATTTTTACTAATCACACTAAATAAGAAGTATTCCTCCAGTGAACTTTAACATTTTCTGAAATTCTTACCTCAAAGTTTGTGAAATTGTTTTCTTTCCTTCTAATACTGTTTTAGTTATTCATCATTGGTTTAGTTATTCGTATATTGGTTTGGCTTTTTATAGGGACCAGTGAATTTTTATAAGCACCAAAGGAGCCATTTATTTCTAAGTTGTCATGATTGTGCCTCTCTACACCATAGCTATAAGTGTAAAGTTTTACTTTATGTGACCTTTCTGTTCTCAACTATAAGGAAGAACATGGTATATCTATCCAGCTCTTTAAAAAAAAAAATTTTTTTTTTTTTTTAAATCCCATTCTTGTTTTCTATCTCAACCAGATAGGATCACCAAGTATAGTTTTGCTTCTTTATCTTCATGCTTAGATAAAGGAGCTATGTTTAGGGAGCTTGTCTGATTTCCTGCCTGCCCACAAGGTTTTCCAGCTTGGTTCTTTTAAAACCTCTGAACTATTTTGGACAGCTGTGCAATATAATTGTTAAACAAGCCTGTGAAAACAGACAAAACTAACAACCATGTTGACTTCCTTAAAAACACAGATAAACAGTACTCTGGCACATTATATATTTTATAAGATCTGTGTATGTTCTCTCTCTTTTTTTAATCTGTGTGTGTTAGGGGTAGGGTTAGGGTTTATGTTAATTTTTTCTTCATTTAACTGAGAAGAGATTCTGCTAGAACTGTTGGGTCTCAATATAAAAAATTTGAAGATCGTTATAGTAGAAAAAACGTAGTATCACATTTTTTTCTTGTGATTTGTCTGACCATTTATCCCTGTGCTTTTGACATACCCCATTTCACTGGTGACCCTTAGTTAGGTTGTGATTCCTTATGACCTTAAATTGTTTCACGAAAAGCTTATACACTGTCTTAAGTGAACTGTTTTAAATTTATCCCTTTTTGAACTTTATTGTGTCTTTATTGTGTCTGCGGACACAGTTTATATTTTAAGGTGATTTTCCATAGTACTTCCTACGTAATATTGACCCTTTCATTTGGAAAGGTACCTGTTAGCTAACATCATATAATCAGCAAGTACTAATCAGGAAAGCTCTTTGCATCAAGTGGCACAAACTTGGTAAACTACAAAGAAGAAAACAAATACATTATCTGTAATAACTAGAAATAGGCAGAAGATGCCATTGCAACTTGCTTTGAGAATTGTAAATACGGCTGGGAAAAAAAAACGTACTTAGGACCAGATGTTGTTAGGTGATATTTTGGTCTATGAATTGAGGATGCCTCCCTTTAATCTTTTCATGTCTCTTGCAAAAAAAAAAAAAAATTTTTTTGGTCAAATGACCACAAAAATGTTGCATTTACTGAGGTATAATGGGTGGAACGCTAGCAAGAGAAGAGGCCAGTGAGAACTTCGCAGCAGCACCATCAGAATTCTGCTTCCTCAAAATTATGTTGAGCCAGTCATTATGAATTACTGCCTCTGTGATGCAAAAGCATTGAAGTGGGATGCAAAAGTACTTTATGAATGAAATGCCCTGGGAAATTATTCTGTAATTACTTTTTTATTCTTAAATTCACTTTGCCATGTAACTTTCAAAATGAAACTTCTGACGTTTTTGTTGGTATATGGAAAGAGTGAGTGTTCGTTTCATTTTGTTGTTGTTGTTTTGTTTGGAGCTTCACAGTGAAAATATTACATATTCTTTTTTAGGAATATATTCTTTTGTTGCGCTAGGAACAATACGTTTATTTAGATAATAGCCATCTATACTCTCTATCTCTAATCCCCCAAGGTCTTAACCTCCATTAGGGACAACTGTAGATTTTTGTTTGCTTGGAATAGCTTCCTGGGCATGTAAAAACTCTTTTGACATCATTATTTAGGGGTGCCCATCCTCCCAGTGGAGCCACAGCCTAATACAAAACCTTTGCAGCTGGTGAGCTCCCAAAGCCCCTTTTGGTGATTGTTTATAAGCTCAGCATGGCAGCTTGCAGTTGTTTCTTTCCTCTCCTGGCCTCCCCATCCCCCCTCCCCCCCCACCGCCTCACCCTCATGTTCATGTTCTTCAAGACAATAAGCCTTCTCCAGAGGTAAAACACAGGGCGAAAATCTCTTATGCCATCTTTATTCTCTGTTCTTCCTGATTCTTTTCTATAAGTGTATTAATAGTTTTTACTGGAGATTTTCAAGGGGAAGTTCTCACTACTTCGCTCTCTCTTCTCTCCTCTATCCCTGTCTCTGTATCTCTATCTTTGTGTCTTCTCTGATGCCTCACTGTCTTTAATAAACTCAATTCTTTGATAAATTAAAGTACCAACAGCAGTAAATATTCAGAGGTAATGGGACGACTCTTGTTCTCTATAGAGTGTTAATTTGAGACAGACCTGGGATCAGATGTTCAATCTGCATTTCTGATTATGGCCTAGGTATCAAACTTTGAAGTGTCTTCATCTCTCCCTAGGTTCTCTAAAACAATGGGGTACAAATAACCCAAGCAAGTGGCAGTTAATGACTTATTAACTCAGTGACATATTGGTTAGCAAAAAAGTCTCTAAAGTTTTTTTGTTTTGTTTTAACTAGCTTTATCAAATACAGGCTTATATTGGTATTATTTAGAGGAAAAAATATTACTCAAGACAAACCAGGTTTACTCTATTGGAATGTAAAGATGGAATATATTTTAACTGAATAATTAAATAGAATATGATTTCCATATTATGAAAATATGTAACACAGCCCTCACTGAGAAGATCTGAGAAGACACGGGACTCACAGGCCAAGTTAGGGATAGATGATAAACTATTACAAAATACACAGAGAAACATATTTGACTAGAAGTACTACCTGTGTTTTGAATTTAGTGAAAAAAGTGTCCAACTAGGGCTAACTGGAAATAGAAACAAAGCAGAGCAAAAAATCATCCAGTGAATCTGGAAGATCTTTTCTTTTGTTCCACGTTGGGAATTTGTGTTTCTGCAGTGTGTTGATAACTTGTTTTAAAGTTATGTTCTAGAGTCAATGCAGATCTTGCTCAATTTTTTTTGAGGGTCTACCTAACACATTTTTATTGAGATATTTAATTGACCTATAACATTAGTTTCCAGTGTACATCATACTAATTTGATAGTTGTATATATTGTGAAATGATCTTCATGTAAGTGTGAAGCACTCTTTTTTTAAAAAAATTTTTTATTGTTACGTTAATCACCATACATTACATCATTAGTTTTTGATGCAGTGATCCATGATTCATTGTTTGTGTATAACACCCAGTGCTCCATGCAGAACATGCCCTCCTTAATACCCATCACCAGGCTAACCCATCCTCCCACCCCCCTCCCTTCTAGAACCCTCAGTTTGTTTTTCAGAGTCCATTGTCTCTCATGGTTCATCTCCCCCTCCGATTTCCCCCCCTTCATTCTTCCCCTCCTGCTATCTTCTTCTTTTTTTTTTTTTAACATATAATGTATTACTTGTTTTCAGAGGTACAGATCTGTGATTCAACAGTCTTACACAATTCACAGCGCTCACCATAGTACATACCCTCCCCAATATCTATCACCCAGCCACCCCATCCCTCCCACCACCCACCACTCCAGCAACTCTCAGTTTGTTTCCTGAGATTAAGAATTCCTCATATCAGTGAGGTCATATGATACATGTCTTTCTCTGATTGACTTATTTCATGAAGCGCTGTGTCTTAAAAGCTGTTTTCATGAAGAATACTTCTGCAGATGCTCAGTTTAGATAGTTATTATTTGTATTGAATTCACTAAATCTAACTTCAAAGACATCCTATAGGAAAACCCTTTGTGTAGTAAAATTTTTGTTCCTAGTACCAGCGATTAAATGGGCAGGAGTAGAGGTAAGAATAATAAACTCTCATTCTGGAGAACTGAGTACTAATATCACCTATTACCACTTATTTTTGTGACCTTGGGTAAGTCACTTTACCTGTTTTTGTAAAATAAGAGGATTGACCTAAATTATCTCTAAAATCCCTACATGTTTTAGCCATGTCTTTGGTGTCTTACTTTATTTTCTTATATACATATACCCCATACTTTTATTTTAGAACTGAGGTCTTCAACAAGTTCATTACAAAAAATTTAAAAATCTCTTGCATTACTTGCACAAGAAAACATCTTTTTGAAAAGTTAATAAAAAATATTTTTAGGGGCGCCTAGGCGGCTCAGTCGGTTAAGTGTCTGACTCTTGATTTTGGCTCAGGTCATGATCTCAGGGTCTTGAGGTCAAGCCCCACATTGGGCTCCCTGCTATGTGTGGAGCCTGCTTAAGATTCTCCTCCTCTCCTTCTACCCTCACTTCCCCTCCCCCCCAGTTGTGTGCACACGCGCATTCTCTCTCTCTCTCAAAAAGCATGTAATAAAAAATACTTTTAATGAGTAAGGACTTTAATGAGTAATAATTATTACAAATGTGATTCCTACGTGGTGACTAGAAGAGCCATTTCAAGAATTACCATTGGCCGTAGTAAAGAATATTGGAAATAATAGATGTTGCAAAGTACAACAAAATGAAGAGATTCTGTTTCTGTTACCAGTAATAATTTTTAAGGTAAACTTTTTTTAAAAGTATGAGATACATACAGAAAAGTAAAAAGTCATAAGAATACCCTTGTGTGAATTTTCACCAAGTGGACACACCAGGTAACTAACACCATATGAAGAGGCAGAACATTACCACTACCTTCTAACCCTTTCCCTCCTACCTCTCCAAGTCCCTGTCCTCCACCAAGCTAATAGAGTGGCTTTTGCATCACAGATTAGTTCTGCCTGCTCTTGAATATGGAATCCAATGGCTTTTTTTTTTTCCCCAGTGCCATATTCATGAGATTCATCCTAGTTGTCGCATGTAACAATAGTGCATCCCTGACTGTTGTTACATGTTTCCATTGTGTGGCTATGCCACAATTTATTTATCTGTTCTGTTGGATATTTGAGTTGTTGCTACTTTTTTTTTTAAGATTTTATTTATTTGTTTGACAGCAAGAGAGAGAGAGCGAGCACAAGCAGGGGGAGTGGGAGAGGGAGAAGCAGGCTCCCCGCAGAGCAGGGAGCCTGACGTGGGGCTTGATTCCAGGACCCCAGGATCATGACCTGAGGCGAAAGCAGATGCCCAGCAGATTGGGCCACCCACGCACCCCTGGGTTGTTTGTACTTTTTGGCCATATGTCTTTTGGTGTGTTATGTGCATATTTTTGTTGGGTATATACCTACAAGTAGGACTCCAGCATCACAGAATATGCATATGTTCAGCTTATTTTGTAGATACTGCTAAACGCTTCCCTGAAATGTTTTTTTTTTTTTTTTTTTCCAATTGAAGTATAGTTGACATTGAAATGTTGGTTCTTTATATTCCCATTAGCAGTTTACGGGAGTTCCATTGGTTCTGTTTCTTCGTCAGCACTTGAGATTGTCTTTCTTATTTTAGTCATTGTGGTTTCAATTTTTATTTCCCTGATGACTGCTGAAATTGAGCACTTTTTAAAAATATGCTTGCTATTCATTTGCAGTCCTAAAATAATTTTATGACACTGCATTTAAAAGTAATTAAACTTCCTTATCTTAGGGAAGGGACATTGTAAATGAGATATTATCTAAAACATTTGGTGTGATCATTTGCTCTAACACGTATTTGGTAAATTGTCAGATTCTTTGAAAAATCTTTTCTAACTTAATGAAACTGCTTTCTATATTTCAAACTGTAAAATTAATTTTAAATGCTTATCTTTTAAATATTCTTAAGACTATTGATATAATTTAAAAATGAAAACTATCAAAATGAAGTAGTTTAAAGAACTAGCATATGGTTTTTCCCCCACCAGGATAAAAACACCAGACATTGTAGAGGATGTAACTTAAAGTTGATCTAACTTTAGTTTTATTGAAGGTCAATTATACCCTTACCTTTTAACATGGACTTTGAGATTTCCTTGAGCAGTATTTTAAAAGCTGTATTTCAGAGGTAGAGACTAACTTTTCCCTGTGTTCCTACATTTTCCAGCTTTCCATGCAGTTATGTTGCATCCAGGTGACTAATTTCTGGCCAGTGGACTGTGAGCAAAAATATTATGTGTCACTTTGGACTGAGGCAATGTACTTCCCTGATCTTCTCTCTTGTTATGGTGACCTTGGAGGCTGTGCACTCCCTGGTTCGTGCACTGAGCCGACCAGTACTTGTCTGTGTTCGCTAACCTAATACAGTTTTGTTCAATGGATGGTCTACACACTTTTTGAAAAAGATACTCTGAAAGCCCTGAAATACTTTTATGTCCAGTGTTTTCATGAGCAGAGTGCTGTCTTGCTTAAAGACTAGAGTTCAGAGGTTATGTCTATAAGGGGAGGTAGGTTTCTGATGAGAAAGTAAGGAAGACCAGGAAGTTTGTTTTGCTGTACTACCAAAAGAGAAGAACACATAAAAACAAATGTGTGTTTCGGATTCCCCAAGAGATGTATTTATCATTTACATGGAATCCCATCATTTTTGTGTGATTTTAACTGGTTCGTTTTTCTTTTAAATTTTTTAATTTAAACTTAGGAAGGTGACAACTGTCCTAGGAGACACATGTCACAGAATATATAGGAGGATTATGAAAAAAAGGATTGTAGCCCCTAAGTATTTACTGAATATTGTGAATATAAAGAACTCAGGGCCTAATTGAGATGAAAAATACTTTATTTTTTTTTTAAAAAAGAAGGTCCTTTCATCTTCAGCTATCATTTTAATTTTTTTGGCACAAAAGCAATTTCTTTGGAAAGCTCTCATTTGTTTATTTCTTACTCTTGGTTTTGTTTTAGAAAGAATTCCCAGCAACCAAATATAAACCTGAGTTAGTACTAAGGTCCGAAGTATGTTATGTATCATCATGTGTCAATTAACCTTCTTGTATTAAACGACTTAAGCAACATTAGTAGGAAACGTTGGAAATGTGAGAGACGTAGCACCAGGGGCATGATAGGACAAAATTGAAATGAATAAAAAGCACATGATAAAAATATGCAACACTCTGATTGGCCTATTTAAGTATTTTGTGAAGGATTATTGTTGGACTGTGTTCTAGAAATTTGTAAAAGGAAAACCTTCATTCCCTCTGTTTAACCTCCTTATAGTTATTGTCAAGATTAATATTCTTGCATATAAATTTTCACCAGTATGTGTGATAGAATTGTCTCTGACTGAAGGGTTTTAGTTAAACAACATCAGTATGGGGGATAAAAAGATAAATGCTCTTTAATAAATTATTAGAATAGTTTTTGACTGGTGTTCCTGGAAATAGGTGATCTGAAGTCACTTTTTGTGAAATACTGATTTGTTTCAAGAGTAAGAGAAACATTCAAGGAAACAAAAATCAATAATGTCCAAAGACTGTTTTGTTGCAGAAAAAGTACAGGTACTGCACATGTTTTCCTAAAACAAAGGGCATGACATGAAGACTTAACACTATAAGTCTTTTTATTTTTAATGCAAAAAACTGTATTTACTTAGAAGCATTCGGAATGTCAACAGAACAGTGGCAATTTGTGTGCGTGCCTGTGCGTGCAGTTTACAGAGGGGTATTCAGTTACCAGAATGACAGTTACTTCGTACAAAGTGCGTCAGAGGCAGCTGAAGACGAAAAAACCCTGGTCCCCAGAAACAACGAGCTGGAGCCTGCTGCCAACTGAAGCAGGCGCGGCCGCGGTGTCGGAAATGCCACCAGGCCAGGCCTGTCTAAAGGCACAGTAGGTAGTGTGTGAACTTTGCCGAACAAGACGCTGTGCAGTTTAAAAACAAATCTTGCACGGTCTTGCCTTGCAAGTTTTTTCTTTGAAAGGAGAGAGTTGGCTGCAGCGGGTTTAGATGCTTTACAGACGAGGACAGAAGCTGCGCTAGAACCAGCTTATTCATCGTCCTCTTCTTGGTCTCCCTCCTCACCTTCCTTTTTTTTTGCTTCTTCAGCCCTGGTGGTGACTCCCGTTTTTGCCTCATCGAGCCTTTCTTCAGCTTGGCACGCAGCAACATCTGCCTCGTATTTCCCCTTCAGCTTGGCAGCCGTCTCTTCGTGAGGCCGCTTGCTAGTCCCCCGCACAGTCATTCCGCATCTCTCCCCGTTTCTTTGCAGCCTCCCCGCTGCGTAGGCCGGATGCTCTCCTTGGACTTGGGGCCATACTCAGCACGAAGGAGGCCTCCTGGGTGCGTTGAGATCCTTCAACTCGTTTGGTTTCCCCTTTGGGACGGAGAAGTCTTCATTTATCTTTTGTGATGGGCCTTGGCAGCCTTCGGCATGTCTTTACGTTGTCCCTTCTCTTTGGCAGAAATGGTGTTGCACCTCTCTGGGCGCTTCTGGGTGCTTCTTCCTGTGCGCCTCCCGGCAAGTTTGCACAGAGAATGCACATGATGACATTTTACCTCTCGCTTCTTAGGCTCTCCTTGGCCCGTGTTTCATTATTTTCCTCAGCGGGCTCAGTGTCACCCGGTGCCCAGAACAGTCTCCGTGGAGCTCCGGGTCCGGCGGCAGCCGTGACGGTGGGAGCCAGGTGTGTAGCCTGCAACTCTCAGTCTTCCAAGGGCTGGGCTGGAGTTCAAAGTGCCAGTACTCTTCACTGAAAATAGAACAATACACAGTTATGTGCATGATGAAGTTAACATCAATGGGATACGCTTCCCAGATGTGGAGCCAACATTTCCTCCAGAAGACACATTTCCAAGTACTTCTTAGCTTAAACAGGTACTTGACTGAGACCCCTCCCCTAGCACTTTTGTACCCTGGAACTTAAAAACTATGCTTAGAAAATTTACAAAGATGAAGTGCTGGGGTTTCTAGGGGCCACAGTATAAAGAATTACTAATTATCTGGCCTTGTATCCGATACTTGAAATAAAGAGTAAAGATGGAGGCCAAAGCAGATCACTGATAAAGATTAAATTGGAGGCCTTAGTGTGAGAGCCAAAGGACCTGCTGATTTAATTGCAGAATTAAGCAGACTTTTACAAGTGCATTTCAGACAATACAAGTAAGACGGTGCCATAGAGCATGAGTCTGTTTCTGCAAAGGGCCAGATACTAAACTACGTCTGTAGGCCCTAAGGTTTCCTTCACTGCTGTAGCTCCTCAACTCTGTGACTGTAGTGCAAGAAAGCAGCCCTAGACCATCTGTAAAGTAAGGGTGGGGCTGTGTTCCAATAAAACTTTATTGAGAGAAACAGGCCGCAGGCCTTGTGTAGTTAGTTTGCTGGTCCCTCACATGTAGGAACAAAGACAAACTTGCATTTTTTGCAGCAGACTAGCTTCAAAAGGAAGAAAAAGGACTGGACTGAATTCTGCATGCCAAGGTTTTTTCCCCCACATCTCTCCACCAGAGAAATGACTCCATCTCACCAGAATAGAGTAAGTAAAGGGAGGGAAAGAAACCTGGGATTATGCTCATGAACAACCGCCCCCCGTCAGAAGTGGGGGGGAAAGTTTTCCTCTGACCTTCACTGCCCTTCCAGTAGATACACAAGAATCTGTTAGGCACAAAGCGTTAGTTTGTACTGAAGATTCCAACTTGGAGAGTCTTGGTGTTTCAGAGTTCATTTTGGCATAGATTCTCGTGGTTAGTTAGATTCTTCTGGTTAGTGAGAGAGAAACCATGTCAATGAACTCTCAGGAGGACGCTTATCTTCCTGCCACGTGTGTTGAATGAGGGAATGCTTAAGGTAGCTCCGATCTCCCTGTTGATTAGCTGTGTTTATTGGGTGCCTACAAAGTGCCAGGCGTACAGCAGTGAACAAGACTGACATGATTCCTGCCTCCCAAGAGCTTGTGTCATATAGGAAGGGATCCGAGAAGAGATGGTGATCCCTCAGTTGCACCCTAAAGGATAAGCTGGAGGTGGCCAGTTGACAGGGGTGGGAAAGACGAAGAGTGTCCAGGAGAACTAAGGGCACAGGCCAGAGGGGGACGCTCGGCGTGTTCTCTGCCAGACCAGTGTTGCCTGCCGTGGGGTGTGGGAACGTGGGAACAGAGGAGGCTGGAAAGACAAGGGGAAATCCCATGTCCTAGGCAGGCCGTCCAGGTTGAGTTTTGTCAGAAGATCACTGAGATGTGGACAAAGGGCTTTACGCTGTAGATGATGGGAATGGTTTGCATATTTGAACTTGCTGAGCCTGGGTTGGAAGAGCCAGAGATTGAAGACCCATAGCTGAGCTGTCCAGCCTGGGAACTGTGAGCCGCAGGTGGCTGTTCAGCACTTGAAATGTGGCCGGTGTGGCCGAGGAACTGGATTTGAAATTTTATTTAACTTTAATTAGAAACAGAAGCAGTATAAAATCTTTTCTCTTTCGCTTTATTGTTTTGGTAGGATTACATTTCACTTACATTGTTGAAAACATAACATCTAAATTGAGACGTACCATAGGTGTGAAATACGTGCTGGATTTTGATTGAATTCATGCTTTGGAAAAAAACAATGTGAAATATCTCAATTCTTTTTATTGATTATTTATTGAAATGATACTATCTTGGATATATTTGGTTAAGTAAAGATATATTATTTAAAATGTCACCTGTTTGTTTCTACATTCTTAAAGGTGGCTCTGAGAAAACGTGAAGTTACGCGTGTGGGTTGTGTCATGTATCTGTTGGGTGGCTCTGGCCAGGGGTCAGTTAGGAGGCTCTTGCAGGAATGTAGGTGAGCCGTCATGATCTGAGTCAGGGTTGTGGCAGCAGGGTAAGAGGCAGAAATTTGAGAGCTATCCAGGAAGTAAAACAGAATTTGGCATCGATTAAATAAGATTAGTTGTAAGGAAAAAAAAAGGGAGCCTCCAAGTACTAAAATATAAGGCAACGTAGACTAGTAGCTGAATGGCAAGTTAAGCAGACAACAACGTGTGTTATTTTTCATTGACAGTTGAACTAAAACGATGTAGTTGAAACTATCTTTCTGGTTCTACTGTTGATTTTTTTAAAAGCGTTTTTAATATTTGCCATTAAGTAGGTCCTAGCTAGGAGTTGGTTCTTTAGAGTTATGTAATTTTGCATTTCTTAGATTGTAGCTGAAGACTGGTTTACCGTCTTTATGTTTGTCATTCATCTCCCTCGATCAGTGACAAGTGGGGACTGGGACACAGGTTTTTTTTTTTTTTAAATATAGTTTTGAGTATATAAATTCTCTAAACGCCCTCCAATTTGATATGATAACTGAAATTTATTTACACCTTTTCTTTAAGATTAAGTTTATTCCCATTAGAAGAAGAAGCACTTTATTTACATGTGAAGGTTTACTAGGCCCCCTCTAATTTGAAGTTGAAGCTCTAAAAAGTATCTGATGGATGTTAGACGCTTAATACTTTTTCCTATTGTCCTCCTAAGAAATAGGATGCATTTCTAGCTTCATTTTCCAGTCTCTTAAGCTTATGAAAGTAGTCGAGACAGTTTGTTGACCTCAAAGAGACCTTTTAGTCTCTGGCTTGTTAGACAACAGGGTCTGACTCTTCATTGGCATTCAGATCACAGGCAGCCACTGGGCTCAGTGCAAAGCCAAGCGCAGCTTTAGGATTTAGACAAAGCCACTCTGGCAAAGGAACCCAGTTGTCAGGGTAGCTGGCTGTATTGTAAAGAACTGTTGCATAATGGGGAGACCAAGTAGAACTAGTAGGATGCAAATGTGAAAAAAATGGTGGAGCTAACCTGCAAAAACAAACATTTCTTTTTTGGTGAAGAGTCTATTCTTTGTTGCTTTCTGCTGTTTAACTTCTCTGGGCTGCAGATGTAGTTGATGCAATTTGGGCGTGTTTATCTTCATCTCTGGTCCTAAGGCTACTCTATGTTATTTTCAAATGAACAGCTAATTTGTATGAAGGGACCAAAGTACTTCAGTGTTTTGGAATCTTCTTGTAATTTACAAGTGTGTTCTACTTTAGCCTAGATCCGTGTTTGTGTGTGACTTTGATTCCCAGATTAGGACGAGGAATCATTTTGACCCTTGATTTCATTTCTTTTGATTCATAGCAAAATCTTACTCTCATAACTGACACCCAGTAAGTTGCCCCAGTGGACACAGTCGTCCTCTGTGGGCTCAAGAGAAAAGTGTGGAAGCCCTGAAAACAGGAGTTCAACTTTATTGTATACGGTCTCATTAAGGAAATGTACCCTTTCCCTGTGTCTCTCTCGCTCCCTTCATCCCTGTTTTGAGTTCCCACTTTTTTCTCCTGCCTTTCTTTCTCCTGTTCTGTTCTGTTTTTCTCTGTCGACTTTCATCTTCCTTAGCAGATACAGTGGAGTCCACACTTGGGGAATGCTGTGGGAGGGAAAGAGGCATGATGATAAGGGGGGAGGGCTCTCCACATAGAGTTGGGGTCAGGGGATAATGAAGAGAGCTATGGTTTTTTTGGCAGTAACTACTTGCCAAGCACTGTGTCCCGCACCTCGTGGGACCGGTGTCCTTGAATGTTCTCAACAGTCTTGTGAGGTGAGCTCCGTTAGTAGCCTCATCTTGCAGGTGGGTATGTGAAGGCACAGAGGAAGAAAGTGACTTGTCCAAGCTCCTCGAGCTTGTGCACAACAGAGTTAAGAAACGCCTCCTGGAGTCTGTGAAGGAGGAAGAGCCCAGACTGAAGGAAGAAGAAGAGTGACTTTTGAAGCGAACCAGGTTAGAGGAAGGGCCGCGCCAGCGTGTGACAGGATGGAATCCAGACCTTTCTGGAAGGGAAAGGCGATCTGTAGGGCTGGGGAGAGTCTGTGAGGAAGGGACAGGTGAGAGATGGTACTGGAGAGACAACTGCTCTGTGTTCACATCATATCTTACAAATGCCCTTGAAAGGTGCCATTGATCATGTCATCTGCAGATGTCTGCACGTGGCCGTGAGGTGCCGGTCCCCTGGGCCCTGTTCTTTGGGAAGGTGGGAAAAAAGTAGCAGAAGGTGGCAAGTGCCGGTCTGAATGGAATCAGGTGGACTTTGAGGTTTTCTACAGGAGGTGAATTTTGAGCAGTCTTTGTACCTCTCTCTGTTTTGTTTTGTTCTTAGCTGGCATATGCCTCGACGGTCTCAGTTTGGCGTCAGGCTTCCACTTCTTTCTCTTAGCTCTGAGCACTTTCCAAGGGTCCTAATTTCTTTATTCATCATGCTTGTTTTGCTTTGCCTTTGAAGACCTCCACTGCTCTCGGCCAGTGTTTTCCTGACTCTCACACTTTGACCTGGAGAGCCATGCCCCCCACTTCCTCGTTCTTGCATTCCGTTTTCTTCCGGGACTGTGCTTTCTTCAGCCTCCTCTAGTACTTTTCTTTGCTGGTGCTTTTCATTTGCATTGGACACCAAGTGCAGACATTCCAGGCCTTTTGCATTTTCCTTGACCTCAGTTCTTAGGAACTTGGATGTTGACCATTACAGCTGGTGATGATTGGTGATTGTCATTTCTAATGCATATTGATCACTCAGTACAGTATGTGCTGGGCACTATGCTGCTTGCTTTCTATAGATGATAGAATGTAAGCCTATGACAAACCTTTTTGTGGTGGGCATTATTGTATTATTATCCAATTATATGGTGAAAGAAATCTCTTCAGAGGGATTAACTTTATCTGGGTTACACCAGTAATAGGTTGGAGAGTCAGGATTTGAACCCAGGTATCTGAGTACACAGCACACACTTTTCACCCTCATCAAGCCTTCTGTCTGGTACCTGCATTTTTGTATGTTTACACATTTGTATATTTTAAAATAAACAAATATGTGTCAGTTTAGACTAAATATAACCCAAATTAAATGTATCCCCCTCTAAATTACCTATCCCTGCACTTAATGTTTACATAGGACATATTTTGTGTTTAGCATTAGCAAAAGGAAGTAATTCACTTTTTACTAATGTTTGAATCACTGGGGTGTCTGATTTTGGCTCAGGTCATAGTCTCAGGGTCGTGAGATTGAGATCGAGCCCTGCATCAGGCTCCTCACTCAGCACAGAGTCTGCTTGAGATTCTCTCTCTCCCTCTGCCCCTCCCCCCATGCTCTCTCTTTCTAAAATAAATAAATAAATCTTAAAAAAAAATATTTGAATTACTTATTTTCAACCACAGATTCATTCTGTTATTCTACTTATTTTTCCATGGCACCATCTCAGACACCGTTATTTTCTTCATTTCCTGATACAGTGATGATGATGATGACAATGAGGATAAGACTTAACCACTCAGATGCCGAAGTCTGTTGCTGGATCTGGCACAGTAATCTCTAATAAGGAAGAAAAATGGTGGAAATTGTTATGAGGAGAAATAGAACAAAATACTTTTTCTGGCTGTAGAATAATATTACTAATTATTTTCAGTATGAGTAGCTTGCTGTTAAGTTTCACCTTAACAAATATTTTAAAATAATGTAATACTATGACCTACTTTTCCTTTTTATATTTTTTCCTTTTTGTGGCTCACGTTTTTTTAAACAGTCAATATTCTAGCACTTCAGTTTATTTGTAAGCTTCAGTTATGCACTCATTCACTCACTCACATTGGTTCATTCACAAGTTCTTTATTGGTCAGTACTTACCATTTGCTGGAAATGCTGGGTAGGCACAGGAGACACACTGACAATGCAGGGCTGACACGGTCTCTACCCATATTGACTTGACAGCATATCTGTTACTGGTTTGAAGTTTAGGAGCATCAGCCCTCCCCAATTTTTCCTATTGAGAAGCCCTGCCATGTGTGACTTCTATGTATTTCGTATTCATGTTTGGGAATCCTGATATTTTTTTTAAAGATTTTATTTATTTGAGAGAGAGAGAGAGAGAGAGCGCACAAGCAGGGCAGAGGTAGAGGGAGAAGCAGACTCCCCACTGAGCAGGGAGCCCGACTTAGGACTCCATTCCAGGACCCTGGGATCATGACCTGAGCCGAAGGCAGATGCTTAAATGACTGAGTCACCCAGGTGCCCAGATATCCTGATTTTAGAAGGATGTTTATAGTTCTGTATGTAGATAATGATTTGGTTACTCCATACTTTTTGTGATGATTAGCCTTTACTTCTTGGCATTCCGAATTTCCTTCTTCTCACTCAGTATTGTGTTTGCACGCTCTATTCATACTACATAGTTATCACTGTGGCTGTCCTAGGTCATGCCTTTTAACTGCTGTGTACTATTCCGTTTGAATAAATGGCTTTGCATATTATTTATTCTTTAATTGATGGACTTTAGAATACTTCCCCTTACTCCCTTCCGCTTTTCAATACTACAGTAATTTGGGTCTCTTCTGAGTCAAAAATATGAACAGCTTTTGAAAAAGAACGATCTCTTGTCTCATTAACGTAGGTTTAAAACAAAAGTTTGCGTTTTGCTTTAGTATTTTTGGTTGGGGTGTTCTACAGAAGATTCCGGTTAAATTAGTTGAAGTTGACCCTCGTCTCTTCCCTTTCTATACCTTCAGAGTGAAAGCCCTGAAATGTTGGTCACTTTACTTAGGGTGTGTGAGCTGGCATAGCTCAGGACCGAACAGGTAAAAGGAAACAAAGTGTAGGAAAGCAGCTAATTATAGTAATTGCAGCTGGTTTCAAAGTACTTCTAACAGTTTGTGCATAATGCTTACTTGAAAGCATCAAATGGGTGCAAGTTGTGAAATAGAACACCTGTTTGTTGTTGAGCATGTGTTTATGCAGATGATTGTTGTTGTCAAAGCACCTTGATGTAGAGTCGTCCTGTTTACATTTACGTTCTCCCCAAAGGATTAACAGTGTTCTCTCAATACATTTGCAGTCTATTCTCCTCTCAAAGACTGCTGTTTGGAGGGTGGTGTGAAAGAGGCAACAAGTGCTTGCTAATCACTTGAATATACATAATTAGCTACAGTCTGGTGCACTGGATTCTTTGTCAAACCAGAACAATGCTGATTGGCAAGAGCACATAACAATAGTTGTGTTACCATCTAGCTTTGAGGGTACTTGTTCATTCATTGGTATTTTTGATTTTTCTGAACTTGAATTTTTATTTCTCAGTACACAGGCTCGTCTTGTTCTTTTCAAACGAACCAGTGTCAGTTATACAACAGTTCTTCAGAGTCACCCCTGAGGAGTAGTGTCGCAAATTTCTAGACCAACTAGAGTTTGGGGTCGTTACTTAAAAACATACTTGGCATATTATGTAAACCAAGAGATTAAGAAATATTTAAGCTCATTGGACAGCCAAGCTCAATCCACACTGGAGCATTTTAGACCAATTAGAAAAAAGGCAAGTTTAAGACGAACAGATCTTCCCTGTAAGCAGAGAAACAAGATATTCTCTCATTTTCTAATGTTCTAGCTTAGCATCCCATTGTTGTAGGAATACTTAGACCTCAGACTTTGCATATTGAACTATGGGTGCAGACCGGGGTCTCCGGCCTTGCAGATGGCCTTCCGTGGAAGTTGTTAGTCTGTGGTAATCGTTTCCTTTTCCTGCTCCCTGCCACACTTGACTGCACGCGGGCTACCCTGCCTGATCCCTGTGAAGAGTGGACAGGTGCTCACTCACTAACCTAGCCTTCTAGAGGTCTAACGGAGGCTTTCCTCCCAGCACAGAGTATTCTGGTAGCACCATCAGACTCCAGAGATTCTGATTTAGAAGTATTAATCAAGAAGATGCTTTTTATATAGATCAGAAAGGAAGCTTGTTAACTTTATGTCCCCGGGAGGTTGTAGTTAGTTGACCTATGTGAGACTCCTACAGGTGGTTGGCAGTCCTGTCTATATAATCCAAGTGCAGCATTTCCCAAAGTATGACAGTTGAAGATTATTTTAGGTGGTGTGTAGGGGGAGTTTTACATTTTGTTAAATATTTATTTTTATATATTAGAATAGACTAGTTTATCAGACCTGTCCTTTTCTGGTGTGGAAATCAACAGTCTACCCCCCGATGAGAACAAACAGACACCATTTACTCAGAATTTGCATAGCATAGGAAGTCAGCCACTTTAGTTTACCTGGGACTCAAAGGCAAGTCGAAGAGTAGGAAATAGGAAAGTTTCATAGTAAGAACAGGGAAGGCTGCAGGTGTGCCCTGATGGGCGGTTGTTGGTGTGAGGAGGTGGGCATCTTACGTGATTGGTTGGGGGAGCATATTTAGCTTTTTCTGGTTGGTTGCAGCTGGACGCAGGGGCAGAGATTTGGGAATTGGCCAAGTCCTGACTGTTCCAAACAGATTGCTGCAGAGCTTGGGCTATTGTCTCCCCAGGCTGGTTGCAGAGGTTGGGGGGCAGAGTTCTGTTGTCACATACAATCTGGCCATTGTCTGTTTCCATAGTCAGCCTCCTAGTAGGTAGTAGTGTTAAGGGGAAGCTAAATCTATTTAGGAAAAATACATGTGCATGTACATAGTGAAGCATATTAAATAGATAATGCAGTTGGCATATCGAGATGGCAAAAATTGTGAAGGTGGTAAATGAAATTGGAGAAGAAAACTAAAAATCTGAAAACTATAATTATGTATCAAGCTTTTCACTAAATGTTTTCCACATTTTATTTCATTTCATCCTCTTAATCACTCCACAGGTCGAGTATTACACTCTTGAAATGAAATAGAAGGATCCTGAAATACAAAGTAAAACGTGAAGTAGATGGTCCAGGGTTGCACAGATAGTAAAGAGAGGGGCTAAAATTATAGACTTGAAAGACGTTACTCTGAAAAGAGGAAGGAGCTCTGGGTTTACAAATGTGATCATTCCATGAGCTGAGATACTGGCTGTGTAAAAATTATCTTTCAGCGTTCTACTTCTGGTGCCTTCTTTTTTCTCTTTTTCCTCACAGAACACTCTTTGCCTGAAGTGTGGGGGGGGTAAATAATTTCTCTCTCCCGACTTGTGAGTATCTGTGGCTGCAAGTCTCCAAGTCTGTGGCTGCCTGCTTCCTTGGCCACGTGCATGGACGAAGCTTTGGCTCACAGATGTCACCACTGCCCTCCTGAGATGGGTCATTCAAGAAGGGTCACGTGGGTCTTGCCCCTTCGCCCTTCTCTTGCCCCCTCAGTTCTTGCTGCTGTATCAGAGCAAATGGTCTCTCCATCCTTGGAGACTGTTCCCTGTGGCCCTTACCGTTGCTGAGACTGTCACGCCGTTGAGCTTGAAGGTGTGGGCTTCGGGGAACACCAACAGCCCCTCCAGGCCTTTGTGCAGCTGCAGCGGGCCATGCGTTCCTCTGCTGTCACCCGGCTTGTGCTGGATTGCTTTTAAGGCCCAGACAGTGACGTACAAGTTGTGATGTTACATAAATGCAACCCCAGGATGGTTTTGAACATAAGTATGCAATGATGTTACGAAGGACCAAGTAGAGAGGGAGGCACTGAAAATATAGACAAGGTGAAAACAAAATGATTCATTCTGGTATTTAAAATGACCCATTCAGCGGCGCCTGGGTGGCCCAGTAGGTTAAGGTTCTGCCTTCAGCTCAGGTCATGATCCAGGGTCCTGGGATCAAGCCTTACATTGGGCTCCCTGCTCAGCGGGGAGTCTGCTTCTCCTCTCCCACTCCCCCTGCTTGTGCTCTCTTTCTCTCCCCCCCTAATAAATAAATAAAATCTTTTAAAAAATAAAATAAAAATAAATAAAATGACCCATTCATTGGGGGAAAAATTTTAAAAATATCTATAAAGAAGAAAATTAAAATCTTTTATAATCTTTACTATCCCCAGAGTTAAGTTATTCATATTTTGTGTTTCTTTCATCTTTTGTCTATGCACATATTTGTATGTATTTGAAATCCAACATTTGGAATTTTATATCCTTTTTTCTTTTAAGACTATAAACATTTTCCCATGTTGTTAAGGGCTTTCCATAAGCATTTTATACCATAATGTAATAGTTCTCCTTCATCATTACATAGTTAAGATCATCCATTCCTGGATTTTTTTTTTTTTTAAATAGAATTTTACAAGTGAAATTACTGGTTCAAAGATA
Source organism: Leptonychotes weddellii (assembly GCF_054177405.1). Lineage (NCBI taxonomy): Eukaryota > Metazoa > Chordata > Mammalia > Carnivora > Phocidae > Leptonychotes > Leptonychotes weddellii. The sequence goes on from NC_138374.1 coordinate 82,506,455, forward strand.
CAGTTATTTTCATGGCTCACTATAATGTATAAAGCGCTTGATCTGGAAAGGTCGTATTCCTGCCATATTCTGAGGTTTAAGCTCAGCGCATTTGCTGTTCTTTTTCCTCGCTCTTTTTCCTCGTTCTGTCCCTCTTCATCTTCTCTGAGACTTCTCAATTCTCTCACCCCTCTCATGTATCACAGGACCCCCTTCTCTCGTCCACACGATTCTGTACCTTCCATCTGAAAAAGAAAAGCCCTCCCTCGACACCTGCTACCCCTCCCAGCTCCCTCCTCTTTTCCTGCTTCCCCTTTTAATACGATTTCTTGAATACTTTGTCTGTACCACCAACCTGGATTCTCTCGCCTCGAGGTTACCATTCTACTACTTCTAGACGACTCCAGGCTACGTACGTTTCTTACTACTTTCGTGAAAAGGCCTTTGTCAGAATCACGGAATGATGTTGATCTTTCCAAATCCAGTGGACATTTTTTCGGCTCTTCTGCTTCTTGATATCATTCAGCACAGTTAGCAACTGGTCCTTCTTGAAACACTTTCTCATCTTTGTTTCTTCTTCTTTTTTTTTTTTTTTTTAAGATTTTATTTATTTATTTGACAGAGAGAGAGAGAGCACGAGAGAGGGAACACAAGCAGGGGGAGTGGGAGAGGGAGAAGCAGGCTTCCTGCAGAGCAGGGAGCCCGATGCGGGGCTCGATCCCAGGACCCTGGGATCAGGACCCGAGCCGAAGGCAGACGCCTAACGACTGAGCCACCCAGGCTCCCCTCATCTTTGTTTCTTCTAACTCATTGGCCATTCCCTTTTTCATTGGCTTTTGAAACTCTGCCTGAGGCCTAGATATCAGAAGGCCTCCTGCCTCCACCTACGGCTCTTTCTCTAAAGAAAGCTAGACTCCTTAGGTGCTTTTCTCCCCAAGAACTCCCTTCTTCTCCCGGAAAGTCTGGCATTTGACTCCTGCCTTAAAGTCTGTGGACTGTAAATGGGTTTGTAATTTTAAGGATATGTGCTTTAAACTCATTAATCTTAGGAAGCTTTACGATTTGAGTTTTCTTTCAATTGGTTACCCTTTGGCACCTTGAAGAACTGACAACATATGACCAGAACAGTTTCTAAAAGAACATTGTGATTACCGGTCTAGTCCTCACCATTCTTGTCAAGTTTTAGGTAAAAAAAAGTTTTATAATCCAAATTCACAATGGCTCCTGGGCTGCATTAGCAAGCTAAAAGTTCTCAAAAACTCTTTACATTTTTTTATCTGAAATAATTAAAATATGTAATTGGCATAGTATCAAATGCTGGCTTTCCAAGTATCTGCCTCACAATGCATTGATAAGACAAAACTGAGTTTATTGCTTACTGCATTGAGGGAGAGCACCACCTGGACAGAGCTTTGGTGTGTCTTGGAAGGAAGAAGGCAAGGTTGGTGTGTATTGAGGACCAAAGTTTTGTTTAAGGTAGGCTCATATAGGGGTGTGTACGTGTGTGTGTGTGTGTGTGTGTGTGTATTATATAAAGATCATTATACAACAATAAAGGATTGAAAAAACCTCAGAGACCAGACCCTTGATACTTTCCATGGAATAGTTGATGGGTGTTTCAGGAAGTGGCTGTAATGAACAGCCCGACCCTGTGCCTGGGCCAAGCTGTCCTGCAACAGTCAGGCACGTCCTGTTCATGTAGATAGTAAGTTGTCTGGGGAGTCGATAGTTCCAGTCTTCAGTATCTAAGTTGGATGTGGTTTCTGTTAGGCCACTAATGTCATAGGATTACAACATTTTGCTTTAAGCTTTTGTACTGATGATGTTTCACTTAGTTTACAGAGATATCGCAAGTGCCACACAGGTCGATTCTTATAAAATGTCAACATTCCCTTACAAGTAACCATCAAATCAGCATGACGATGCTCTTATTTTTATTAGTATTATTTTAACTCAAGTCAGGTTCAGATCTAAATATTTCATTTGAGAGTTGATGTTAATAGAATATTTATGTGATGCTTCATTTTCTTGGGTCTACCTTTTTTTTTTTAAAACTAGAAATTCTTTGAAATGTGAGGGTAGAGGTTCCTTTTCTGTAGACCAAGAGGATGTGAAACTTAGTGTCGTGGGTCCTAACCCCTCACGTATTGTGTCAAGAAGACTAGAGTTTTCAGCTTTGCATGTTTCAACCTATAAATTACAAATAAGGGCGAATCCTTACAATAATAAACCTTGATATTGTAGGCTGATTTATGAAGACTAAGCCCAGGATGAAACGTTGTCTGTTGTCTGCCCTTAGTTTTTCCTTCCATAACAGATGTCAGGTTGAGCTGCCTTGTCCTGAGTGTGACCGGTAGTGTGTATTCAGCTTCAGTGCGTATTATGTAGGTTGGGCTCCTTTTAAATGTTAATGTGTTCATATTCACCAGAAATACTTACACTTGTGTGAATTGCTCATTTTCTGTCCTAACCTGGGGGTGTGGTGTGGAAGGAATCTCTTGAAGGACTGAGTGGGGCCCGTGGCGGGAGGCAGGTTTTCCTGCAGGGCTGACATCTCTTCGCTCGGCTCAGGCAGGGAGCCGTGGCTGGGTCACCTGTGCACCTGCTTAGAGAGCATGGGATTGGCAGAAGCTGATCCACCTTATTTTGATTTTGTATGGATAGATTTGTTGAAGGATGCCAGATGTTTGGGTAAAATGAATTCCTTTTTGTACTCTGTCCCCAGCTCTACCAAATCACCTGCTTTTTCATGACGATGCTTTGGTTTTTAAGGGCTGTGCAAACCATAAAAGAAGACACATTTGACTTTGAATTTGCGTATTTTGGTCCATTTAGAATTTCACATCTTACACCCTTGGTCCATTTTTTTTTTATGTTGTTTTGACAACTCATATGGCCATGGGACTGAGCACTTGTCCCTAGATGAAGAACTTTCTCTTGTGTTGAGAGAATGTTGGTTGATAAGTTGAGTAACTGAAGTTTTTCATGAAAATTGTTGTCTGTTATTTTAAGAAATTACTGTTACACGTTATCCTAAAAGCCAAGCTTAGATATTGCTCAAAGACCATATTAAATATTTACTATGTCTTTAGGTTTTTCTCTCCTTTAGTTGAGTTCACCTTATATGTTAAAACAGTTTTACATCTGGTAGGTAGGTCAAATGGTACTGACCATGCTTTTTTTGGTAGATGAAAAAAAAAAACTGACTTTATCCAGGGAATTTTTCTAATGTTATCGCTTGGATTCACTTAAGTGTCCTCGAACACATATCTAATCAGTCTTGTTCTTTTATTATTTACCTTTCATAAGATTAAGTGGATTTGGTCTTCACATTGGGGAGAAGGTTATCTCATGGTCGGAACTCTAGAGGGATCAAACTTAAGATCCATTATAGCGCTCAGTAACAGTCATCAGAACAGACTTGAAAGGACCATTAGCACCCACCAGCATAATGATACATTAATGGTAGAGGTGTTAAACTCCAAATCTGCCCTATGTTAGGCCTTTATGAGCAGTATAACCTTTTAAAAAAGGCAGTAGCCTTCCGGTCTTCCACTAAGTGCTTAGTAAATAAGGGAAATGCTCATAATCACATTTCCATGTGTACTTTTAGCTACTCCTGTGAGAAGGGTACTGGCACCCTTCTCAAAATGGGTTGCTTACTCATTTTGAACCAGTGTGACATCTTATAGGCACATATATGTCGCATATGTATCCTCTTCATTAATATCCTCAAATCTCATAAGACATTACCATTCTCACTGATTTTTCTTGGCACTGATGTTTTGGAAGAATTACATATATTTGAGCTGTATATTGAAAGAGGCAAAGTAGCCTTTAGAAGGAAGGACACGTGTTCTTTTCTTTGACTCAGTTGCCGCTGAGGCCCTAATTTCTGTGCTTCACATCCCTGCTCCCAGCCCTCACTAGTCGCTGTGTGCAGCAAGCATTGTTCTTGCTGGATTGTTTTATTCTCATCTTTGAAGTAGAGACAGAAGAACAGCTGAGATCGCTGTGCTTTGTCCAGCCAGGAGAGCGCATGTAATTTCTTTTCCCTGCCCCTTCGCAGATAGCACCTTCCCCGCCCAGGGTACAGCAGTGCCCCCTTATCGTTGGTTTGCTTTTCACGGTTTCGGTTTCCCGCAGTTGTGAAGCCGATGGTCCTTCTCCTGAACTTCTGTGGGAAGGTCAGCAGTAGCCTCCCGCTGCATCAGACGTCATTCGGCTCACTTCCTCTGATCCCGTAGGCGTTTTGTCATCTCACATCACATCTCACATCATCACAGGGAGAAGTAAGAGAGTTGGAGAGCGAGGAAGAGACCCCATTTGTAGAACTTTTACTACAGCTACTGGTACAGTTGTTCTATTTCATTATTATTGTTTTAATCTCTTAACTGTGCTTCGTATGTAAATTAAACTTTATCACAGGTGTGTGTGTAGGGGAAAAACATTGTATGTAGAGGGTTTGGTACCTCCCGAGGTTCAGTGTTAGCACATACCTCCCGAGACAGGGGGGCTCCTGTAGTTTCCTCACTCTGGTCAGGTGGTGAGATCCCACCCAGTAGTCCTTCGGGGTTAGCTCCACTGTCAGCACTTTGCCCAGTTTCCCCTGTGCCCCAGTGAAAGTGAATTCTCCTTCTTGGAACTCCGCCAGCCCCTTGTCAGGACTTTTCTTATGTAATTGTAATGATCGTGGTTTCGTTCCTTGTGTACCTGCTTTCCCTGTCCATATACAAGGGCAGTTTAGGATAGTTAGTTGCCTTTTAGTTATTTTTCTCCCTCCATCACCTTGTGAGTTTTCGTCGACCAGTGATTTGATGAATGAAGGATGGATTTTAATTTAAAATTTAAATATCTATCATCTCCCATTAGAAATTTAGCACTTAAGTTAATATTTCTTAAAGGGTGAGCTATAATCCACGTGCTGTCTTTTTATTTATTTTTTAAAGATTTATATATATGAGGGGGGAGGGGCAAAGGGAGAAGGAGAGAGGGAATCTCAAGCAGTCTCCCCACTGAGTGCAGAGCCTGAGGGTGGGGCTCAATCTCACAACCTTGAGATTATGACCTGAGCAGAAACCAAGAGTCAGATGCACAATAGACTGAGCCATCTAGGTGCCCCTCCACCTGCTTTCGAATCCTGTGGGATGCTTATAAAAAAATGCAGTTTTTCAGAAACTGGAATTAAGATTTCTAGGTTTGGTATCCTGCAAGATGGCTACATGTGCATTAAGTACTCTGGTAAATCATATTTACACTAAAATGTAGACCTTATTCGCTTAAATTATGATGGAAAACAGTAAGAAAATTAGCTCAGTTTAAGATGTTTCTTAATACATAATTATGTCAAAATATAACTAAGTTTGGGATACAGTAAGTTTTATAATGTAAAAATTTTTCCCATTTTTGTGCTTAAAAAATCATGTCTTTGGAAGGAAACTAACTTCTTTATTGATTCTCAGTTTTTGATCTTGATTACTTATTTGTTCATATAATAGTTCACTGATGTATGTGGGTTTATATATAACTAAAAATAGAGATATAGCCAACTGATTCTGTTACCGTGTAAAGTGGAAAATAGGACAACCGAGCACTCAGTGAGGAGTAGTCTTAACTGTTCTCTGATTTCTACTGTTTTTTTCCCCTAAATTTTCCTTGATTTTGCCTGCCTTGAATTATCTCCGTTGTTTCTTGGGTGTATGTAGACTTTCTCATTTCAGGACCTCCGTCTCACACAGCACTGGGACAATGGCCCGGAAAAGCATTTCTTTGTAATTTGAGGACTATTTATGTGTATGATTCGTTGTATCTGACTTGGAAAACAAGGGTGTTCATTTTGTAGGAATCAATTTTAAATGAAGGTTCTTGAGAGAGACAGCTGCATTTAACTTGGATTTTGTAGTATCATCGAAGAAGCAGCCAGTGAAAATACTTTATTGTGCCATGTGTGTTGTTGCACCGTTTTCCTTAGGGGCTGGTAGCTGGACTGTGCTTTTGTCTTGATATCTGGTTGTGAAAGTAATGGTGAGGTGTACGCTTTGAGTGTAGGGCTCAGATCCTCAAATTCAGTAACTACGTAAAGTGGGAAGTATTAACATGACCCAGTGACTTGTCGAGAATTCTGAGAACATTTAACTTGCATTCTCAGGTAACAAGGTGGAGGGTCAGTTGAGTCAAAGTCAGCTAGGTTCAAAGTGATAACTTCTGCATTTATACCTTGACTGTGACATATAGAAAAAGAAAATAGCTTTGAAAGTATGGCTTTTTTTTTTTTTTAACCACCCCCCACCCTTTTTTGAATAGTGACAGGCATCTATGAACAGTGATGAATTCAGGAAAACTCCTAGGGTAGACATTATCTTGACAGTTGGCGGACAGATGCTTCTGATTTGAGTGTGAGACTGAGGTATTCAGAAAGCACTTCAAAATACTCTTCTATGCCAGCCAACTTTATTTTCCTTATATCAGGATTCAGTTTTTAGCTGCTTTGCAATAATCTTAATTAAAGGACCTGGTAAGAGCTGGGTCAGATATTTATGATTTGTTTATTTTGACTATAACAACATCTAGTCATTTTTATAAATTGTCTTTCAGACCTTATCACCACTTGTAAACTGATGTATTTAAAAAAAAGGACAACAGATACACATCAACGATTTCACTGTGAATATTTTAAGTAAGAATGGTAAATGTTAAATGAAAAGTAGCTTTGATAATTTTAAAAGAGAGTATCAGATTTCTTTCATCCATTTCTGGAGAAAGATTAATTAATTACTTCTTAGACAAAGTATCTATAGTGATTTGCTTTTATGTTACATATTTGAGGTGGGATTTGTCATGAAATTTCTTTTTCTGAGTTAATTGATATTTTCTTGAAAACACGAATCTTCGCTTCAGTTTTCTGCATTTAGGAAGGATTTTTCCTTTTCCGGTGGGGATTGGACAGGGAATTCTCATCCAGCCTGCTCCAGTTTGGAATCTGCTCATCTCGTTCAAATGAAAGAATGTGTGACGTGAGGGTCCTCTGACTTTATTTAAAGGCTTTGGTCACTGGAAAAGATGTCTTGTGATTGGGCATTGCCTTTGTAAAACAAATTTTGGTAATATTTGGTTTGCTCTGTAGCATTTTATTCATATGCATGAACTCAAAAGCATGCATAGAATATATTTTAGAAATATAAAAAAATTAGATGGAACTACTTTGATGGAATTATAAAGTAAATTTAAGTTCTTTTCTACTTCAATTTATATATCTTTTTCTAAAGTTTTGTATTATAGTGTGTTTCTCTTATGATAAGTTCAAGTGTAAGCACACTTGCAACATGAATTCAGCAAATGTGTCAAAATATATGCATTGTTCTTAATGTTAAACATTTTGTTCATGAGAATAACATAACACCTGCTGTGACCTTTTAAGCTGTGTAAATTTCAGTGACTGTAAAATTAAAATGTATTCATTTCCATAACATAATAAAAAATACATTCATTTTCAAAATGTGTTTGGAAATTATTTGGAATATTTTATGCTTGGCTCTTTTAGAGATTTTTATTATCTAATATGAAGAGATTCAAATCTGGTATAAAAACGGAAGCATATCATAATGCCTGTGTTTGTTCTATCTTTAAAAAAAAAGTTATTTGTAGGGTAATCTCGCCTCTGATGTTTCTTGTTCAGGAGCCACAGAAAGCAAGCGTTATCCAATAGCACTGACCCAGCCTTTGATTCTATGCGTATTTTATATGGATACCTTCTTTAAGAAGGTAGGATAGGATAGGATTGGATTACAGTGAAATAATAAATTTTATAGGGTTATTAATTTCTTTTTCTCTCCATGATGTAAGAAAACAGTGAGAAGATGTAAGAATTGTGAAAGTATTACTTATTTATCCTTGGTAGCCCTGTTTGCCAATGGAATGCGTTACAGCACATACTTTGAAAGAATGGTTTGTATGCTTATTTTTTCTGAGAGATATACTGTGAGCTAGGAAGATGTTAAAAAAGAAAAAAAGACAAGTAGTGACTGTATTTTGATTTGTCCCAAATTGCATTAACACTCAATGACTATTACTAGTGTATAATTTTAAAAGATACTTGTATTTGAGGAGAGTATCTTTTTAACTGGTTAAACTCCTGTTTTAAGGCAATATTGTGATATTTCCAAGTCTGTTTTTTTCTCCTCACATCTTTTAGACCAGCACAAGTAGGCCATGTCAGGTTGAGACCCTATTTAGGATGAAAACCTTAGAACTCTCTATAATATAGTCAAGCACATGAAGATTTCACTTATTATCTTTTAGTGATATCTGACACTTGCTCATCTTTGATTTAGTACTTTTTATTAATGAAATATGATTTTTTGACTGGTGTGTGTGTGTGTGTGTGTGTGTGTGTGTGTGTCTTACCAAAAAAGAGTTTTAAGTTCCTTAGTGGTAGATACTGCCTGCCTTCATTCCTGCCTTCCTTCTCTCCTTCCCCCTTCCTTCCTTTCTCTCTTCCTTCCTTCTGGTGAATATATATAAAATTTAGCACGTTAATCATTTTTAGTTGAACAGTTGCTTTCGTTTCTCATGTGTCCCTCGTAATCCAAGGTAGTTAAGTAAGAATTAATTAGAATATACAGTAGATGTTCAGTATAGCAGAGATTGGGTACTTATTCACTAAATCCATTTGCACGTCCCCACCCCTTCACACCCACCCCAGGACACAGACTGTATTTCCCAGCTGACTTGATGTTAGGTGTAGCCATAAGCCCACTTTTGCCCCTGAAATACGAGCAGCATTAAGATATGCCACTTCCAGCCGTGCCTCATAAAGATCTCCTGTGTTGGGCCCTCTCTAATGGCAATCATGAAGCCAAGGAGGTGGTTGAGCCTCTAGAAGGAAGGAGTCTGGGTCCCTGAATCACTGCCTGGAAAAGAGCCACCCAAGGGTAAGGAGCATTTGTTTGACTTGACATGAGCCCCAAATACATTTTGGTTGTGTTTGCCGCTAAGATCTCGTGGTTTATCTCTTTCAATAGCTCACTGATACACTCAGCACTGGTTAGAGTGAGTAATTTCATTTATGTAAAATTTAATTCTTATCTGTTAGTCATTGGAGGTGGGAGTCAAGAACAAAGTGGAACTGAGGAGTGAGAAGTTGAGTGTGACTCCAGTTGGAGGGAGGAGTCAGTGTGGAACTCAGCAAGGGGAAGGGGGTGAAGACATTGAGGAAAATTTGGGATTCTGTGTTAGGGAGTTGGCAGGAACAATTGAGAGCCCGGAATTGTAGTATTAGGAGGACATCCTTGAGAGTTGGAGGAGTAGGGGACATTGTGAAATAAGAAAATCAACTCTGAGAGTTGGAGGGGATTTCTTTAAAAGATTTATTTATTTATTTTGAGAGAGAGTGAGAGCATGCCTGTGTGAGTGGGGGGAGGGGCAGAGGGAGAGAGAGAATCTCAAGCAGGTTCTACGCTCAGTGCGAAGCTGGCTTCAGGGCTCAATATCACAGCTGTGAGATCATGACCTGAGCCAAAATCAGAATCTGACACTTAACTGACTGAGCCATCCAGGCGCCCCTTGGAGGGATTTTAAAACACAATTGGTTGTACCTCAATGTTAATAGCAGCAATGTCTGCAATAGCCAAACTGTGGAAAGAGCCGAGATGCCCTTCAGCAGACGAATGGTTAAAGAAGATGTGGTCCATATATACAATGGAATATTACTCAGCCATCAGAAAGGATGAATACCCAACTTTTGCATCAGCGTGGGTGGGACTGGAGGAGATTATGCTAAGTGAAATAAGTCAAGCAGAGAAAGTCAATTATCATATGGTTTCACTTATTTGTGGAACATAAGGAATAACATGGAGGACATTAGGAGAAGGAAGGGAAAAATGAAGGGGGAGAGATGAACCATGAGAGACTATGGACTCTGAGAAACAAACTGAGGGTTCTAGAGGGGAGGGGGTGGGGGGATGGGTTAGCCTGGTGATGGTATTAAGGAGGGCACTTACTGCATGGAGCACTGGGTGTTATATGAAAACAATGAATCATGGAACACATCAAAAACTAATGATGTATGGTAACTAACAACATAATAAAATAAAATTTAAAAAAAAAAAACAAAAAAAACCCCACAATTGGTTATAAAAAAAAATTGCCTTATGCTCTATGCTTTTTTGTTGGTGTTACTTATTGTAGGTTTAGTTAATGAATATCTTGACAAAACATGATATTCAGAAAATGACATGTTTAAATGACCAGAGGAGTTGCAAACCTACGTGTCTGTGTGCTGTGATTTAGATTCATTACTTGAATTATTTCCTGAGTGAGTCATTTTCTTAGGTACATGAAAATAATTGAATTTTATGGCCATGTTTTTGCATATGTTAAATACAGTGTATCATATTTTTACAGTGCTTAAATGTAGGTGAAATTTACCTTATGTTTCAGACTTTAAAATATTCGTTAGAATACTTAAAAAGGAAAACTTTCAGCAATTCATTTTACTAACATTTGCTCTTTATATTTTCAGTTGCTGGCTTTTAACCTTTTGTGCCTCACAACTGGATTTTATCAGCCAATAGAAAAAGCAAATGGGTAAAATATTCGTGGCTTAGACAGCTTTTTAAAAAAGCTTTAAAAATGAAGAGTTAATATGTGTTAGTTAGAAATACACTACATGACTGACCTGATATTTCCAATTTTCATATCTTGTGGAAATGATAGCAAAGAGAATATGTGCAGTCCTTGACTTAGGGATACCCACGTCTGTGGTCTTGCCAATGGTGGCAGTGGCTATAAGATGTGGGGGTTTTTAACCACTGTTCACAGCTGCTTCGGCTGCAGATGTGCTAAGTGCTAAGAGACTATCTGACCTGGGCCTTGGGCATCATTGCACTGGAAACAGTGGCTGCCTGTCTGTCTCCCCATGCATAGCATGCGTCATAAAAAGAATATGGCTCTCAGAGCACCTGGGTGGTGCAGTCAGTTAAGTCTCCGACTCTTGGCTTCGGCTCAGGCCATGATCTCATCAGGGTCCTGGAATTGAGCCCCGTGTGGGGCTCTACACCCAGTGTGAAGTCTGCCCGGGATTCTCTCTCCCTGTCCCCCTCCCCCTGCACTCTCTGTCTCTCTAAAATAAGTCTTTAAAAAAAAAAAAATACGGCTCTCTTCTTTTACCCTACACTTCTCCTGTGCATGTAGAAGACCATAGATATGTTGTATATTCAATGTCCTAGACTCATTATAATGTGTCTTAAGAATAGAAGTGCTATTAAAAGGGATTTGGGTTTCCAGGATTTCTTACAGGTGTAACATAGAATGTATGCTCTATGATGTCTAGGTTAGACAGAACTGTACTGGACTTGAAGTCAAAAGAACTAGTCCATGCACATGTCCCTTGCCAGCTCTAAATCTCGGTTTCCTAATCTGTAGAATCACAATATCCTAGAATCTGAGTGTTATCAGTGACCTACAGGGCAATTTGGCACAAGCTTACACTCAGATTTCTTCTAGATCTTTGATACCTGGCCATCCAATGATAGGAAGCTCAATATCTCATTCTCTTCTCTCTGTCAGGTACATAAAGTTTTGAAACTCTTGAACAAAAAACATCTCCCCATTCTTTGTGTGCCATCTACTGGAGCAGAGAATACTAATGGGAATATTAATACCTGACCTGTCTGTCTCCCAAGTTGAGGGGAGGATCAGGTGAAATGAGAGTGAAAACAAAGTGATGTGTTGTAAAAATATTAAGTCTCATGATTACTACTGGGTAGTGCTTTTTCAACTAAGGGCTCAATGTAGGAGTTGACTACCATTTATATTAGTAAAATGTTTCCTATGATAAACTGAGCTTTAAATCTCTGACAACCTTTGGAGCCTTGCTTGTTTGTCAGATGGTCGGCCAGTGCTTCTAGGATTTTTGATACGGCCTAGTCTTTGAAAATTAAAGATCTTGACCCACAGTTTAAAAAACTACTGGACAAGACTCTTCTTAGGAAGACATTTAGATCCTTAGTGTACAGTTCCTATCATAACTGACTAACAGACTGTTGACACATGCTCACCTTGTCTCACGGTTACACGGAAGTGCCCACCTCCCCCTTATCCGCTGCGCCGGCTTATTACTTCTTGTTGTCAATCTCTTACTGTGCCTCATTTATAAAATAAACTTTATCATAGGTATGTAGGTATACTAGATGTATTAGGGATATTAGGAAAATCATAGTACATACGGAGTTTGGTACTGTCTGCAGTTTCAGGCCCCAACTGGGGGTCTTGGAACGTATTCCCTGAGGATGAGGGACGACTACTGTATGCTTCTGCCCCACAGTTCATGTTATTCTTGAATATAGTGCATAAAACTATTCACTGGGATAAAAACCTTCCTGTTTCATGTGCCAAAAGTGAATGACAGATTCAAGTGACTTTTGCTTGCATACCTTAATAGTTCTGTTTGGTGGTCACACAAAACACAAAGCCGTTTTGAGGTAAGTTTTGTTTTGTTTTTTAACATATTCAGTGACTTATTCTACAAGGCCTTTAATTATGAATATTTTTTCCAGTTGTTAAAACTAATCCACTAAACTAGAAATCTGTTTCTTGAAACACACACACATACATACGCACGTATACACACACACTTAGCATGGCTAAGTGTGTTGGAGATGCCAGTGATTTGTTGCTCTGTCCACAGCCCTTTCTGAGGGAAGTTTACCCTCACCCCTTCTTGTTTTGGGGGTAGACACCCCTGTCCCAGTCAGGTTGATAAGTGGGCGTCTGACCCAAGAGCTTCCTCAAGGGATCAGAGAGGCCAAAGACTGAAGCAGCTAAGAGATGGAGAGGTGAAGCCTGAGCTCGTGTTGGGGTTCAAGTGGTCGTGGGGGGCTGCCTGCAGTCTGAGTTCTGGGGGGACGGACCCCTGTGAGCAAGCTGAGGAGCTAGCAGGTAGAGAGAATGCCGCAAATGCAGCAGACACTTTGGGGGGAAGGGAGGGAATAGGAGAGAGGGAGAAAGACCAAAGACCCAGACCAGACCTCATGCAGTCCCTGAACAAGACAAAGGAAGCGATGCTGGTGATTTTCCAGATGTAATCTGCCTAAGTTCTACCTGCACAGCTCTTTCCTCTGGATGAGGTGTTTGTACTCTTCTAATAAATAGCACTCTGCTTGCATTAGCTTCAGTGGGGTTTTACCCCTGGCATCTGGAAGAACCCTGAAAGAACACTAAGGGTAAAGACGAAATATCAAAGGTACATCTTTGGCTGAAGCCTGCTACTGAATACTAACTATTCTGGAAATACTATTCTTCTTCCATTTCTACATCGTCATAATAATATATTCAGTAAGCATTTGTTTTTAACTTCTAGGCCCTCTTAAATTCTGTGATCGGGATTATTATTACTTGCTTTCCTTTTGTTGTAGAAATGAGAAGTGTGTTGTAAACCGATGGTGTTGGTTTTATTTCTACGGAGGAAGTCCATGTGCGTAGGTTAGTCTCGAATCTTGAAGTCTTGGATCAGGTTCGCCATCATTGTGAGGGCGTCCGTAGACCACTGCACTGTTTTCTGTGTCACAGCCTTTGACCAGCTGTTCGCAAGTATTTAAGAGTACGCCATCCATTATAAATTGTGTTTGGTACCTGTTAAACCTGTTAGGACTTTAGTATTTCACATTTAACAAGAGGACCTCAACTTTTGTACTTCTGTGTCCGATGTGAGCTCTCAAGGAGATACATGGTGGGTAAATCAAAATGATAATGCTTACCTGACATACTGGTACCTTTGGTTGTGCAAGTCTATTTTATGCATATTTTCTTAACTGCTTATTCTGCCTGAGTTTTCTTTTCTCCCTCACCATCCCCCGCTTAGGGAAAGGATAGTCTTCAGAATTGTGATTACACAAAGAAAGCATTCTCTCCGAACTACTATCTGTACTCTTGACAAATGCTTCTTATTAGAAAGGACTTTTAAAATAGTCTTAATTTGTCCCTATGGACAATTGGATTTTTTGCACTGTTATTGAGATAATGAGAGATGGTTTCAGGTAGTTTAGAAACTGTTGATGGATTTTGCTAGGAAGCACTAATGATCAGATGTGGAAGTCAAGCTCATCGTTCCCTTAGGTTTTCAGATCTTATATTCACATCCAACATCCCAAGTGTTGTAACTGAATGGAGCTCTCAGCTTACAAACACTTCCTCGACTTGATTTCCCCAAATGGAACCAAGTTCCTGTTTCTCCACAAGAGAAACAGAGGCTTTTTACTGGCATGTGATGAAGAGGCCAGTCATTTGATGGCCATGTCTTTGATCCTATTTTCCAAATGATTTTATTTTCTTATTTCTTTTGCTCATTCAGTTAACCAGGATAGTTACTCTACCATATGTAATACTGCACAGTTTTAGAAAAAGATACATTCTTTCCGTTCTGTAGATTGAGTCCCCCCCTTTTTTTTTTCTTAACACCAGTGTGATGACCTTGTTCACATAATAGGATTCCCCTGCTTTGTAAGTGTACAGACTCAGACATGTATTACTGGCCAGATAATACACAAACGAAGCATCACTGTATATGTCAAACCAAATTCTGATCTGTCAGAATGAGTTTTTAAGATCCAGTTTAAGATCCAGTTTAATATTTAATAAACTGTAAAGCTGAATACAAAAATAAGATATTTTTATCTTAAGGTAAACTGGTCCTCTGGCCTGATATTAGTAGCATAAAGAGAAGCCACTATACCAGTAATGGATGATAAAGTTTATATCTTCTAAGCCAAGATAGAGATCATAGGAAATTGGGGGAACTTGTTGAATGGGGCCGCTCCTTCTCTATGTAATTGTGCCTACCTTCTTGAGTGGGATCACAGTCTTCTAGGATGGTACTGGAATATTATTACATTGACACATGTATTTTTAAAGTCACAAATTACTTCAAGCTTGAGCGGGGACTCTTAGGTCCTGTGCTGAACTAATAATTCATTAAAATATTTTACTTTTTCAGTATCCCCAAAATAGCAATCAGGGCAATACTCATGGATACATGTCATTTGTAGAAATTCAGACCTGTGATTTCATGCCCCTTGAAGTTTCAGTGATCAGACGCGTTCTAGTCGAGTATTTCGGTGTTTTATAGTTTATTGAAGGTAGATAAACACTTTATATTTTGATCTTAAGAGGCACACAGCTGGCATTGGAATGAATTTACTTCTGATTAGAGAAAAACATCTTACAATTATTTTTTACACAATATTTTGTCAGAAAAATGTCTCTTCGAAATATATTGGACCTTGATAAGCAATGCCCTGATGTTATTGAGGACTTTTTTTTCAAATAGTAGGTGGATTTTTATAGAATTTTGAAGTGGACAGAAATATTAAGTCAGTTCATGTTCTGATTTTATTTTAGAAACGTGAGGACTTTTTTTTTTAAGTATTTTTATTTATTTTTGCGAGAGAGAGAAAATGCACGAGTGAGGGGAAGGGGCAGAGGGAGAAGCAGGCTCCCCGCTGAGCAGGGAGCCTGATGAGGGACTCGGCCCAGGACCCTGGGATCATGACCTGAGCTGAAGGCAGATGCTTCACCAACTGAGTCCCCCAGGCGCCCAGGACTTTTTGACATTATATCCTCCTCCCTGTGCCTAGCATGGTGCTTGGCACATAGTACTGAGTATTTAATAACTGACAGATTTCCTTGAAAAAAATTTTAGAACACATACAAGGGAATTCTTTTACGTCTACACTTACTGATATGTGTGGAGAAGAGTTACATCTGCTTCAATGAAATACAGAATTGAACCAGATGGTCTTAATGAAAGGTCATTCTCCTAGTGATCTGCTATCTTTGAAATGGGTCTGTAGAAATCTTTCCAACAGCCATAGCTTATTGTTTTGGAATTTTCAAATTATACTGTACCTTAATTTAGTAACACATCAATGAACCTGTCGTTGTCCTCCTCGTGCCTTTTTATTGAGTTACAGAAAAAACACTTTACCAAGTGGACACATTGTTTAATTTTGTTTTGCATTTACTAGATTGCAGTGTGAGGCCAATAAATTAAACTCAGGCAGTTCTGTTGCTAATTACACCAACTTCTCTTGAGTATCAGATATTCACATCCATTTTATGAATATGGTAGGGAGAATAACAACTGTAAAACAAAGCAGTGTGCATGTAAGTGACTGTTAGCGTGCATTTCAGAAAGGATGAATGCTCACCATATGGTACAATTACTGTGTCCAAGTTTTCAAATTAGCTTCTCTCATCCTCCTTATTACTGTCTTTAAAAAGAGAGGAAAAAACCCAACATGATTTATCTGCTCTGCAGCAGAACTCCTGACGCAGAACAGCAACCCAGTTCTGTCCAGTTTCCCGCAGCATAATAGAGGCTGTCGGACTTTTTTATACTAATTACTGTGTGAGCCTCAGATGAACCCCCTCGATTCACAGGGCTTTGTCAGGGGAGGGGCTGACAGTGTGTCTGCCCGTTTGCAGCTGTGCTGTGGCTTTAGCTTGCTTCACATTATGCTGCTTTTTAGACTTGACAGAAGGGTGGGCTTTTTTTTTTTTTTTTTTTTTTATTAAGGCAAAGCAGCCTTGTAGCGAAATGGTTTAAGCAGCTGCATTGTAGGGAAGCACAAAGAAGTTATTATTGTGTCTGTTTAGGGGGGTAGGACGGAGGGGGAGATACTCGGCTGCTGTTGATGCCGATTGTTGACTTGCCATCTGCCAGATAGGGAGAAGAAAAAAAATGACAGCTCCAGCAGGGTGTTCAAGAGGTTGTTTGGAGAGACGCATAAACATGTGCAGATGTCGAACTGAATAATGGCTAGAACTTGAGACGGTTTATGATGCTGCTGATGTTTGTGCATATACAGAATGAATGTATGTGTGGATTTGGTTAACCAAGGGTACATACTAATTATCATTGTTTTCCTGCCCGCCCCCCCTCCCCCTGATTTCGTTAATTAGTTTAGGGGCTTAATCCTTCCTCTTCTTCTCTTATTCACGTATAGTTGCAGAAAGCAGCTTCTCCTCTAAATGGCAACGCAAACTTTCTCCTTTGCCCATAGAGACGGCAGCTCATCTAGTCGGTTCATATGGGCTGTGAATTGTTAACTGAGAACAGGAGATTTGGGCTCGGAAGTCAGGCAGGTAAATGGCCACGCTTTTCATGTGCACACGAACAGTTTAACACTAGTCAGTATTGTCAACTATCACTTGAGACTGAATTGATTTGTTTTCTAGCCGACCACTAGGGGTGAGATAGAGAGTCCCGAATTTATGTTACCAAGTAATTCCGTCCTACTTTGAACTCAGATGTGACTAGTTGTGAAGCAAAGTTGTATGGGAACCAGGCCTTCTCGGTTAATACTCTTTTTTCTCTCGGTCGTCTTTGATTCTGTAAATGACAGGCATGCATTGTCATCGCGGAGTATGGGTTTGGCTGTAGGTTTCCTTCTGAACCCTTCTTGTCATTAGGTATTAGAGATGTGGTATCTCTGTAATTTTTTTAAAGGCTATGATAACACTCAGAGGGAACGTTTATTAAATACCTGTTTGATCACTTTGACCTTAAATAATCGAGAAGAAACAGTGATGTGAGGTCCAGTTTCTCAAAGGTGTTTCTGTTTTAGGACACCAAATTTTTGTAAAATTTTATTTTACATATTTATTTTTAAAAATGTTTGTCAAATCTTAAAATCAAGCACGATGTGAGTGAAATTGCTGGAAAACAAAAAGAGAAGCCTTGACTTGTCTTTCCCCCCTTTTTCCCCTATTTGGATTTATATTACCGAAAAAAAAATGTGTGTGGTGTAATTAAAGAGTTTTTATTTTAATTTTTGGTTAACTCCTGTTTTCCTAAAACATTTAGGGTTTTGTTGCGTAATTATGAAGCAGAAATGCCTAACGTGTGGCTGAAAGGCAAACGTAACTGACAGAGCTTTGTGACCAGAGTAATGTCTTTCTGAAAGGACCGAAGGAAGATTATCTGTTATTTTCCACTCTTCCTAAAGAAACAGAGGTCAGGTCTATTTAGAAAAACTTTCGAGCTCACTGTCAATTTCTCTTCAAGTGACTCTAATCTGTGTCTGCTGCAAAGGCTTAGAGACTTCATCAGCCACACTGGACCTTGCCTTTGTTCTGCTGTTGTATTTAGTTTTCTCTTTTATTTAGAGGCCACGTTTATGCCCATATTTTTGTATGTGGAATTATGTACAAATATTTGTAGTTTCACGGTCAGGACTGATATCCCTGCTAAGTCTGGGAGCAAGCAGCATGCTGTTTTCCAGGTAGGGGCATTATTAAACCGAGTGAGTATGGTGTGACAGTCGGGGTGCCAGTGAGTGGCTGAACAAAAGCAAGCTTGTATAAGAGCAAACTTGCAGTTCTGGCCTTTATTCGTCATGTCATATTACTTCTCCTTTTTTCAGAGCCGTTTACAGAATCTGATTAGTGCAGGCAAGTATACTTGCTAAGGGGATTAAAATATTAAAGGCAGAGCATCTTTGAACTTAACACGGACCACATCCCTTAGATGAGTGACTTTACAGAAGTCCTTTACCTACTTAAGGGTCAATTTCTTCCCTACAAGAAGGGCCATGAGAACTGCTAAGGCAGAGACCTTGTGAGGACTAAATGAGATGCTGATGTATTTAGAACGTCTGGACCCTGTGCCGTGGTAGCTGTTAGAAGAGTGTTTGGGTTTGGGGAGGTGTGGTGTGTCTGTAGGTCTGCAGGTCTGTAACTGTTGTGAGTGGGGCGTCTCCCAATGCTGGGAGTGTTGAGTGGAGAGCACGCACTATTCTCGAGGTCGTGGAAGAGATGTAAGGTGCTTTCTTAGAACCTTATGTCTGTTTGGTGATTTATGATTGTTTCATAAATCTGAAGGGAAGTTGATTGTTGAAAGAGAATACAAGAAAACTGTTGAATGTAGCTATTTTTGGGGTGTGATACGAGTGGTTACTCAGGCATGATTTCATATTGTATCTTATAAAATCATTTTCTACCTAAAAAATTCAGCCTGAGATTGCTGAAAACTGTATTTATTCCTTTAATTCAGTATTAATCTCATTATCTTAGAACTACATTTTTCTCTGCTATGGCCAACACTTAAGCTGTATTTGGGTTATAAATACAAATATTTTAAAAATAAAAACTAGATTTTCAGACCTATCACGCTAAGTTTAATGATTGTAGTGAACAAACAATCCTAAAAATAATGTTTTATCTCCTCGTGGAGTTTTAAAATATGATGTGATTATCCCGGCTCTTGATTTTGCAGACGAAGACACTGATGAGGCTCATACAGTGCTGAGTGCGGGGGTGGCACAGTGTTTCCTGGAGGGGAGAGGGGGCGGCTGTGGCCGGCGACAGAGTCCCTCCCGTCGGCGTAGGCTGGTTAGTGCCCACGAGTGTGCAGGTGGTTCCTCAAGGTTTTTCCTCTCCTCCCTGATTTTGGGTGAAGAGTCAGGGAAGGCTGCACCCGGGAGAGCTGCCCCGTCTGGCTGCTGAAGTGGTTAATAGGACTGGGTATAGTGACTAAGGACTTCTGTTTTGGTTTTGAAGAATAAATTGGTTACACTTAAAAAAAAAACCAAAACAAAAACCAAAAAACCGTCAATCTGAATGCTGTAGAACACGATGCTGGCTTCTCAGAAGGAGATTTTAATATCTAACAGCACATGGTGATAAATGCCAGTGTTCATGTACAGATAGTTAAGTGTCATCATTTAATTTTCTTTTTAATAATGGCCTCCCCAAAACAACTTCCAATACCAAAGAAGTGGAAATATCCCAGAGCCCATGAAATGTAGCGCCACAGATGAGGAGGAGACTCTCCCACTGTGAAGACATAGGAGTGAAACTGGTGCTTGGTGTATTTTCAGGATAATCCAAAAAGCCTTGAGGAACTTCTAGCGTTAATGGTATATAGATGCATTTGAATTGTGCCTCAGAAAAATCCTGCATGAATAGTAATTTTTAAAAATATTGGCCAGTATGTTGAAAACAGAAGAGTATTTCTCTGTCTGACATATTCTTTAAGGCATCTTGCTAAATATTTTGGCTTAAAATTTTTAATGTGTTTTAGTTTAAGAAAATCTGATTAAAGATGTTGGTAAACTTGGTAGCACTTTTTAGAACAGAAGATGATTAAGATACAAAGGCAGAAAGGCAGAAACCGTGAAGTTCGTGTAGTTTTTGGCTGGGCAAGTCACTTATTTGCTTGAGACTGGAAAGTCTCAAAAGTTCATAATTTTATACTTTTAAGTGAAAGCACAGAGAACAGCAGCTGTTGTTTCCTGGCATCTCTCTGAGGAGATATTTAAACTTAAGTATATATATTTATTACAGAAAAGAGTTTTATGCAATGACCTTCTTTCCCTTCTCTGCTTTTACATTATGTTCCATTGACTCTTAAGCTAACTCTGGGTACTTTTTGTTTTAGTTAAATAGGTTTTGGAATGTAAGAATTTTTTTCTTTGACCTTAAATTTTCCATAGTATAGTATAATTTAAAAAGAACACTACTGTTTAGTGCCCGTAGCACATATTTTAAGAACCCTGTTTAGTCAAAGTCACGCCAGGTACTGGTATAGTTCCTGAAGGGAGAATCATCATCCCTTAACTTGGGGAAGCAAGGGCTTTTCTTAAACATAAATACAAATTCTATATGAGGGTGTATTTCCACTCAGTGGGAACCATATGTGAAAGTAAAGTTTGTTATTTACCTGCTTATAATAATTTTTATTTCCCTTCAGGAGCTCACTCACTGTAAGACCGCTCTTTGGTTTGGGCTGGGTTAATTGGGGGGCGATGGTGGTGTGCGGTTGGATGGTCACTGAGTAACTTACACGTAAGACTCTGACGTGAAGATTAGTGCTTTTTATATTCTTCAGTTAAAAGTTTGCCATGTCTCTGTAGTATACAGGGCTGGTTATTCAGCATTGTGTATCGAGTGTTTTGTACATCCTAAAAACATTCTTTGACAAGCAAATGCCAGAAGACTTTTTTCCTACTTTGCATGCAATAGGTGCTTTCTGAGGAAAAGGAATAAAACACCCACTGCACATTGCATTAGGTCCAGGAAAGGAAATTGATAATCCTCATGCTCTGTGAAGATTTTTACAGTTTTAGAAGCAGTATGAAAATTAGGTCAGTGCTTTGACCCTACCCTACCCATTTGTCATTTGTCTTATATTTTATTAATAAATGAGGGGTAGTTTGGTGCTGAATATTAATCTCTTTGAATTACTTTATCTTTACTCAAAGATTCGAATGTTCTGGTGTCCTGCAGTTTTTAAATAACAAATTACAGACACCATTATGACAGAAACTTAATAGAACTTAAGAGAGTATACAGTGCAGAATCATTTATGTAACTGCATTTCATTGGATTTTGAATGACTTTCATGACTGATACCTCAAACCATTTTCCTTCATGATGCCTTGATTTCAAGAAAATCTTTCAAACTTACTGGAAACTCTGGGAAACAAACACTCTTAAGCTTGTAGAGGTACAGGTAATGATGAGGAAAGAAATACGTATGATGAGAAATATGCCCATTTCAGGTTTTCTTAAAAGATGGTTTTTATGGGAAGGGTAGGTGGATTGTTTTCTGAAATTTCCTGTCTATGTGTTAGGTAATACTGCCCTCAGAGGGCCAAGGTAAGTAAATTCATTTTTAACATTGAGAAGCAGCTTTTCTGCTCTTTATCTGATCGATAAGCTTGCTTTGCGGAGGCGGAGTGGACTTCTTTGAATAACTGAATGGTGTTTGATTTGTTCTGTTCTTTTGAATATGTTTGCCGTCCCTGCACTTGCGTGTGCTGACCACATCAAGCCCATTCAGCCTTTTTCTGAGAACATGAAGGCAGACGACGGACCACAGACTGCTACATTAGATCAGTTTACAAAGGGGATAAGAAAATTACCTAGGAAAGTTAAGATGATTTCACTTGGGTGTCTTTTAGCTTTTTGTCTCTTGGATAACAGATACTCTCTTACTCAAAATTATTTGAACCACACTTTTGAATATCTAGCCCAATTCATTGAAATGAAAACCTTATTTTCCCTTCAGTTTTATAAACCTAAGCATAATCACAGCTTTACAGTACAAATCAAGATTAATTTACTTCACTGGATATGTAGTTGTTACATGTAAATATAAAATGTACTACCAGTTGAAATATGGTATCATTTCTAAGTATTTATGAAAGCCTAACATTAATGTATGGTTTAACACATACCAAAATTCAGAGTGGTTGAGGTTAAATAATTAACTTGCACAATAAAAAAGGAAGAGTAAGAAAGGCCTGTTATAAAAGTAGGGAGTTGTATACTCTTGTGTTTGCTTTTTGTATGTGCTAACCTTTTACGAGATAATTTGAAAGAAACATGGAGATGTTTAGTAGTAGATCCAGTGGGGTGCTTGATTTTTTTCCCCATAGATTTACTTGATATTGAATCAAGAAAGACTGTTTCTGTGACAGCATTATCTGTTTTTAACAAAAGAGTTCAATTGGTTGAGTATAAATGATATGTAACTCATTGTTATTGGTAATAATGGGGGATGAAAATAGGATATAAGCAAAGTGAATAACAAAAATTGAAACTTTTTCCACAAAAAATCAGCATCTACTCTGCTCAGCTAATGTGAAACAGTGATAGTCGGGCCAAATGAGATGAACAAATTACACTTTATTTTAAATACTCCACTTTTGTGTAGTTTAATATGCTTATGTTTATTAAGCACTTACTCCATCTTTTTTGGTTAGCCGTACTTTATTCATTTAACAAATGCTGTGTAATGCTCAGTATTAGCCAGACGTTGTTCTGTGTACTTCAGAAATATATTTTTTAAAGATTTTATTTATTTGAAAGAGAGACAGAGAGACAGAGCATGAGCAGAGGGCAGGAGCAGAGGGAGAGGGAGAAGCGGGCTCCCTGCTTAGCAGGGAGCCCGATGAGGGGCTCGATCCCAGGACCCTGGGATCATGACCTGAGCCGAAGGCAGACGCTTAACCCCTTGAGCCGCCCGGGTTCCCCCCTCATAAATATTAATTCAGTTCTTCTAAATTGTCCCCATTTTCCAGAAGAAGCAGCTGAGGCACAGAGATAGGAAGCAGTATGCCCAAAGGCACACAGCTAGTTGGTGGTAGAGTTGGCGTTTGAACTTCAGAGTATGTGCTTCTCACCACTGGTGGTAATATACTTCCTCCTTTTGAGGGCTTGAGCAGTGTGGCAGGGCAGGATTTTGTTTACTTAGCAGATCTTTATTCAGACCTCAACTCTGTCCTTGGCTTGCCTCAGCATGGCTGTGCAGAGTGAGGCTACTCTGGCACCTGTCTCTCTGTGTCGCTGTGGGGAAGTCATGGGGGTGACACCTGAGCAACGTGCATGGCTCTGTGCACTTAAGTGTCCCCTTCATCCTGCCTTTTAGCACTTCTTCTGTTCACCCCTTACCTGCTGTGAGACAAGTCTCGGTCAGTATACGGCCTCGGAAAAAACGAAGGGGGAGGAGGATGGGGTTGGGAAGGCCAGGGATTCGGCCCCAGAGGGATAGAGTTTGTGGTTTGATGTGGTGTCATTTTTGGGTCTTGTGCTCCTGGAAATTTATTACAGGGGACACTCAGTAAGTCTGAGATAAAACCTTCTGCTTTGTTGGGTTTTATTCTACAAGGCAGTGATTTGAATATAGGGGTGGGAGGGTTGAATCACCTGAGGGTTTTTTCAGATGGCGCCGCCCTTCTCCCGATGACCACGCGCTGCTGCCAACTCCCACCACCTGCCCTACAGAGACATTGATGGTTGTAAATGCTATCCATCGGATGTGTTCTAACAGAAACATGGGTTGAGCTATGCAGCGTTGTGTTAGAGTGAGATTTCCGTTTGAGAGAGCTTTGCTGACATGAGTGTGGTTTACGTAGTGGTAGGTTTATTTATTCAATTAATGGATAAATACCAGCCGGCTCTGTGGTAGGTGCTAGAGGTGCATAGTGAGTAGGCTGGTGTTATGGACTCCCTGCCTCCATATTTGATATTCACTAAGGCTATTTACTGCAGTGAATATATAATGTAGGAGATTACATTAATTTAAACATTTAGGGAATATGGTGTGGCGAAATGGAAAATATTTCTAATAAAGAAGTTGTAAAATGTCTTCTTTTAAAATTTGTCCGTTTCTTCGAAATTGTTTAAAGTTCTGTGGCCCTAGCTACTTTGTTAAAATAGTACGGGAATGACCGGGTGTTTAATGCCCCGTGTGGAGTTGGAGACTTCTTGCTATCATGCAGAAAGCAGATTAAAGAGAAGGCTCTGCTTTCACTATCTACAAGGGCGTAAATGTAAGCAAAATAATAATTTAGCTCACATTTAACCCAGCAGGAAGCTGAGTGCAGATTGAGTAATTCTCCACAACATATCTACTGCTATGTAAACTAATCTCACGGTTTATTCTTCATTAAATTGCCAAGATGCTGTTTTTCTGTTGGCTAGTTTATGTGGATGCTTTTTGTTCTCTCTCTTTCTTCTCTGTCTTTCCATTCACCTTGCTTTTCTCGCAAAGTAAAACTGAACACTGTAATTCTTTTAAGATGTTCTTAAGTTTAAAAGGATAATTAGTTAAGTATCACAGTTTTGAAGTGTAGTGTTTTCAAAAAACAAAGGAAACCGGGATTTGATTAACTAATTTACAGAATACCTGGAAACAAATACCGGAATGCTAAAAGATAGGTGATCATTGTGCGGTGTTCTGGAAAAGAGAGGAAAATGATAAAGTAGGTGAAGTACCGGCAGGCCACTGTTCTGACCTTAGAGAAGGTCACTCTGGAACATCTGTGGTATTTAGCAAGTGGGTCCTTTTCTCGTCACTGCTTCAGCTTCAAAGCAAAACATGGGCCCCAGCCTTCTTTAGGAAGGAGATATGAAAACTATATCTAATATAAAAATGACAAGTTCATGCATTATGCAGTGGAAGCACAATCTCTTGACTATAATATACTTTTCAAAATAATCATGGAGGAGCATATGTGGGAAGGCAGAGGAATGTGGGTACATCTGGAAAGCTTTTAAGGCATCTTGGAAGCACAACGCAAAATCACCAAAATTGTAAACACCTTCCATCTGGTCAGTTGCAATGGTAACATTGACCAGTACAAGAGCAGACAAATCTCTCAGTGACCTTATGTGACAGCCAGACAAGCAGGGTGAAATCATCATAAACATTTGAGTGTTTTGCAATATGACCTCATTAATCAATACTGTGCAGAAAACCATGAGAGAAAAAGAATGCTCAGGCAGGATCTTGAAACTTGAAAGGCTCAGGTGTGTTACATGTTACGCTAGGTGAAAGAAGCATCGTAAACGATTACCAGGCCTCCGCTTGTATTGTCATGAGGCTTCCAAGAGGAATGGGTGCAGGGCCTGATCTTGGAACCAACGCAGCAGCAAACCAGTTCTTCCACGAAATGTTGAGGGATCCTATGCTGATATTCCTGCCACGCCCTTTCCCCGCAGGAATGCATCAGACCACAGATGTTAGGGAGCGTCATTCCACAAGGCACATGGGGTGCCCTGGGAAATGCCACACGTGGGAGATGCTGCCACTCCTTGGTATGACTTCCTAGATCACGAAAAACTTCTTGTTTTGCATTTTAATTGCCCAAAGCATCCACTTTTCTGCAGTTCTCACAGCTGCCCGCTAGGCTTAGAGCACCACGAGGGCAGGTCCTGTGCCTGGATCCGCCACGCCTGCGTTCTCCGTGCACGTGCGCATTTTGACACTCAAACGATGTATTTTTGAATGAATGAATCTATCAGAAGCCCATTTTCCCCGGTTCTAAATAAAAGTGTTTCAAGAACCTTGTTCTCTGAGCTGTGACGCTTTGAGCTATGAACAATACCTGAAGATGAGGGAGCGGGGCGGAAGTGTGTAGTGTTTTGGGCATGTGTGGTAGACCCCACCCAATTTTCAGAGAGGATGGAGACACAGCCAGAGCTGGTCGATGATGGTCAAGGAGATTGCACAGATGACACCGCAGAGTGTGACCTGCAAGGGAAGACTATGCTTGAAAGGACTAATAAAAGGGGAATGACAACCCAAACCTCTGCGTTTGTAGGAGCTGAAACACCTAATCAACAGATCTAGTAAGCTGGTAGAATATGCAAAAGTACTTTCATTTTTTAAAAAAGTTACGTTTCAGATTGTCCCTTTGAGTTGAAAAATTGTTACTATGCTAGCTCATTGCAATGTAGATAATACAAAAAAAAAATCCTTAGGATTATCTTCAAGACACTTGTAAGAGAGGACGATGATAATTTCAGTGAGAAATTCTACTTCTTTTATTCCCTGAGACACATTCATAGGGCTTTTACTTAGATCTATTTGGAATAGAACACTTGCAATGCACTATATAAAAATGGAACAGACAATTTCAAAGATTGCAAATGTTTTGTTATGTTTATCACCATGCATTTCCGCAGTAACTATATTTGGCTGTATGATTTTTAAGATATTTAAGACATAGCACACTATTGTGAATTATATATTCAGTATTTGTTTGTGGTGCTAATATTTATTTATGAAGATCGACTAGTGGAAAAAAGATTCTGCTATATTTTCTCTTAGGTGGTTCATGTGTAAATTAGTTGTCAACAAGCAACTAAATACGTAACTATATTGTGAACGATGAAATTAATCGATTTTATACTGCTATCAACATTAAACCTCTTTTTGTCTTAGGTAAAATTTGTCCCATGAAGACTTTTACTTAAGACTAAAGCTTTCTTAAAGTCATATAAATCTATTTTGACTGAAAGCTGCCATTTTTGGGTTGAAAAGCTCTTCTTGGGAAATTTTAAATTATTTGATTTTCATGGTCCTGTACCCTGTGTATATCATTTAATAAAAATGATTCAGAGAGATCTGAGATTTTAGCTCTTTTTTTTTTTTTTTTTTGGAAGACTAGTTACTCTGATATTCTTACCCCTGTCTTGAAAAAGAAGTATTATTTAATTAATTAATTAATTTTGATGTGGGATAGCCTTTTCATTTCTTTGGAGAGGATTCAAGTTTTATATACCCGACACTAGCTAAAGAGACTTTGGTTTGGGGGGTGATAGAGTAAATTTATTACTGATGGTTGCCTGTTACCTCATTTATGACCATATTCGTGCATGAGTGTACTACTGATTAGTGGAATATTTAATGCAAGCTTGAAGATGAGTTGTAAATGATATGGCCATAAATGACAGTGGTTCCACTATTTAATAATAACAAAATCTAACTCACGCTGCACTCAGGTGAGTGCTTTCATGTCCTGTCCTTCAGTTTGCTACAATTACGCTTCTTGGGTTTCAGATCAGGAGGCTAGGAGTAGAGAGCTTAAAGTTCCCATGGCTGAGAAGTGGAAGAGCCAGGATTCAGACCCACCCATGCTGGGAAGCTGCAGCATAACGCTCGCTCCGAAGCATAATGTTGTCCTTCCCAGAGCACTTGAAGAGGCAGAGCAGGGAAAGAACTGAGGCCCCATTGGAGAAGTTTCTTGATCCTGTATTGACCACGATTATTTGTTGTGACTTTTATTACACAGCATAGCGTTTGTCTTAAGTAGGGTTTCTTTTGTTCTGAAAATGTGACCTGCATGCCTTACGCGGTGGTAAGATGGCCCGTTGCTTGTTTGTATAAATACTGTTGGCTCTCCCCCTCTGTAAAGAATGAAGGTGTAAGGTTATTTGTTATTAACAGACACAGTGAGTGTGGATATTATTCATTTTCCCCCTCTGAGATGACAAAGACAAACAGTAATGTTTTAAAAATGTGGATTGTGATTAAACATGGATATAAAATACAGAGAATATATATTCTCAGGAAAGCTGAGCTTATAGTGGTTTCGGCTTTATGATGAGACGGTGGTGCCTCCTTCCCGACACGCGCTCGCCCTCTTGCTCCGGGAGTGATTAGCTTGGGAAGCCTATGTGACAGCACGAGCACGTGTGAGTGGCTGTTGGTACTTTCAAAAGCTGTGTCCCCTGAATCTCTTAGAGAAATCAGAATTTCAGTTTGCTTGCAGTATAGTTGTTGGTAACCAGCGTCATTCATTTTCTTTGTATTTTATCCTAGGGAAGAAGCTTATCTTAAAAATGATGCTTAAGCGTTTCTTCTAATTAAATTCTAAATGATCATGTGTGTAGGATTTGTGAAAAACAGTACTACACTTGTACAGACTTCTTTTCAATTGGATTCTATCTCTGTCTATTTTAATGACACCTTAGTTCATGCACCTAATTGTGTTTCGAGCATAGCCCATGCCAGTGGAGATGAGGCTGCCAGTAGACGAAGGAGTCTTTCTGCACTGTTCTCAGCCTGTACGTACTTGACTGCACATCTAATTGTCTACTTCTTGCGAAGTTAGAGTTGGGACCAGGTTCTGGAACACAGCCTTGCTGTACAAATGCATGAATGCATGAATCAAATATTTATCAACATAATTCACTTATGGGGATACCAGCTGAATCATTTCTAGGGGTTTTTTTTCCCACTGGTATGTCTAAACAAATCTAGGCATTTCCTGGTTATTCTAGATGTAAGACCATTTGAACGTTTTCCTCAGTCTGCTTTTAGTCCTAAGGTATACATTTGCACTTTTTCAAAGTTGAAGTCATCAAAAAGTGCCAAAGCAGGAGCTAGAAACCTGATTCTCAGTGAAGTATTAATGGAATAATCTGTAGTATGTGAGGATTGTCAAATACAAGTGTAATTTGAAATTAGGTGAACAGTAGGAAAGGAGCACTGTCAACTTTGTTGGATAACCCTGAGTTGAATGCATATCACTAATAACGAGGATCCACTTGAATACTCTATCAAAATATTTAGGTGCAAAATGAGTATGAATTTAAGCTCATACCATCTCCCATCTGAGGTTGTTATTAAAGATTAAGCCCGAGAGCCAAAATATTAATTGTACTCAGCTGGAGAAGTCAAAAATGTCCTCTGTGGCCAACATTCACTCAAAAACACTGAGGTTTTTTATTTGTTTTAAGAGCTTACAGGAAATAAATTATTAAGTAAAGTAAGAAAGTTGGCAAAAGTCCAGATTCTGAAGTCAGTCGGTTATAACCACGTGAAACTGTGACCTCTAGTAAATAGCCTTTCCAACCCCACATTTGACAAACAGGATTCTCTCCTGTTGATGAGAGTAGGTGGATCTTTTCCTTTGCGTTCGTAAGGTGTTAACTACGTGTCTCTGTTACCACTGATGCCGAGAACTTAACTGACCAGTAGGGTTTGGTTTTGTTTTGGTTCTATAAACAAGCCTTTGGTTAGAGTGCTAAGAAACCGCAGTAAGTTTTCTAGGGCCGCCGTAACAAATTACAACAAATTGGGTGGTTCAAAACAAAAGACAGTAACAAATTCTCTCACCGTTCTGGACACCAGAAGTTAGAGATCCGGGTGTCAGGCAGGGTCGGACTCCCTCCAGAGGCTTCGGAGGAGAATCTGTTCCTTGCCTTTCCAGCTCCTGGTGTCTCCAGGTATTTGTAGGCTGGGGATGCGGCGCTGGGTCACGGGGCCTTCTCCTCCCAGAGTGTCCAAGCCCCCTCTGCCTCACACGTTCGGGGATGTCTGTGATTGGATTTGGGGCTCACCCAGCTCATCCAGGATAAGCCCCTCTTCTCAAAATCCTTCACTTGATCACCCCTTTTGCCATCTTCGGTAATATTCCCAGGTCCCGGGCATAAGGGTGGGTACATATCTTTTGAGGGGTCATCATTCAGCTCACTACAGAAGCCAAAATATCAGGATCCCTGTTGGGAAATATGCTGTTTCCAATATCAAAACACATGTACTTCAAAAAGCATAAAGCCTCCAGCCAAGGAGTGTGAGAAAGAATTGAAAGCACCCTTCCTGAAGGGAGATAGAAAGTTGGGAAGAGATTGTGCTGGAAATTCCGTCCAGGTGTGGCTGTGACGCTTGCTGAAGGTTTATTGTGATAGCACATAGAAGTGTTGAATCGGTACCCCGTAAATGGCTGCTGCTTTTTTAAACAAGACTTTCGCCCCGTTACAACCAAGCTGTCTCTTAAATTAGTTGAAACCTATGGGCTATAAATATCAAAGTATGGTACAGCTTGGTTTTAATACAGCATGTGTAAATTTAGGTGTAAATGCTATGTTTAAAATACAAGATGTGATTGACTTTTAGCAGTCTCTCTTAAAAGGCTGGGTGGCAGAGAGGGCACCTTTGTTCTGGGCACTTCGCCCCATAAAAGCAAGGACTTTTTGGCCATATTTTTAGAACGGCTTGAGAACATGTTCCTCATCCAGACTCTCACTGCCCCAACTACCAAGTCAGTGAGGAGAGTGTGCAGGTCCCTTTTCATGACCAGCTGGACAAGGTCCCCAACGCGGCAGGAACAATTCTGCTTTGCCATCAGGGTGCCTGGTGGCCTGTCATGGTATCATGGAAAGCTATGACTTTTTATACTCTCTGGAGCTAGGAGTCTTCTTCTCTTCTGGGCCTAGTAGGGGGCGGTAAAGCTTGCTTTTTTGCTTTATTCCCTACCTTGTGAATTTGTGTCCTCGGTAAGGCCCAGTTCTTTGGCAGAAAAAGAATCCCTTCTTAGTTCTACTTTTGGAATTAGAAAATAAATATTTAATTAGGCCAACACATCATGCTATTATATGAACTTGAGAACATTCCTGGGAACCTATAAAAAAGGATCTGCTTTCAGGAAGTTTTCAGAAGCCTTCTCTGAATTTTAGGGGTTGCCTGGAACCTGGTGTAGTACTGGAATAGAAAGTCCAAGAGTTCGAGTCCTTGTGTTTCTTATGTTTTTGGTCCACTACTGTGTCTCTAGGACCCAGAGCAAATAAATAAGTAAATGTACTCTGTCCTGAACATCTTCTTAGGAAGTCCATTCATATTATAAACAACGATCAAAAATCAAGAGTCTTAAAGTTGGAGATCCACTGTTAGCTTTCTGTGACAGTACAATTTTTGACTGATTTAACTGAATCAACTCAAAATTATTATTCAAAATTTGTGAGAAATAATACTTTTTATTTTATCAGCAATGTAAATTTTGACTTTTCAATTTTATTCCTGACTGCGAATGACTCCTGCACTGTCTTGGTGTAATGTATTATATGTCAGGGATACATAATAGATTTTTATTTATATTTATTTATTTATTTTTTAAAGATTTTATTTATTTATTTGACAGTGAGAGAGGGAACACAAGCAGGGGGGGGTGGGGGAGGGAGAAGCAGGCTTCCCGCGGAGCAGGGAGCCCGATGCGGGGCTCGATCCCAGGACCCCGGGACCATGACTTGAGTCGAAGGCAGACGCTCAACGGCTGAGCCACCCAGGCGCCCCAATAGATTTTTTTTTTTAAATAATTTTTGGCAGCCAGAAGTCTTGCTGTAGACCACATAAAATATTCTAAATTTCCCAAGATTTGTTTAACAAAAAAGATAGAAGATTTATGTGCTGGTGTTCTGTGTCTTTCAGCTGAGCCCATGACAGCATTAGTAGCTGACGGGAAATTATTCTTAGAAATGAAAATTTGATGTTTATTTCTCTTAATTTCATATTTCTTGAATATGTGTTTTCAGTACTTTCATAAAATGAGAAATAGTGCTATCCCATTTTTCTTCTTTTAAATTTTTTAGATGAATTTGTTTTATCTTTTGTATACTTATTAAACTCTTGCTTATTTTTTAGCTTGATAGACTTAGAGCATCTGATATCAGTATGAATCTGTTACTGTTTTGCAGGAGCTTTTGAAATCTAAATATGATATTACTAATTAGATGTTTAATATCTAATGATTTTAAATTTTATGTAGGAGTCCATAAGTAAAAATGGAAAAATAAAGTAAGTACAATCAAGAAAGGAACTTGCTTCATCTTTGTAATGGGAAGTGTGAATTTAACATTCTGGTTTTGTAAATTTGGCATGTGTTTATTAACCTTAGGGCCATATATTTTCACTAAAGCGAAGTGAGGAGGGGGGTCAAGTTTTCTTTTTCTTTCCCTTTAAGTGCTTTTTATGTGCTGGGATGATATTTGTATGCATCTCCTTCACGTATTCGTTCATTTGGTAGATTATTATTTAACATCTACCAGGTGGTAAGCACCAGGGTGGGCAGTTGAAGTACATCACTGCAAGGAAAAAGAACTGACAGTAATTAGGACCAAAGGGGAAAATCAAGTTTTGAAGCAAAAATTAGAACATATCTGCCATTGTGACCTTGATGGCTTCCCAGTGCTTACTTTTCTGATGATACTTGCCTAACCAAATGTGTCAACACTTGGAAGATCAGTATAACTCACTGAAGCAGTGTTTTCTAAAGGATCCATGTTTGATGTTGCAAAATCATGCATAGTGTGTAAAAGATTCATTCAATGTGTAATAGAGACCAGTGGATTTTCACATAACAGTAGGTTTCTTGACGTGGTTTCAAATTCCACACTGCAGTTAACCTCTCAGAAAACCTCAAAGAAAGAGAGCCATAACTGTCCCAATACTCCTGCCCTTTGCAGCTGCATACCTGTTGAGCCAATCTCTTTCCTGTATCTTAAACCAAAACAACATACCACAGTAGAGTGAATACAGAAGCAGATATGAGAACCTGGCTATCTTCTGTGAAGCCAAACATCAAAGGGTTTTTTTTTTTTTTAAATGGAAAGAAGTTCTGCTCTTTTACTGATTTTTTTGTTTTAGAAAATATAATGATTTTCACAAAAATGTTAGTTATATTACACGTAATAAGTTTATTGTTATTTTTAAAGGAAGTAATAAAGGCATTTGAATTTTCTTTTCAGTTCCTAATATAGTAAACATAGACATAATCTACCTAAATAGATTGTTGGAGTTGTCAGTGATGGTTAAGGGTGTAAAGAGGGGTGAGGTAAAGAGCTTGAGAACTGCTGATCCAGAGGCACACCCCATATCTGAAATGTATGTTGGGGTGAGACTATGGAGTTGCTTACGTTTTATGCTAAGAGATTTGTACTAAACAGAGTCAATATTTTTGAGCAGAAAACGACGTAGATCAAAGTGGTACAGACGGAGGATTAATCTGGAAGGGATAGATGCATGAGGATGGAAGGGGGGAGAGCAAGGCAGGGGGGCAGGCACAGCTCAGCAGCAGGAAGGCAAGGTGTGAGGGCCCCCTTTGGGTTGGGCTAAATGAGACATACGTGAAGGCAGTGCTGGCCTAGCTGAAGGAGAGGGAGCCAGCCCCATGTTAGCCTGAGTTGGGCAACTGGGGTCCAGGGAAGAAGCTGACTTGTAGGGAAAGTGGAACTGGGTTCAGTTTCTTGCAGGACTCTGATTCAGCATTTGAGATCGAAGAACCGGGTAGAAATATCCAGTAGAGAACTGACAATTTTGAGACCAGATAGCCTTCCATCTCTTATGGTGTCATGGAGCACCTCTGTTTCTTAAAATTCAGTCAAGTCGCTTCTTAGGTAAGCAGCTTGTGATCTGGTTGCTAAAAATGTATATTTTGATAGCTAGGTGATAGTTTATATCAAAATTTGATACATATGCATTTATTGACTATTATGTGCTCGGCCTAGTACCATGTGTTCTTACAGTTACTACTCTTTGTGTGAGTGTGTATAGTTTTTAAGCTCTGTTAACCCATGTTCTTTCATTTTCTTGACTTATTTACAGCATTTTACAGAAGATAATTTCCCTATTCAGAACAATAAAATGTTGTTTAAACAAGTTATGATAGAGATTTAACAATGAAAAGACTTTTCCCCCTTTCTTCCTAAAAAATGATGCAATTAGTCAGTAGTACATGGAAGATAAACATCTATTTCATGTTCCTCCTTATGATAAGTGTTTTTCATCGAAATTCCTTGATACCGTATGTGGATGATTTACCAAGGCTTTTTAAAATGGTTGAAATATGCTCTAACAACCATCTGATAAAATGAAAAACTGAACAAAATGTGTACTCAGATGAATGATTCTCTGAAGAAATAATGGTGCAAATGAATTATCAAAGTGTGAAATCATTAAAAACAAAACATGTTTGAGTTTTTATTGAATCTTAATTGCAGGCTTATGTATTTTCTTTTGTAAGCTAAGTTAAAAGAAAATTGCCTAACTAAATTTTTAGAGGCCAGTGTTGTGGGACATATATCGTACCATAATTTATTTTTCACATAAAAGCTGCTGTTCATTTTTTTCCCCAGCATTAACATGCATGCTTTCCTCATGTAGGAGAATATATAAAAAACTGGAGGCCAAGATATTTCCTTTTGAAGACAGATGGCTCATTCATAGGATATAAAGAGAAACCTCAAGATGTGGATTTACCTTATCCCCTCAACAACTTTTCAGTGGCAAGTAAGTCCATTATAATTTTTGATTCACCTTTATTTATTTGCATGACCTCATGTGTCAGCTATCTTACAATATAGGAGAAGCCTATGAAAAAGTTTAGGCTTGTATTTAAGTGCAGGGAAGTTTTCAGCTTTGATACAATTTCAATTCCTTAGCATAGGGATTATTGATGATATATGGTCTTATATAATACAATATAGTTGAATATAGAACCTAAATTTGATAAATACAATTCCCCAAATATGTACCTCAGGTTTTTTCTTTATAAAATGTAAACAGGGACCTTTGACCTCCGTTGCTAAGTGAACTTGGTTGTTAAGATTGTTGCAGGACCTGGTACATTTCTAATCGGTTTCCTGTCATGATCTTAGCTCTTTTCGTTGATCATAGGATGAGAAACAAGTGATTACTTCAGAAATTGTTTTCTGGGGAGATTTTATGTTTGAAGTTAAATTTTTCTTCCTTACAAGTATCTAAGAAAAATGTTTGTAATGAAAATTTATTTAGGAATTATATATTTTCTTGACCATAGCCCAGAATAAACTGAAAGATGCTGCTTCTGGTGATTCTGGCAACAGTTATCCTCACTGTGTTATGACCAGGCTCTTCGGGCTGGCTGTATTAATTAATCAACGAAAGGGTTGTCTGGTGTTAATTCAGAAATAAAGCATTTGAAAAAGTAATGTTAGGTTAAAATAAACTTGCATAAGAGCTAAAGTCTGTACCATTGAGATAAAATCTTTAGCCAGACACCATTCTTAATTTTGATTTTGGTTATATGTTGTTTTCTGTTAGCTACATCTGAAACAGATAGGAGGTAAAGATTGAAGCAAAAAAATTAAAATGAATAATATCAAATAGGAGCAGAAAAAAAATGCAAGATAACAAAAGTCCTTGAATGTTAGAAAAGTCATTTTAAAATTGGATAGAGCCCCAGCCTTTTTTATGGATACTATCTTTTAATTTTTTTAAAGAATAAGATAAAGCAGTAAACCAAAGGGTTTGTGAAATCAGTTGAGTGGCAAGAATACTAACTTTAAAAACAAACAAACAAACCCAGACACCTCTCTGTTTCTATAAATGGATTTTTATATAGGGATTTCATTTTTTAAGAAGTGAGAACACTGTTAATATGTACGTATTAGTTAAGGAAACCATTTTTCCCCCCACCAGAATGCTCATTAGATATTTATGGCTTTCTTTTAGTAGTAAATGATTTTTAAAACCCTGTTGTCAATTGAAATAATATCTTGTATATTGCATTGACTTAAGAGCACATTTTCATTCTAGAGACTTTTGGACTAGCATTTGCTTCAAAGTGATAGAAATTGGCTTTTAAAACACTAGCAGCACACGTTATCTCCTACATAAAGCCAGTACAGTTCTTAGTTTCTCTATTTTACTAGCAAATGGTATTGGTTTGTCTGAAATAATTTACAAAAGTACAGAACTCCTGTATCTGCTGATCAAAATGCAGCATTTTTTGACCTTATGAAATTTCACACCCCAGCAAGTTTTAAAGACATACTGTATGTCACAGTCTGCCCACATCTGCTCCAACACTTCCACTGGCAGAGGCTGGAATCAATGCTACACTCCGGAGGAGAGATCCTATTTAGTGACTGACAGCCTATCCGCGAAATAAATATTAGTCGACATCTGTAATCTTTACTCGTATAATCAAGTAGTTGTAGGTAATTGACTCAAACAAGTAAAGTTGTAGACCACTCCTTCATTTTCAGAAGTGTGTTAACATGGGTCTTAGACCAAATAAACTGTTTAAGACTGATGGTTCTTAAAACTTGACTTACCACGATCTTAAGCTGCCGTGCAGAAATGAGAGGCGTAGTGAAATGGACGCTGGTTGAAGAAGTTGTTCCAAGTTCAGCTTTGCCACAAGGCATGAGTATGACCATGGATGGGTCATGCTCTGAAGCTCTCAGCATCGTGGGAACACTCGGATGTAACAAACTTCAAGGCCCATTTGTCTCCTACGTGCTGTGGTTCTGTGAGGGGCAGTTTGAGCAGACCGTTGCAGAGTGAATAGGAGTTAAGTAAAGTAGGGGAGAAGGATATTCCAGGCTGAGGGGGACAAAGAATGTTTTTATGAGACATTACGAGAAGGAAGAGTTGGAGCAAGGAAGGGTTACTTGGCCAACAGTTCCCCTCTGGCCCTGGCCCCCTTGAGTAAGCGAAAAAAGAGACGATTTTACCATGTATTTCTAAGGTATGTTGGGAAACGTTATATATGTATATTCCACTGAGACCTACATGAGTCCCCTGTTTTTCCTGATAATTAAAAAATGTGACTTCAAATTTAATATATGTGGGTTTTACTGGAATTTGACCAAAATAGGCTTTTTATCCATATGAAAAAGGGAAGTAGGAGAACCAGTAGGGACTTGGAATCCCTCTTTCCAATCTTCACTAACTTTCACCTTCCTTCCTTTCTGATCTAAAGTTCCCCCAAACATGGTGTATGCTCCTTGTTTCTCTTAATCCACTGCCGTCTCGCTTTCTCTCTCAGTCACTTGATTGAAACCAATCTCCGTAAGTTCTCCAAGGACCACTTTACTTGCTCAGACGAGCAGACATTTTTCTGTTGTTCTTTTCCTGGGTCGACACCTCGGGCTGCGTTTCATACTGTTGGTCCCAGCTTCTCTCTTGGCATGAATGTTCTGGGATGTCTCTCTCTCCTGCTGTTCTTCCTTTGCCTGTTGTGTGGATTGTGATATCTCAGTGGGTTCTGGCCAAGGACACTTCTCATTTTATACCCTCTCCCTGGGGGGGTGTCACATTCACTTGGAAGTCTTCAGTTCCCACCCATGGGCAGCTTATTCCCATAAGACGTATCTTCAGGGCAGGCCTCTCTCCTGAGCACTAAGGTGCTGTACTCAGCCGGCTCCTGGACGTCTCTCCCTGGGTATTTCTGGGACCCAACCTGTCCTAAGTGGAATTCAGGATAATCTTGTCGGTTCTCCCCCCTGTATTTGGGTATGTCAGTTCTGTCTTGAGCCTGCACCCATTCATTCCATGCCTTGCCCCCTCCTCCACATCGTCTCCCCATTCCCAGTGCATTTGTTTCTACTGAGTTTGTTTTTACTGAGTTTCTACTGAATTCTTATTTTCTGAACTTCTGTCCGTTCTTGCCTGTAATCACCCTAGAGCAAGCACTCACCATCTCTGCTAGAGATTCTTTTTTTTTTTTTATTCTTATGTTAATCCCCATACATTACATCATTAGTTTTAGATGAAGTGTTCCATGATTCATTGTTTGTGCATAACACCCAGTGCTCCATGCAGAATGTGCCCTCCTCAACACCCACCACCAGGCCAACCCATCCTCCCACCCCCCTCCCCTCTAGAACCCTGTTTGTTTTTCAGAGTCCATCGTCTCTCATGGTTCGTCTACCCCTCCGATTTCCCCCGCTTCATTCCTCCCCTCCCGCTACCTTCTTCTTCTTCTTTTTTTTTCTTAACATAAATTGCATTATTTGTCTCAGAGGTACAGATCTGAGATTCAACAGTCCTTCTGCTAGAGATTCTTAACTAGACGCCCTGCCTCTAGGTTCTGCCACGTCCACCCTTACTTCTCGTGACTGTCACAGTGACCTTTGTACAGTTAAGTTCTGACTGTGCCATTTGCCCTGGTTCCTCACTGCCTTTTGGAGGAAGCCCAGCCTCCTCAGTGTGTCCTGCGGGGACCTCCTCAGTCTGACCTCTGCTTTCAGCTCCTGCCTCCTGTGTCTTCTGCCGGCCGGTCACACTTCGGCAAACTCCACGGCTCTTCTGCTCTGAGACTTTGTTTATGCTGTTCTCTCTGACCGGACCGCCCCTCTGTCCTCTATTTGTCTGGATGGCTTTTTTGCATCCTTTAAGAATTAATTCAGATTTAAATCCCCAGTCTAAGTCTTTGCTAAATCAGTCCTCCCTGCCCCTCACAAAGCTGTTCTCTTTTGTTGTTATCACATTGTTTTTGGGTTATTTGTTCATGTTTTATGTCTCATCTACCAATCTGCGAGTTATTTTGGGGTAAAGAGCCTAGTGTTCTTTATCTTACATCTCCTAGTGCCTGCATATTAGGGCTTAATAACCATTTTTGAATTAATGTCTGAAAACATCTAGTCCAGATTTTCCTGTTTTAGATGAGAAAAAGGAGGCCTTTAGAAATTCAGTGATCTGTTTAAGATTGCTATACTAGGTAGTGGTAGCCAAGAATTAAGGTTAGAATTCAAATTTCTCTCTTGTCATTTACATTTTATTTCCCTCCCCCGCCCCCATTTGGTGCCGTTTTCCCTAGATTAAAGATCTGATTTGGGGTCAGAGTTCCAATACTTTAAATTGCTAGATGGCCTTTGGCATGCAGAATGTAAACTCTCCAGGCCCCCTGAAATGTAGATAAAAATCTTTGATTTTCATCCTTTGGGTGTATCAAATACGAACTGTACGTGAAGGTACCTTCTAAAGCTAGTACTGTGGCTATGTAAGTAAAATAGTAATTGTTTTCAAGCAGAGTGCGTCTCTGATCAGAATTATGATTTGGTCAGTTGCTCATTATAGCCTGAGATGATCTTTGCACGGCAAACATTACATCATGACTGAAAGGTAACACAGGGTCCATACACACCAGCACTGACACAAAGCTGGTCTACTCAAGAGTCACAGTCTCCAACATTCCGACAGTGACCGACCCAACTCCAAAGTAAAACAGTTCCTCAGCAAAGAATTTGAACATCTGTCCATATGTCTTGGGGCTTATCCTACTTTTGATCTACTTCTTTTTACTCTCAAGTGGGGGGAAAGGAGAGGTCCAGCCTGGGTCCCTAGCAGCACTTCCTAGACTCTTCCTTATTCCATGTTGCAAATTTTGGCCCACTCTGACGATATCTGTTTCCTCTCTGAAACCTTTCTGCAGTCCCTTTTTCAAAAAATAGGTCAGTCTACATTTCTTAGGCCAGTTTTAAAAGTGAAGTGAAATGTTTACGCACTAACCTATTTTTCTTCTTCTCTTTGTAAGAAAGTAAGGAAATTTGGGGGCTTAAAGCTACCAAAAAACCATTTTTACCTCTGAATAAATATTAGACACAGACACTTTAAATATGTAGAAAAATCGCTTGGTTTCTACTAATGCCTCCACTGTGGCTGCTCATGGGGATAGAGAAATTGCTTGTGGCTTGGTTCATAGTCTTACATAACGTATAATACAACCTAGAATAACAACCCTATAAATTTAGGCTAACTCTATACTATGTAAATATAGAAGGATTACAAGAGATCAGAATAGCTTACTTTTAAAGGGTTTATCGACCATTGGAACCATACTAGACACTAAAAGGAGTATAAGATACAGTTTTCGAATGTAGGACTTTGTCATTGACTCTGGAAGACATACACAAAGAACACACAGCAATGGGAGGAGAGATGAGATTGGTTGCCAGAATGAATTTTATAGAAAATAAATGGCTGTATAAGTTGAGAGAATAGGTAAAAGTAAGCTAGGGTGACTAGGGGAGAATTTTAACAGGAGCTCTGAATGATGGGTGATATTTAAGTTTTTGGAAGAAGGGGGACATTCACAGTGAGGTTAACAACATAAGCAAGGGTATGAAGTCTGGAATTAATGAGTAGGTTATTTTGTGAATAGAAGAGGCCATATCCTAAGTAGATAGAGAACTTATGTTGGAGAAAAAACAAGATTAGATACATTGTAATCAGCTCATAAAAGGTCTTGAATACCAGTCTGATGTTTTTAATGGAAACCAGTTGGAAACCATTGGAGGCTTTTAAGCATTTGGGTGTCCCAGTTAGTATTTGATAAAAAAAGGAACCTACCTGGTCATAATAGAAGGGGTGCATCCGCAGGCAAACCATGCTTTTCCCTCCGTGAGTCTGTCAGTCAGCAAGGTATTGTCTTGTTTTCCTTACTGTGCAGTCTCACTGCTACCATCCTAGTTCAGTTCTTCATCAGTTCCTGCTTGGACTATTTTGATAGTCTCCTAATTGATCTCTTGCCTTCACATATTCTCCTCTCTGGACTATTTGAAAACAATGCATAGGATAGATTCATCTTCCCAAGAAAAGTTCTTTTGCAAGTATCCTCTCCTTACTCAGAAAAATCCCAAATTTCTCCCTTTTTCACAAAAGGAAGATGAATTGTTATTTTTTAATATGTGTGTGTGTGTTTTAAGATTTTATCCAGAGAGAGAGAGAGAGCATGCGTGAGCAGAGGGAAAGGGAGAGAGAGAATCTTAAGCAGACTTCTCACCGGGCATGGGGTCCAACTCGGGGCTCAATCCCATGACCCTGACCTCATGACCTGAGCCTAAATCAAGAGTCGGAGTCTTAACTGACTGAGCCACCCAGGCGCCCCTATTTTTTGATGTATTATGTACCTACAATTAAACACTTGCCCAAATCATAACTGTGTTTATACTCTATATGTTTTCAGTATTCCTTTTTTCTTCTCTTATTCTGTAATGTTCCATATGTTTTCTTTTTGACATATATTGCTACATTCTGTTTGATTGAGTTACATATGAAGTTCTTAACCTCGGTTTTGTTTTCAGTGATTTTTAAACAATTTTATGTACTTGACTGTTTGAAGATTTGGTGCTTTTTTCCCCTCCTAAATGTGATCAGATTTTTAGGGAAACAGGAAGTTATGTCTGGTAATAGCAGCATCTCACTGTATGGAATGGATGCCTTAAAAATTGATCCTACAGTGAATTAGTATAACTTCAGTCAGATTTTCCTCCTGTCTGTCATTTTTATGGGTGGTACCGTATTCATTTATTTGCACATTTTAACCGATAAACCAAGTTTAGAATGGGGAATGGAGAAAACCTTTTTAAAAATCACTTTAAAGGGAGATCGTTTTTAGACCATTACAAAGAGTAATAATGCCATAATTAGTCACATATTTTCTTCCTTTCATTCAGATCACACCGTGATACCACAAGACAAAAAATTTCCACAGAACTTCTCTTCTTGCCTCCTTTTTTCTGTATTATACAGCAAGTGTGCGAAAAGAAAAAGTAGAATCCTGCTTTCATGGACCAGGCTGTGGAGTCCAGAGTTTTAAATCCAGCTCCTAGGTGTGAGAGCAACCCTCTACATCTCTGAAAGATTTCACCCGTTCCATGTCCTTTATAAACATACATTTATGCGTGTTCCATGTGAGGTTCCTATTAGCTAATTTCACTGTTGTAGTACTTCCTTCATTAGCATATTGTCTGTGGCCTGGTCAGATATCTGTTAGAGCCCATAGCTTCCTTAGCAGCTTCCTTGAGCTCTCTCTCACCCTCTTTCCTGACTGACGGGAAGCTAATCTATAGTTGGGTCTTTACCTTTGAAGCCTCATTTGTCGGAATATAAATTAGTGGTGGGGGCAGGGAGGGGGCTTATGTAGATCCCAGGGGTGTGATAAATTTCTAGAGTGCAATGACTGTGTATACTCATTTAAAACATTTCCTACAGCATTTGTTACGAGATCTATATACCTGAAGGTCATCTGACTTGGAGCCAAAAGACCTGAGTTTGAGTCTTGATTCTGCTCCTTTACTGGTGTGTGACCCTGGGCAAATCACATAACTTCTCTGATCTTCATTTTTGTCATCTTTAAACATGAAGGTTAATAATGCCTACTTCTCGGGATTATTGTGAGGAATAAATGAGATGCCGTAAAAAAAAAATAAATTAAAAA
This sequence comes from Leptonychotes weddellii, assembly GCF_054177405.1. Classification (NCBI taxonomy): domain Eukaryota; kingdom Metazoa; phylum Chordata; class Mammalia; order Carnivora; family Phocidae; genus Leptonychotes; species Leptonychotes weddellii. The sequence continues at coordinate 82,548,484 of NC_138374.1, forward strand.
AATAAGTGAGATGCTGTATGTGAATACACTTTGTAAATTGTGAAATGCTATGCAAATAAAACTATTCGTGTAGGGATGGGAGATGCTCAGTAATTTTGTTCTGGTGAGTTAAATGGCAGCCATTCTTCTCTCTCCAGCTAAATTACATTGGACTGGGAAGGCAACTACTTGGTTGGGTTTTCTTTAAAGATCATTACAAGTTTGAGGTAGAAACTGTTTGTAGCACTTTCTTGCAGTTGAGGACAGTCACTATTGCTTGGCTAGGGGCAAAATCCCAATTTCACATAATACCAAGGACTTTGATCTGTAAGGGCTAGCTCTTGTGACTAAACCACATGAGCTAGACCCCCAAGCCATGCCCGTGGCCACCTCTGGCCAAGGAAGGAAGGATCACTGAAGCTGTCGGGGCAGCTCTGTTGCCCTGGCCTCCGAGGCGCTGGGTGCAGACCAAATTCTTCAAACCTTCAAGCCTTGGGAAGTCAAAGCTTCCACAAGGGGATGGTCCCTGTGACTGTTGTTACCCCTTATTTTAGTCAGAAGTTGTTTTTGCTTTTTAATAAAAGTAATAAAATCCTCCAATATCTTTCTGGCTGTCCTAAGAGGATCCCTTGGTTACCAGCCATTGGGGGAAATTTTTAAATTAATTTGGGTCTTCCATTAGATGATGACTTTTTTGTAAGAAGGAGGATGCAGTGGGGCTTGTTCTTAGGGGAAGGAGGCAAGGACTGATGAGCTTCAGTAGCTTACATTAAATGATGTGAGGAGAAAACAGGGACCCTGACAGAGCCAGCCTTCCTCCCTCCTCCCCCCTTCACCCTCCTCCTCCTCCCCTTTTTCTTCCCCTCCCTCCCTCCCACTCTTCTCAACTTGTCATAAGTTCAACAATTAACTACCATTTCTCCAAAGATACTTACATAAAAGAACACCCTACATGTAATTATTTTCACTGGATTATTCTTAAACATTTTGCCTCCGACCCCTTCCTGGACTCTGTTTTCTAGACGCCCCAACTAACAGCCTCACACACTGAATTCTGTTTTTGAAATTTCCTACCTTGTGCGCATATGATTTAAAGGAAAACAACTTGGAAACATAGGAGTTATCACAATGAATATTTAAACCTATTTTTAGGAAACCTAAGTTCTAATGGATATTTAGAAAGTTTTTATCGAGGGTCTGTTGTGTTCTCAACATTGTACCAGGTACTGAGGGAAAAAAGAACAAAATAAGGAAGGAAACCAAGCTTCCTTTGAACGCTGCTATGTGCCAGGCCCTTTCACACATGTTCTCCCATTTAATCCTCACAGCGCTCTGAGGTGAGTATCACGTTCTCTACTTTTGAGACTGAAGGAGGTTCTGTGACTTGGTTGAGGTTGCTTATCTGGCAAATGGCAGGGCCAGGATTTTAGCCCGTGTCTCACAGAGTGCTAACCTCGAAGCCTGTGTTCATTTCATAACCCTCAGGTCTGGATTCAGTCCTGAAGTAAGTTTTACAATTAACATATTGAGAAGAGCTTGAGAAAGAGAGGATCATCTAGAAGACCTTCTTGGAAATTGAGATTGTTTAGAGAAATAGTAAGATTTCAAAAGATGAAGTACATTCCAGGTAACAGGAATAGCATTAATTTGAAATGTTATTTCTGAGAAACTTCGGCTGAATCTCTTATTGTTGATTTAAATGAGTATGAAATCCTCAGATATGAATGAAAGCTCCAGATGGTATGTTATTTTTTTATCCCTGTATAGAGTGAAAAATATCAAGGGAGGAAGAAGGATAAATGATGGGAATAGATACGGCACTTGAAATCTGTAGCAGAATGCTGTGATCGTACCAGACACTGTGTTTTCTCAGGGCCAGAGTCAGGCACTAGGCCCCCCGTTAGCTTACCTGGCCTCGTGTGTGCCGCTCTTGAAGTAACATTGCTGTTCATTGTCTTTCCTACTAGAGTATCAGAGAATTTTACTGATGCAAAGAAATACTCCATTTTAAAATCCCATCCTGAAGGCAGTGTTTTTTCTTCAGCTAGAAAGGTTTTAAATGATAGCTTTTCACTTGGAAAAGGGTACATTATCTCTTTATCTGTTTATTAAAAAAACACAAAACCCTGACTTCTTTATAAAGGAGAGGTAAGGTGGCGTGGAGAGGAGGGGATGATGGGCGCCGGGGGGAGGCTCTCCGCCTGCAGCCTGCGTGTGAGAAGCAGCTGTGTGGGTTTATCCACACACTTGTGTGCTCTATTACATGGAGTTAATTATTAATGGGTCCATATAGCTCAGTCTTTCAGGTAAAAATTTACTGAGCGTGTACCACCTCACAACATGAGCCAGCCTGTGATGCTAAGGATCCCTGCACTGTTTTATCTTCTTACTGATCCCAGCGTTTTCCTCCATGACACCCTTCCATCTCTGAAGGGTAAAAATAATTCTTTGTGCACACCGTTCTGACTCCCGTTCTGACTCTACTCATTTATGACCTGATTACATTTATAGATCATTTTTGGTTAAGTTGAATGTGGATACCCACCTGATTTATGTATTTAATATTTTAAGTTTTTTTTTTTTTTTTTTAGTTTCTAGAAAGGAGTTGTTTATGTGTAATTAGTTTTTTAAATTGTAGAGTAAAAACTGATTATATGCCCATCATATTTGGTGCTTTATGCCATTTTATAATTAATACAAAGAAATTAAGAGGGATTTAAGGAAGCAAGGGAAGAGAATTGACATTTTTTAAGAGCCTGCTCTGTACAAGGTGCTTTATTTATGTGATCACATTTTGTCGTGACAAGAACAACATGAAATAAAATCACCTAAAAAACAAACAAACAAACAAACAAATGAGATAATGAAACCAAGACCTAGAGAGATTAAGAAACTTTCCCAGAGCCTCAGAGCAGATACAGAACAGAGCTGTGATTTGGACTCTGGTCCGTCCGACACCTGGCCGGAGTGCATTGAATCATATGTGGGGCTCAGAGATGACAGCTCTCTTCAGGTAATGTCTAGTCTGCCCCTCCAGAAAGTCTGTGCTATGCCTAGTATTATACACACTCGGTTAAGAGGAGGCTCTCAGTGGTCTCTAGAGGTGTATTTTAAGTCACAGCAATTCTTATTTATGCTGTAGCAAGGGGACAGGCATGCAGGCGATAGCTAGGTGGCCGATCATTTGATCGGAGTTTATTATGTAACATTGGCAGGTCCCACAACTACCCCCAGGACTCCAGAGCTACGTCTTGTGTGGTGTGAGGGAAGTACGATGAAGGATCTCTCAGTCCTTTCTTGTAACATTCAGCGATTTGCCTCTCAGCAACACACAGAGATTCCTTGAGACATTCAGTCTACTGAGAAGTCACAGTAATAGTAATTACCACTTGTTGAGCACCTGTGTGCTCTGCCCTTTACCTAGTGCTGTTAATCCTGCTAACAGGTTTTCAGGCTCCATAATGTGTCTTCTTGATGGCCGGGGAAATTCAGCTCTTGGGGTTTGCCGCTGGTCGTGCACCCCTGAAGCGTAGAGCTGGAAACCCCACGGCTTTGAGGTTTCGAGGCCAGTGATTTTTCCCACCCCACTGCTCACCTAAGGCATCTCAGGCCGCCTCAGGGTCATGAGGTACGAGGGTTTCCAGCAGTTCGGAAGGTGTGGGCTTTCCATGCCTCTAGACGAGTTTCTATGTCAATATCGGGGGATCAGATCTTGTGACTGTGTTTCAGAGCTTTTGGCTCCTTCTCCTTAAGGAAACTGAAGCTCCAGGAAGAGGATTCACTAGTGTGAACATTTCAGCCTTGCTCTCATCATGCCAGAGAGGTCATAGGAGAAACACTAATTTTTAGAGGCAGAATCATCTGGACATTTAGTATGACTCATGATCATTGCCCTTACGACAAATTAGACTTGAAGGACATGTGTTTTTTGATCTCTCGGCAGTTACATGCTAAATCACTGCCTTTCTGTTTTTTTCTGCCCCATCTTTATGTTAATTTTTTAAACGCATTTATTTATTTGAGCAGCGTTAAATGAGGCCCAGGGCTAGGGTGTGGGGAAGGACCTGGAAGCCTTGGAATTTAGGACCGCTTTGGAGGCGTTCTTTTGGGTTGGAAATAATACACAATCGAGCAGATGCTAATGGAAAAATGAAATGCAGGGAGAGAGAAAAGAGGCTAGGGTGGCTGTGTGAGAGTTTCATGGAGGAGAGGACATTGCCCCTTTATTACAATAATGTTTCTGCCCTATAATAAGGTCTTTCATTGCTGGTTCAGCTTTTTTCATTCACTTGTTTTGTGCTCTGCTTCCTGTTACTAATTGTCAGCACAATAGTCTTCCAACTATGAAGTCTCAGTGTCCTTTTGGACCAATTTGTCATTGTCTTTATCCCTCACCCCCCAACCCATGCTCTCAGAATCTATTACTATGGTTGCATTTTTAGACATTTTTTATGTTTTAAAATGGCAATGCTTTTGAAACATGCCAGAGTAGTTTATGATAATTGAATCATCCAACCAGCAACAGTTATTGCTTCCAAAAGCTCACTGATGAAGTTTAAAGTTTCTGTCTCTATAGGATATTCTTATAAAGTAATTGAAAATTAACATGCAGTGCTCTCTTTATAGCGTCATTTCATGCGCCTGGTGTCTTCACCATCGTCCTGTGGACATTAGGCATTTTGTTAAATGGTATTATTGACGGAATTCACAGATTCTTTGCAGTTTCTGTGCCTGTAGGAACTTACATTTTTGTTGTTTTCCCAACACTGGCTCTTGATTCTTATAGATAGATTATTTTAAGAAATCTGCAGGATTGGCTTAAGATTGACAAGCCCGGACAAATTCCGATATCAGACTCCAGGCATTTGTTACATGTTAATTCCTGTTCAGTTTTTAACATTTTGGCCAATAAATATTCCAAATGTGCTCTCAGCCTGGTACCAATAATTTAATACTGACAGAGAGACATCTTTCAAATGTAATTTCTATAAAGAAATTCTGAAACAGTGTTATTCCTTGACTGTCGATCTACCACCTAGAGCTTCCCCTGTCATAGATCATGTGATCAGAGTTGATTGGTGCTTTTCCCTGTAATTTTCTCACAATCGATGGCAGGTATTTTGAGGGCACAAACACTAATCAAGAAGTTTGGTCAGTTTTCTTTGAGGGAAAACGATTTTGGTACTCTCTGTATGTCACCATGTTTCTGTAAATTTAATTGCAGAAAACAAGTAAGTGTAGTGTCCAAAGCTTGTTATAAAGAAATAAAACTTAACTTCCTCTCTTGTAAATAGCTAACAGTCCTAAAACTGTGTGACATACCCCGAAGAGCCAAGGATTTAGAGCTAGAAAGTGTGGATTAGAGACTCCGTTTTACAGTCTTCATGACTTGATGGTTTTGAACAAGCGACTTAAAAACCAGACGGACTCCATTTTCTTATTTGTGGAATGGAAATGACAAAAATACTCTGAAACATTATTGGGAAGATTAAGTGAGAAAATAATGCATGTAAAATCTTACTGTTGTAGTGAAGCAACTGATAATAGGCCAAAATAATGACTTAGTACTTAATCCTTTAAAAAGAATAAATTTTGGAGAAATGTGTAGTGGAAAGCAAAGTTTCCCTACTGACCTAAAGTGGGAAGAGATTGACGATGAGATTTTTTTTTTTTAATTCTGCTGGAGATGAATGAACTGATTATTCCAAAGTATGCTCTTCATTTGCAGTGCGATGCACCCACCACTTATACCTGAGTTTGAAATGGAGTGTTTTTGTGCTACAGTAAGACCCAGAGGCCAAGATTTTTATGGTAGCGATTGAAACCTTTTAAAGTCGGGATAACTTATTTGGAGTCAGAATTCCCGAATGGAAACGGAGAGATATCGGTCTTCTCCTTAAAGTTACAAGAAGTTTTCCAGATAGGTCAGATGTAATAACGACTCTTTGATGACCTCTATATGTGTTTTTAATGAAATTAATAAGATTGTTGGTTTATAATCTTCCAAAATTCACTGAGTTGTTTTTTGGAGAGTCCTGTGATTTACTCTGAATAGATAGGCCTACCTTTTAATTGTTTTCCAAGGGAAAAATCCTTTTTAACTATTCTGTAATCTAAATCTAATCCTTTCTCTAGGGAAAGAAAGCTCTCTCTTAAGTGTTAGAGCTGTAGCTGTACAATCAAGGATTTGAGTAGGCTTTAAATACTTTTCTTCAAATAAAGTTATCAGGATTTGTTTATACATACAGGTAAAGTAAACTGTACAATTAGATTTTGGAGAAATAAGTAAGATTGGGTCTGGGGAGGGATCATAAAGTAAATTGTGTTTCTAAAGGCATGTGAACTTGAAAATATTGAGATTCCTTTACAAGAGAAAGAGGATTAGTTGTGATAAACTCTGTTGCATCAGAAATGTTTTCTGAAGCTTTGTTTGTTTGAATTCTGGCTGTGATGAATAAAACAGAACAATTAGAAGTACCCCCTCCCCTGAAGCTTTTACAATATAGTTGAGGAGATGCACATGAAGCAGTCTATACATAACAGTGTGTGATCGGGTACCAGCATGTGGAATATAAATGTTAAGTGCACTAGATCTTCAGGAGTATAGAGTAAGGACTGGGATCATTAGAGATTTTCAGGGAGCAGAATCTAGGTAGAAGGGAAGAAAAATGTTTCAAGTGAGGGAAGCAGTGTGAATTAAATCCTGAAGTTAAGAATACTCAGGGAGATTTTTAAAAATCAAACAAAAGCAGAAGCAGACCCATAAATACAGAGCACAAACTGATGGTTGCCAGAGGGGGCCAGTGGGGGGAATGGACAAAATGGGAGAAGGGGAGTGGGACGTACAGGCTTCTAGCTATAGAATGAGTAAGTCACAGACTACAGGGTACAGCACAGGGCATATATAGTCAGTGGTATTGTAATAGCGTTGTACAGTGATGGATGGAAGCTACACCTTTGGGGAGCCCAGCGTAACGTACAGAGTTGTTGAATCACTGCGTTGTACCCTGAAAAAAAAAAAAAGAAGAATCAGGGAATGTTTAAGGGACAGTGAAGATAGATAGATAGAATCAGGAGAGAGTACTCACTGTTGTTTTTAGACTCCACACGTGATGCCATACAGGATTTGTCTCTCTCTCTCTCTCTCGTTTATTTCACTTAGTGTAATGCCCTCACATGTCACCCATGTTCATCCATGAAATTGCGGATTTTTTTTTTTTAATATATCACATTTTCATTATCCATTCACCCATCATAGGGAAGTTGGGTTGTTTCCATAAGTTGGCTGCTGTAAATCATGCTGTAATGAACAGATTTAAATTTTTTGGCTATATAACCAGGAATGGGATTGCTGGTTCATATGGTAGTTCAATTTTTAATTTTTTTAGGAACCATCATACAGTTGCCCATAATGGCTGTACCAGTTTCTCTTCCCACCAATAGTGTATAAAGGTTCACTTTCCTTCACAACTTCAGCAACATTTGTTATTTCTTGTCTTTTTGATTCTAGTCATTCTGACAGGTGTGAGGTGATATCTCATTGTGGTTTTGGTTTGCATTCCCCTGATGGTGAGTGATGTTGAGCATCTTCTTATGTCTCTGTTGGCCATCTGGATGTCTTCTTTGAAAAAATGTTTATTCACCTCTTCTGCCCATTTTTTAAATCAGGTTATTTGTTTGCTTGTGTTGAAATATTTTCTCCCATTCAGTAGGTTGCCTTTTTGTTTTGTGGATGATTTGCTTTCCTGTGCAGAAGCTTTTAATTTTGGTGTAGTCCCAATAGGTTAATTTGGCTTTTGTTTCCCTTGCCTCAGGAGACCTATCTAGAAAAATGTTTCTACTGCTGATGTCAGGGAAATTCCTGCCTGTGTTCTTTTCTAGGATTTTTATGGTTTCAGGTCTCACATTTAGGTCTTTAATCCATCTTATTTTTGTGTATGGTGTAAGAAAGTGGTCCAGTTTCATCCTTTTGCATGTAGCTGTCCAGTTTTCCCAACACCATTGTTGAAGAGGCTGTCTTTTCCCCCATTGGATATTCTAGCATCCTTTGTTATAGATAAAATGACAAAATAAGTGTGGGTTTATTTCTGGGGTCTCTGTTCCATTGATTTATGTGTCTGTTTTTTTGCTGGTATTACACTGTTTGCATGACTACAGCTTTGTTCTTTCTCAAGATTGCTTTGGCTACTTGGGGTCTTTTGTGGGTCCATATAAATTTTAGGATTATTTGTTCTAGTTCTGTGAAAACTGCTGTTGATATTTTGATAGGGATTGTGTTAAATCTGTAGAGTGCTTGGTGTAGTATGGACATTTTAACAATATTTGTTTTTCCAGTCCATGATCATGGAATCTTTTTTCATTTATTTGTGTTGTCTCCAATTTCTTCAATGTTTTGTAGTTTTTGGAGTACAGGTCTTTCACCTCCTTTGTTAGTTAAGTTTATTCCTAGATATTTCACTCTTTTTGCTGCAGTTGTAAAGGGGATTTTTTGTTGATTTCTCTCTCTGCTACTTCATTTTTTAAAAAAGATTTATTTATTTATTTTAGAGAGAGAGGGAGCATGAGTGGGAGGGGCAGAGGGAGAGGGAGAGAGAATCTGAAGCAGACTCCAGACAGCGTGGAGCCCAACATGGGGCTCAATCTCATGACCCTGAGATGACGACCTGAGACCCTGAGACAAAACTAAGAATTGGACACTTAACCGACTGCGCCCCCAGGTGCAGGTGCCCCTGCTACTTCATTATTAGTGTGCAGAAATGCAACAAATTTCCACATAGTTTATATTCTGTGACTTTATTGAATTCATTTATCAACTCTAGTAGTTTTTTTGGTGGGGTACTCATTGTTTTTATGGCAAGGAATAAAGTTTTAAAAAGATTCCGGCTTGCTTATGAGTAGCTTTAAAAGTCAGACTAATGGGGTTGAGCTTTCTCTTGCAGAGACTAGTAGATTTTTGAGAAGGAGAATGACCTGTGGAATAAGAATTTGAGTAAGACTAATCAGGCCAGTCATAGGTGGGACACACTGGATGGGGAGGAGGGTGGGCAAAGGGAGACCGTCTGGGAGGCCATTTCAGGGATCCAGATTTTGGTAATTAGTGTCTGGTTGGCTGTCACTGGGGGAAAGAGACATTTATGAAAGAATTGTTAAGATGAATGTTGCTGGCTTAGCTATGGGTTGGAAGAGAGTCAAGGATGACTGACGATGTGTTTCTTGGGTGATTAGGAAAATGATACAGAAATAAATTGAGTAGAAACACGTCAATGTGGTAATTTTCAGTTTGAAGGATAAAAAACGGAAACAAGAAATGAAACCCGTTTAGGTATGTTGAGAATCAGGTAATAGTAGGGCCTCAGGAGAGAGATGTCAGCTTTGCCACATGGACGGTTCAGGTTTGAGAATCATCAGACATTGGGCGACATTTGAGGCAAAGCCCCACGAGAGCCTCCCCAGCATTACATCCGCAGCCCTTACCAGGTCATTAAAGATCTTCCTAACCTCATTTCCTACCGTGTCCTAAGCTTACCTTTTCTTCCAGCCACCCTGGACTCCTTGCTGTTTCTCAGACACATCTGTGGGCTCCTTCCAGCCGTGGGTCTTTGCACTTCCTGTTCCTTCCAGCTGGACCACTCTTCCCACAGATGGCTGCCTGGTGCCTCCTTTTACTAAAGGAAGCCCTTTCTAACACTTCTAAAGTAGTACCACCTCCCTGTCATTTTAACTTGTTGCCCTGCTTCGTTTCTCTTTGTAATCCTCCTAAGCACCTGCTCTCTTATAAATTAGTTGTTTTGCTTGGTTATTGCTTGACCACTCCTCCGCTCCGTAAAATCCAAGTGTGAAAAATAGGGACTTCGTTTTGTTCACCCCTCTACCCCCAGGGCCTAGCTTGTTGCCTGGCATGCTGTGGGCACACAATAAATATTTACTTAATGAATGTCTGAATTTATTAAGGACAAAATTATCAGGAAAGAAAAGTTTAACACAAAGCCCTGAGCCTAAGGGAGCAGCTCAGTTGGGAGAAGAGATCCTAAGAAAGAATACTCGGAAGTGGTCAGAGAGATGGACACAAAGCTGGGCAAGTCGGTATCCTGGGGCCAGGGGGGTCGGGGAGACCTGAAGGAAGGGGGCCAAGAACATCAGGTGGAGCAAAGAAATGAAAACAAGAACAAGGAGAAGATATCTGATGAGGGGATTTTAGGAGAGACCCTAACCACAGCCTTGCTGATGGTTAGGGAGAGGTGACAGACAAAGGCCACGACTGTAGTGTGTGGTTTTGATTAGCAGGGGCAGTTAGGGGAGGGAAAGCACGCCTGTTGGTCTGTGTGTATGTTTATGGTTCACTCACCTTGGTGTGCGCTGGTAAGTGCTGATGAGGGTGTGTGACTAGAGATTGTCCCATTGATACAGATAGAAGTGCAAGGCATTTAGGTTATAAATGAGAGTCCAATACTAAAGAAGCTGATTATTCCAGCAGTGATTCCTATAAACTTTTAAATGCCCAGTGAAATATTCTGAAGTTTCAATTGCATTAAATAAGTTTAATTAACTAGAAGTAGTTTCGCTTTCAACATTCTCCTGTCTATTTTATATTTTAAAAAATAATTTCCTTTTCCACTGTCAGCCATTTAAGCCTTTGGTAGTTTATTTTGGTACATACTTTGAGGAAAGAATCTAATATTATCCTGGAGGGGGTTTCTATTTTTGACTTTTTATGATGGGAAATGTCAGACATACAGATCAATAAAATAGCTGCTTGAACTCTCCTATGTCCATTACCTAGACTTAACAGTTATCATTTTACCAGACTTACATTATCATTTTATTAAAATATTTAATGTAAATTAAGATATTATGACATTTATCCCTGAATCCTTGAGTACAGATCTCTGTAAACAATAAGGAATTTCCCCCACATAATTACAGTACCACTATCCACCTAATAAAACTTAGAAATCTTTAATATTATCTAATAAAAAAATTTGTATTCAGGTTTCGCCAGTTGTCACCTAAAATATCTTCAACAGCTGGCTTGTTTAAAGCAGAACACATTAAGGACCACACGGTGTATTTGATGGGCATGTCTCTTAAGCCTCTACTGGTCTGGAAGAGTTCTGTGTCCTCTACCAACACCCCCACTTCGGTTACATTCACTTCATAAAGAGACAAGGCTGTGTGACCTGTGGAAAGTCCCCTCTTCTGGAACGCTCTGCTGATTGCTTCAATGAAGTGTCATTTCACTAGTTACATGACTAAATTTGTCCTATATTCTCTCGTTATGTTTATTCATTTAAGACCGGTTGTGTTTGGCACAGGACTAGGTAATCAAAGATCATGGACTTTGTCCTTAGAGAAGTTGGAATCTAATATACATTTTGTCAAATTCTTTTAAAATTCTGCTATTAAATCCCACTTTCATCATATTCCAAATCTTAAGTTAGTTTTTCTTGTTTAGTTAAAACAAAACTGGTGCTTACGATTATTTTTCAGATTTTAACACCGTACCCAATAGCAAGCTATGTTAAAATGGTTAGATGTTATCCTGTTTACATCTGATAATCCACTTCTATTTGTTTTGTGGGTTATTATAACAAACTACCTACTGTGATATCTGAATATAGTAGGGCTCTGTGCCACTGTTCAATAGGATGTTAAAGATCTTCATTTACTGAAATGAAAAATTCACAACATATGAAATGAGCAGAGCACTTACCTAATATGTCCCATATGTTATGGTCTCTCTCTCTTTTTTTTTTTAAGATTGATTTATTTATTTTGGAAAGAGAAAGACAGAGACAGCATGAGTGGGAGGTACAGAGGGAGAGAGAATCTTAAGCAGACTCCCCACTGAGCACAGAGCCTGATGCAGGGCTCGATCCTAGGACCTTGAAATCATGACCTGAGCTGAAACCAAGAGTCAGGTGCTTAACTGACTGAGCCACCCAGGCGCCCCTGGTCTCATTGTTACTTAAAAAAAAAATGCTTAGAAAAGATCGGAAAGAATATACATTAGAACATTAACAAGGTTTATGCCTGTGTGGTAGGATGATGGTTAATTTTCTTTTAGTTTTAGCTATCCCTGTTTATGACTTTTTTTTACAGTAAGCATAGATGATTTGTACAATGAGAATCAATAAAGCAATGAGTTCAAAAACCAGCTTGGCCACAGAACATTGTGAATGTACATAATGCCATAGAATTGTACATTTGAAAAGGGTTAAAGTAAATTTTATGTTTTGTGCTTTGTTGTTGTTGTTTACCACAATTAAAAAAAAGAAAAAAGAGTCCATGGCTATTATACTGCAGAAAACAAAACCAAAAAGCAACTTGCCTGGTCATATGTTTTGAGTCCCCTGGATCTTTGCATGCCTCTTGTAACTCTTGTTAGTAAATGCCTTATGTCGTTTTGTATCTTAATTATTGTCCCACAGTGACCATAGTATATTTTTACTTGAAATTTCAAGTATGCAGAGGGTGGGCAGAAAGCAGTTATTCCAGAGGACCCTGGAGGTGTTCCCTTTGTTTGTTTAATTAGAGGCAGGATTTGGTGGACAAGACAAGATGGAGAAACGCTGATGGAAAACATGTTGGCTCTGAAAGTCTACTTCTGGTAAATGGTGGTATCTGTGGTGATCATATTCATTAAAGAAAAATGTATCAGGAGAGGTTCACTTTAATATGTCATGATTTCAGTCCACAAATAGTATCCCATGTTAAAACCAGAGTAATAAAGTTTATGGTAATTAAAATGTTAGAATTTGAAGTGTGTATCATAAAGTGAAAAACATCTTCTAGAGTGCAGTATAGTGTTAGTAAGCCAATCTTACTCCCCTCATTTATAGAACTTGTTGTGTTATGAAATACAATGTAAGAACGTCTTGGATTTCTGTTCTGTCTCCTTAGATGGAGAAGGCTATGTTGACTCTGGGTTAATAGGGAGATATTTCATACAGAAACCGCTAGAAACATGGAGCTGGATCAGTGCAAATTTGGCGATTACTTTTCCATCATCAATAATTGAAAAATCTTACTAGCTTTATTGGTATTGCAGGGTGTGAGACCCAGCAGCAAGAGCACCCAGAGGTTTTGTTGCCTTCTTACTACCTACTTCTTTCCCTTCTGCTCTTCATTCTCGGTCACCTTCCCTCTACATGCCTACTTGGAGAAACAGGAAGTACCCGGGTCCGGATCCTGCTAGGGGATAATCCTTATACCTGTCCATCCTTAGGCTGTGTTCAGAGCCAGGGGCAAACACATTGGGGCCCTCTCAGGTGAAAAACGTCCTGGATTTCTTTGTAGGGAAGGTATGGGGAGGTGTAGAAGATGGAGCGGACTGTCCCATCCCTTGGACAGATGGCTACTGAGCCTTTAAGACACTTTCCTAGCAGTTTATTCTCTCCAGAAGAGCATGGAATTTGGATTCAGGTAGACCTGAGGGTAGATTCCCTATACAGTTTCTTGCAAACTGTGTGTTTTGGGGCAAGTTGTTTGGCTAGTCTCAGTTCATTCATTTATGGAACGGAGGACAAGAACACCTTGTAGGCTTGTCCTCTGGATGAAATGGGGGACACTGAGGACCCATCAGTGCCTGTGGGGCCTGGCACATAGTGATCACAGAACAGATATCCTCCATGGGACCCGCTCTTTACCAGTGCACCTGCCACACTCCTCGCTCTCTCTGGACTGAATGAATCTCTTTAGGACTGATGTGTTGAGTCTTAATTACACCCTATGCTTTTGTACTCCAAAAACTTTAAACAAAAGGAAGAAATGCTTTCTGGCCCCTTTAAAGAATATCCACAATAGTATTATATCTGGGGGCTCAAAAATACACTCTCGGTATAATCATTATAACTGACAGCGTTATTTCATTAGGTGATTTAATTATAAATAGAGTCTCTTACGCCTTTGTTTTTCACGTTGAATATTAGTAGAACTTATTTTTAAAAGAAATTAGCATTTAAGGTTCTAGAGGTTGAAATAAAATCTAATATTTTTAATAAATTCTGAACAGGTGATATAAAAATTCTTTTCGGCATGTATTTTTTTGATCTGGCCTGTTACCGTCCCTCTAATTGGCCTCCAGTTTACAGAGTAATTACAGCTTCAAATAAACTTGGTCGTCTGTGGTTCAGAATGTGTAAAATTAAGCAGAACACTTGAAATTTAGCTTGTAGTTTAACTTGCTCGGGTGAGTTTAGTATAACTAACTCAAGTACCAGTGTAACAAATACTTTGTTGGAAAGTATTATGGGCTGTGATATAATAAAAGTTAGCTACCTGGCATTTTATATAAGAACACATGCTTTTTTCTTGTGTGTTAAATCGTTCCAGAAATTCTAGCTAATTATTCGAGTAATAGCTTTTCAGAATTGTTATTTGAAGCTTCTGCTTTGGGTTTTAAAATTTTAACGTGGCCCAGCTTGAATTGAGAACCTTTACATAATTAAAAGGAAAATATTCTTCTAAAGAAATATTGGCTAATCTGTTTATTAGCTACCATTCCCTTTAAGAAGAAGAGTGGATGGAACTGGAGGGTATTAATGCTGAGCGAAGTAGGTCAGAGAAAGACCATTATCATATGGTTTCACTCATATGTGGAAAATAAGAAACAGCACAGAAGATCATAGGGGAAGGGAGGGAAAACTGAATGGGAAGTCGTCAGAGAGGGAGACAAACCATGAGAGACTCTCGACTCTAGGAAACAAACTGAGGGTTGCTGGAGGGGAGGTGGGGGAGGATGGGGTAACTGGGCGATGGGCATTAAGGAGGGCACGTGATGTGATGAGCACTGGATGTTATATGCAACTCATGAGTTATTGAACACTACATCTGAAACTAATATATGTTGGCTAATTGAATTTAAATTTTAAAAAAAAACGTAATATTGGGGAAAAAAAAAGTAAGAGTCTCCTGTAAGAATGAGAGTTCAAACATGAACCATGTTCTGAAAACTTCCATATTTTTCTTCATTTTAGGGGGAGCTATAGGATGTGTTCATGATTTTGTATTATGGCTAGCATAAAAGAACCCAAAGTTTTTCTGTTTCCTGGCCCACTTGTTCAAACATGGTGATTTAAAGTGTCAAGTGTTCTGAATTCAGATTCAGCTCTTTAACTACATTTGTTTCTGTTTTCTGTATAGCAGTAAACCCTGGGACTTGGTGGTGGAGTGTCCTCTTCTCTTGGTACTGACCCAAATACCACTTAAATATGTTGAGTCAGTTTGAGTAGCTGCTCGTCTCTTTTACCATCTCAATTTAGTGTTATTTAGAAATAGGATTCATTTATAGAGTATATCAAAAAATATATAGGCTGATTTCTATTTTACTGCTTGTTCATAGTAACATTTTTGTTCAACTAGGCTTCAGAAGGACCTGATTGAAACCTGCTCATCTTTGAAGTGTCTGTCCTCCGTTCTTTACATTAAATGCCACTCAGTCACTTCTCATGAAGTATTGATGGTGTCCCCTCACGTGCTGTCACATCACACATGCTGTGGGGGAGTGTGGGGCCCATAATTCCTAATTTCTACTAGGACATCACGTTAACCTGGATTAAACCCTGGCCAGAAACTTAATAGGAGTTTTGTGAAGAAGGAACTATATTGGAAGAACAGTGGTCTTCAAAGAGAATCGGATTGGGTCTGTGCTTTATAGAGATAGATGTAAACCATGCCTACTTATAGTGTTGGTATTTTAAAACTTTCAGATTTCAAACAAGAATATAAATTGGCATTCTGTATTTGGTATTTTTTAACATTCAGGTCTCAAAAGGTGTGTAACATTGCTGTACAATATCTCACTGTGAAACAATAGATTTTATGACCTGTCAAATCTACCACCTTTTCATTATCTTACACACCACCAGGTTCTCGTTTTCCTCCTTACCCAGTTTAAATTCATCAGTTGATTCAACCAAGATGTCTTGCATCCTCTCTTCATTTTCTTGCTTTGCCAAACTTACTTGGTTAAATTACAGCTTTGCTGAAATCCAGTTCTCTGTGCCCCACCTGCACCCATGTAGCTGAATGTATCTGGGGAAAATACACAACCATGATCCTTGGCACTAGCTTGAATTCTTGATCATTCCATTCCAGTGGGTTCCTGATGCTACCCAGCTGTCATGTTATATTTCCCTAGTCTGTCTGCTCTTTCATTCTCCTAGAAGGCTATTGGAGACTTTCTTCGCAAAGCACTGGTGCATCTTCTTCCAACCTGATTCTTAAAGATGGCTTCACACCCTAATTCACTGAAAACAATAGGAGCAACAAAATCATTTCTATCAGCTCCTGCTTGCCATGTATACCCTTGACTGCATTTGGGCCCTTTTGTCTCCATGTCTTGTTCTGTCACTAAACTGCCTGTACTCCTGACTAGAGCCAGCCCTCTACTTGTCCAGCAGATCCCATCCTTTCTTGACTGCATAAGGAAGTTGCTCCAGAAGTTTACTCCTCTTTCTTATGTCATCAAAATTACCTTCTTGTTGGATTAGTACTATCAGAATTATCCATTTGGACAATATTCATTCATTAAGTGTCTGCTATCAGGAAAAACAGACACCGTTGGAATGCCTGGTTGGCTTGGTCAGTGAAGTGTCTGCCTTCGGCCCAGGTCATGATCCCAGGGTCCTGGGATCGAGTCCCGCATCGGGCTCCCTGCTCAGCGGGAAGCCTGCTTCTCCCTCTCCCTCTGCCGCTCCCCCTGCTTGTACTCTCTCTCTCTCTGTCAAATAAATAAATAAAATCTTTAAAAAAAACCAGACACTGTTTAGGCACAGATGGGCACAGTTCTTAGTGCTAAGAATATATCAGTGGAGCTTACATTCTTGTTGAGGAGACAGGAAGCAAAAAAGATACTAAGTTAGTCATTTCATGTGTTTGAAGATAACATGGTATGAAATAAAAAGTAGAGCAGGTAAGAGGGGTGGGGGAGTCTGGATGAGGGGTGCAGATCACAGAGTTTAGTAGCACGGTCAAGGTAGGCATCCATGAAAAGGTGAGGTCTGATCTGAGACTTGAAGGTGGTGAGGCGTTATCTGTGGGCTGTGTGAGGGGACAGAGTGCTGGGAGAGGAGGTGCAGTACATATTTGAGGAAACGCAGGCAAGTGGGTGGGCTGCAGAGGGGCCTGAGAGAGAATACTAACTAGGTGAGGAGGTCAGGAACTTAAGTGGAGTGGATGGGAGCCCCAGATCACATAGAGGCCCTGTTGATCATTGAAAGGCCTTTGTTTTCTATTCTTAGTGAATTGGAAACATTGCAGGATGTATATATTTTTTTTTCTGCAGTTGATCATGTTAAGAAGGTTTCTGCTGCATGTGTTGAGAACAGACTGTAGTGAGGGGCAGGGAGAGCTGTTCTAGAGTTTTCAAAGTACTCACGTGAGAGATAATGGTGATTTGTTCCGATAATAGTGGAAGAGGTGAGAAGTGATACTGGATATCTTTTGAAAGCGGAGCCAACAGGATTTCCAGAATGAGGTAGGAGACGAGAGAGGAGGACTTAGGGTGAGCCCAGGGCTTTTGACCTGAGCACTTGAGAGGATGGAGGCGCTGCCGGCTGAGATGGAGGGAGTGGAAGCCGAGGTGGGCAGGAGACCAAGGGTAGGAGAGATCCATTCGCTTTTGGACGAGTTCAGGTGTCTTTTTTTTTTTTTTAAAGTTTTTATTTAAATTCTAGTTAGCTAATATACAGTGTAATATTCATTTCAGGAGCCACAGTATAGTGATTCAACACTTCTTTTTTTTTTTTTTTTAAAGATTTTTATTTATTTATTTGACAGAGAGAGAGATAACGAGAGCAGGAACACAAGCAGGGGGAGTGGGAGAGGGAGAAGCAGGCTTCCTGCCGAGCAGGGAGCCCGATGTGGGGCTCGATCCCAGGACCCTGGGATCATGACCTGAGCCGAAGGCAGACGCTTAACGACTGAGCCACCCAGGCGCCCTGATTCAACACTTCTATACCTCCCCCTGTGCTCATCATGACAAGTCCCGAGTTCCGACGTCTTTTAGGATACACTTTCTAGCTTTAAGTAATGGATCTAGCCCTTCCATGTTTCTGCATAGGAAGAGCTTTATGGCACCTGGGGAGGTTGAGGCATTCGGCAGTGAGAGTCTGAAGTAGAACTGCATCTCTGGTAAAAGCCAGGTAATGGCATATATTACCAATATCAAACAAGAGCACCCCATGTTTTCAGTCTGGATGACAGGAAAGTTAGGAAAGCCAGGAGAAGGAACAGAATCAGGAGGAAAGATAGTAGGTTTTAGGAACCAGTAATTCAACCAGGTAGATACATCCACTGTATAGTTAATCACGGGTATCACAAAATACAGATCCAAGATGGAAAGAAGTTCAGATTTTTATATTGGTCAACCAAGAGATGATGATGGCTGAAACCATGAAACCTTGTTAGAAAAGAGAAGAAAACTAAGCAGAGATCCTAGGTGAATGATCTTTTTTGGTGCAAGGAGTCCATGAACCAGTCCAATGTGGCTAATGCCTAGGTCCTATAGAGACTTAGAGATGGTAGTTGATAGTTGCTAATGATGGAATAGGACAGAACAGGCAGACACTGAGAAAACACAGTTGACTTTGTCAGCTGCAGGGAAATTGTTTCTTCCAAAGAGCAGTGTCAGTAAACAACCCTACCCTACTTTGTCTTGTTGTCCAATACCATGTATCCTTAAAGACCAGCTCAAGTATACACCTGATGATAGCTAACATCTATTGAAAACTAATTATGTATCATACGCTATGCTGAGTCTTGTACTGATTTATTATTAATTCCCACACCAATTTTATGATGTAGGTGCTTGTTTCCCCTTTAATACTTGAAGACTGGAGAGATTAATTAACTTGTCCAAGGTTACATGGTAGGAAAAGAAGTTGAATCCAGGAATACTGGTGTTAGAGTCCACACTCTCAGCCACTACAGGATGCTGCTTTTCTTTGAAGTCTTCTGAGATGTTCCCTGACATAATTTATCCCTCTTGACCAGCTGGTTCTATGGGCTGTGATTACTAGGAGTTTAGGTGGTATATACGGTCAAGAGGCCTATACCCTATATAATCTAAGTAAGGGATAAGGATACCTTCTTAAATGATACATAATAATATAAGATAGTGAAAATGAGGGGTACAATAATAAGTAATGTGAATATGGAGAGAGGAATGTTTGGTTTAGGACCAGGTTGATAGGAAAGGCTTCATGGGAAGAGTAGGATTGGATCTGGGCCTTAAAGAATAGGTGTGGTTTTGAGTGTAGGTGATTACATGCAGGTAGGGGTGAAATCAGTGGACACCATTCCAGACAGTAAGAGCAGCTAGGGCAAAGGTGCCCCAGCAGCTGGGGAAAAAGCTAGGGCAGAGCAAGATGTATTTGGGGAAACTTAAGTCATCCAGTTTGGTTGGTTAATAGACCATGTGGTCAGAATGGGTGTTGGATTGGAAAAGAAGACTGAGGTCAGGTTGTGAACACCCTGAGTGGAGGTCCATGGAAAGCTGTGAGGTTATAGTGGTTTCACCTAGAACAGAGCTCTATCGTTCTTGACTATTTACTTTGTGGCTTAAATATAAGTATATTCAAAGAGACATTTTATGTTATTTCTAGAATGCCAGTTAATGAAAACAGAACGACCAAAGCCAAACACATTTATTATCAGATGTCTCCAGTGGACCACTGTTATAGAAAGAACATTTCATGTAGATACTCCAGAGGAAAGGTAAGAAATTTGTTTTTCCTATTTCGTGAAAAAGCAACAATCGGTATAAAGATATATGTGTATCTGACTTCACCATTTGTAAATATATGTGAACATATTTGTAAAATCCTATAGTCCCTTAATAATTGTTTCTGGTATAATAGATGAATAACAGAGGCTTGGAACATATTAAATCAAAACCTCTAGAACTGCTGTAAGATAGTCTTCTTAACAAAAACCAGGACATTTAAAAATTGAAATATAAATTGGGACATTTTTATAACTAAACTACCTTTAAAAATGGTTGAATTGATTGTGTTCATATTTGGAATCTTAAGGTTAGTAATAGCAAAAGGTTTCAAGTAGCATTGCCTTTATGCAAGGGGCTGCCTGGAGTATTAGGCTGGGAAGGATTCTGAGATTGGGGCTAAGCTCCATGAGAAAAACAGTACCAGGATTGATTGCCATCGACTGTCCTCATTGCTCTAGAGGGGAGTGGCAACTTCATTGGGCCATTTTGTCATCCTCCTGATCTATGCATTCCTACAACCCCTGCCCCAACCCCCCCCACCCCCGGTTCTGTTTTAGTACCCTCTGATCTGGTGGTAACTGAGTTAAGTCCAACAACCACAACCACAAAACCATTTTCCTGCACAGATGTTATCATGGTTGATCCGCATCAGCAACTTTGTGAAGTTAAATGTTACTAGCCTATGTTCCAAATGAATGAAGCAGGTCTTAGAGGAGACTTGTCTAAGATTTAAAACAAAAATAACCTCCCATAAGACCTAGTAAATAGTAAAGTATTATTTTAATAATGCTTTTTGATCAGTAAACAGTAAATGGTAACGTGTGATTACTTTAGAAAGGAAAGAAAAGTAGAAAAGAACTAGAAAACACTCCTAATTTTATAACCAGAGTTAAGGACAGATCTTATTTTCTTTTATACACTCCCAGTCTTATTCTCTGCAGATGTATTTAGGTCTTGAGCATATATACAATTCCGTATGTCTTTTTCTCCCTGTCCACTCCTGTCTTCCTGGGCATTTCTATCTGCTAAGTCCTCAGTTTGCTTGTAGTTCCACCCATAACCATGACTGGGCTAATTCCTATTCATCTGTCAGATCTGAGCTTCCAATACCACATTTCCCACAAAACCTTCTCTGACTCTTGTAGACGAGGTAGGTGCCGCTGCTGTAGCCTGCATATCTCCCTGCACCTTTTATATCAAGTATATCAGCACTGTAATCTTTGTTGGCCTTTCTCGCTAGACCGTGAGATTCTTGACTAGCAAGGATCGTAGGGTCCTTGCTCAATATTCTATCTTTACAGCATAGTCCAGGCTCCAGCGTAGTATTTGTTGACTGGCTGAATGAATGGAACTTTTCCCATGTCACTGTATAGTCTTTGAAATATTATTCTTAGTGGATTTACATTGAAGCATGATTAATTTTGCCATTTATGTTTGCAAAGCTGGATTTACGCCATATCTTAAGACTTTAAAATAGTTCCTGCTCTTATATATCACACCACTTTTCTGAACAGTTTTTTTTTTTAATTTTATTCATTTATTTGACACAGACAGCGAGAGGGGGAACACAAGTAGGGGGAGTGGGAGAGGGAGAAGCAGGCTTCCCGCGGTGCAGGGAGCCCAACGTGGGGCTCCATCCCAGGACCCTGGGATCCTGACCTGAGCCAAAGGCAGACGTTTAATGACTGAGCCACCCAGGCGCCCCTGAACAATCAGTTTTTATTTGCATTTATAACCAGGAGAAAGCAATTTTAGTAAAAATGAAAAAACAGCATCTTTATATTTACCATGGGGTGTGTTTTTCTACATTCATCTAGAATCTGCTGCTTGGAGATTTTATATGACTTTAATGTTAATGAAGACTTAGAAAAATGTAGTGAGAACTGGAAAAGCTGTGTATTTTCTGTGTTCTGTCTGCCAGTCTAAAATCCGTTCTTTTTGTAAATGTAATATATATCTCTACTTTCACTAAAAAAAAAAAATCTTCTATTTGTTTTATTGGATGATAGAAGTTTGGAATCTACTTTTTCCAAAGGATGAGACCATTGTATCAGCTCCGTTCTTCTTTTCTTTTCATTGAATAATCCATTCTGTCCTCTCTGATTATGGATGGCACATATACATAAATATTTGTATTTTTAGGTTTTTTTTCTTTTTTTTTCCCTTTGACTTCTCCATCATTCTAGCACTGAGACCACATGGTTTTAATTAGAGAAGCCTTATAAAGCTCTTAACTTCTAAGGGAGAGAAAAGGCCTTAACTAGAAGTAAGAAAATTAAGAAAGGAAAAAATTTCAGGTAAAAGCAAACATGTAGTAAAGCAAAACTTCAGTTACTGCTGTTTTTTTTTTTTTTTCCAAAATGTTCTTAGCTTTTGCAGGCATAGCGTCTGCAGATAATAGTAACTTTGTCTCTTCCTTTCAGGTAGGATGGTCTATTATTTTTTTTGTTTTTAAATAATATGTAATGATTTTCATGATAGCGTACACACTTTTTTCTCTGGTTTTAATGAATGCATTTCAAATTATTCACTGTCAACTATGAAATATGATTTTTCATGTCTAGTTTATTTTGTTATACTTTATTTTGTTTATTTTGAACATCCACTTTATAGACCCAGATTATTTTCCTTTCTTAGAGCTAATCATTTTCATTGTCACCACGATGACACCCTGCTGCACTCACATACCCATATTCATGTGCATGCTTATACCCCCTTATGTTACAACTACGGTGAACTACTTATAGTTTCCCAAGTCCTAATTCTGTAGTGACTCTCACATCCCTTGTGGCTCTTTCTGGCTCTTTTGCCCCCATGCCAGAAATAGCTTCCCTTGCTTGTTTCTTCCTGTACCAGTTCATCTTGTACTTCCCCATTTACAACTCATTACTCTCCTTTGGTCCCCACTCCAAACTTAGCATTGTTTTTCTTAGAACACCACTGTTCTCAGTGCAAACTTGTTATCATTTTACCTATAACACTTCGTTATACGTATTTACAATATCAGGGTTTCCCTTATTATTACTGTAAGTTCATATTACAGTATGGCTTATTGAGCTTTAGTAGCATACTAAATATATTTTAGACATTTTATATTAGACATCTTAATGTTTATTTTTAAATAAATGATCAGCTTAAGAAAATTGATTCATTTTCATATAAGTAGTATATATACTTTAAATAGAAAAATTTACTTGCTTCCTGGGGGTCTCCATTCTGTTTTCCAAGTTGAGTACATTTTCCAACATTACTTAGGAATTAGAAGATTGCAAGAATTCTTTGATTAGTGAGATATTTGGGCCCAATACGTTTTTGCAGAGCATACATATGTATTTTAATTGTGGTGAATGAGGTAATTTAGGTCAATAATCCACCTAAGAACTCTCCAAAAAGATGGACAAAGTGTTTAAAAAAACAAAAACAAAAACACAAAAACAAAAAAAGACATACACGAGGCAATTTGGCTGTGAAGAATTATGGGACCAAAACTTTTTGGAAGGGTGAAACCCAGAGAGAAGAGCTCACTATTTTACCAGGGGTGCCTGCCAATTCTAGAAGTGTCTGAGATGTTGACATTTGGAGTAACTGTCAGACCTAGGAATCATGTTCTGGAATCCAGGGCCTACCAAAGAGGGCTCATGGTACATCAATACATTTTAGGTTGGCACTAGAAGAAAAGATAAACTCAGATTTAGACTTACCTTTTAAGGATTGAAGTCTAGCTTTAAATTATTTCAGGTCTTAAATTTGGTTAATGTGATCCACTTTTGCTAGTCTCCCTGGAACCTGTTAAAAGCAAATATAAATAATCTCAAACTGTCTATTTACATTTTAATGTACATTGTTTGATATGGATTAAAAAATAAACAAGTACACAAAGATTCAAAGATTCAGAAACCACAGAGACAAAACAGACAACTGAATCAGATTCATAGGCTCTCTAGATAATGGAGTTATCAGACAGAATATAAAAGAACTCTGTGTGAGTATAATCAAGGAAAATACAGTTAAGTCTAGGCAATTCATCAGAGCTAGAAATTATGAAAAAGAATAAAATGGGAATTCTAAAATTGAAAAACAAGATACTTAAAATCATGAGAGCTGGTGGATGGTTTTAACAGTAAATTAGGCCTAACATTGGGGAAAATTAGGAATTTAAACATAGGTTATAACAGAATATGCAGAATGAAACATGGAGATAAGGATAGAAAGTAAAAATAAATAAGAAGGCAATGTAAGATGAAAAGAATGTAGTAAGAAGGTCTTACGTATACATAATTAGAGTCTCAAAATGGAAGAGTGAAAGAATGGGTCAGAAAGTATTTGTAGTGATAATGGCTGAAAAATTTGTAAAATCGTTAAAGATACCAAACCACATATTCAAGAAGTCCTGTAAATCCCATGCAGGAAAAATACAAAGAAAACCCACTTAGTCTCATTAGACTTTTGAAAACAAAGACAATGGGAAAATCCTCAAAGCAGATAGAGAAAAAAGATAGGTTGCCTTTAAAGGAGCATCAATTAGACCAAAAGATGATATCAATAGAAATAATTGACATGGAATATATGGGATGGAATGATAATTAGAGATAATGGAATGATATTCTCAAAGTGCTGAAAGAAAATACATGCTAATGAGCAAAAATACTTTCCAAGAGTGAAAGTAAGATGAAAATATTTCAGTCAAATATTTCAACAACTTCAGCTCAGAATTGATAGAATTTCTCACCAGCAGACTTGCAGAAAAGGAAATAGTAACAGCATTCTTCAGACAGGGAGAAGAGATGTAGGAAGGAATGAAAAACAAAATGGTAAATAAGTTGATAAAACCAAAGGAATATTGATCTTATGAGTAAAAATAACATTTTGTGGTTTAATTATGTGAAGAATTAAAAATCTAAAGTAATAATACATAAATTGAGGTTGAGGGAAAAATGGGAGTTAATGTCTTATGACATCACTGCATTTTCTTAGAAGACTTCAAAGTATGGACATATAAGACTTTGCTAAATTGAGGATGAATGTTATGACTTCAAGGATAATTGCTAAAAGGAAAGCAAGCACATGATGACTACAATGCTGATATGAGGAGAAATAGAATCATAAAAAATTAATCCAGAGTGCATTATGTAGGTTGACTGTGCGAAGTTAATGCTATATATAAAAATATG
>NC_138374.1:82573859-82589887 GCF_054177405.1 Leptonychotes weddellii
GAAGAAGGTAGCGGGAGGGGAAGAATGAAGCGGGGGAAATCGGAGGGGTAGACGAACCAGGAGAGATGATGGACTCTGAAAAACAAACTGAGGGTTCTAGAGGGGAGGGGGGTGGGAGGATGGGTTAACCTGGTGGTGGGTATTGAGGAGGGCACATTCTGCATGGAGCACTGGGTGTTATGCACAAACAGTGAATCATGGAACACTTCATCTAAAACTAATGATGTAATGTATGGGGATTAACATAAGAATAAAAAAAAAAAACTGTAAGTGGTTGCCTATTACCTTCAAAATAAAGTCCCAACTCTTTGGCCTAGGAGTCAAAAAAAAAAGAAAGTACATTTCCCATTCATGGCTCACCCTTCTACTCACTTATTGTGACTTTTGTTGAACGTTAATTCTTAATTTTACTACAGTCAAATTTAACAATCTATTTTTATTTATTTTTGTGTCCTGTTTATTACACAAAATGATCATATATATTCTCTATTTTGTCCTAAAAGTTTTGTTATGTTATGATTCTTTTGTATCTCGCATATAATTAAAAAAAAAAAAACTATCTGAAAAAAAAAAAAAAAAGTTTCCCAGACAAATAAAAGTAAAGTTCATCACAACTCAACCAGCCTTATAAGAAATGTTAAAGGGACTCTTTTAAGAAGAAAAGAAAGGCCATAATGAGAACTAAGAAAATTATTAAAGAAAAATTTCACTGGTAAAAGCAAACATATGGTAAAGGTAGTAGATCAATCACTTATAAAACTAGTATGAAGATTAAGAGATTAAAGTAATAAAATCAATTATATCTACAATAATTAATTAGTGAATATACAAAATAAAGATGTAAAATGTGAAGTCAAATACATAAAATGTAGAGAGCAGTAATAAAAATATGGTGCTTTCAGAATGTGTTAAAGTTAATTGAACATTAACTTTAATAGACTGCTATATACATAGGGTGTTATATGTGAACCTTATATGAACCACAAACCGAAAATCTTTAATAGATACAAAACCTAAAGAGAAAAGAATCCAAGCTTAGCACTCAAGAAAATCATAAAATCATAAGGGAGGAGAGTAAGAAAAGAAGAAAGGAACCAAGAAAAACTACAAAACAACCAGAAAACAGTTACATGCCAGCTGTCATATGCCAACAAATGGCAATAAGTACATCCCTATCAATAATTACTTTTAATGTAAACAGACTTAAAGTTCCAATCAAAAGATAAAGGGTGACTGAATGAGGAAAAAAACAAAATAAGACCCAACTATATGCTGTCTACAAGAGACTTACTTCAGACCTTAAGACACATACAGACTGAAAGTGAAGGGCTGGAAAAACATATACTGTGCAAATGAAGTGGAAAAAAAAAAAAAAAAGCTGGAGTAACAGTACTCATATCAGACAAAATAGACTTTCAAGCAAAGACTGTAACAAGAGACCTAGATGGGCATATAATGATGAAGGGATCAAGCCAACGAGAGCATATAATGGTTATAAATTTTTATGCACCCAACCTAGGAGCACCTAAATATATAAAGCAAATTAACAGACATAAAAGGAGAAATTAACATAATAGGAGGGGATTTTGGCACCTCATTTACATCAATGGAGAAATTATCCAGAAAAAATATTAATAAAGAAGGAAACAGTGGCTTGAATGACACATTAGACCAGACAGACCTTACAGATACATACAAAACATTCCATCTAAAAACAACAGAATACACATTATTTTCAAGTACTGCAGGACAGATTACATAGTAAGCCACAAAACAAGTTTAAGAAGATAAGTTTAATAAGTTTGAAAAGATTGAAATCATATCAACCATCTTTCCCAGCCACAACAATATGAAGCTAGAAATCAGTTACAAGAAAAAAACCGAAAAAACCCCCACAAACATGGTGTTTTAACAATATGCTACTAAACAACCAATGGGCCAATGAAGAAAACAGAGAGAAAATTAAAAAAAAAATAGATGCAGACAAATGAAAATGGAAATACAACAGTTCAAAATCTTCGCTACACAGCAAAGGCAGTTATGAGAGGCAAATTTCCAATGATACAGGCCTACCAAAAAACAACTAAAACAAGGAAAATCTCAAACAATCTAACCTTACTCCTAAGGATCTAGAAAAAGAAGAACAAACACAGCCCAAGGTTAGTAGAGGGAAGGAAGTAATCACACCAGAGTGGAAATAAATAAAACGGAGACTTAATAGAATAATACAAAAGATCAGTGAAACTAAGAACTAGTTTGTTGAAAAGCAAAACAAAATTGATAAACCTTTAGCCAGACTCTTAAAGAACAAAAAAAAGACAGGACTCAAAATCAGAAATGAAACAAAAATTATAGCTGACACCAAAAATTATAGCTGACAGAAATACAAAGGGGATGACTACTATGAAAAATTATATGCCAACAAATTAGGCAACCTAGAAGAAATGGATAAATTCCTAGAAACTAGAATCTTCCAAGACTGAAAGAGGAGGAAATAGAAAATCTAAACAGACATCAATTAGTAGTAATAGAATCGAATCAGTAATCAAATAACTCCCAGTAAGTAAAAAAGTCCATGACCAGATGGCTTCAAAGGTAAATTCTACCAAACATTTAAAGAAGACTTAATAACAATTCTTCTCAAACTATTCTAGAAAATTAAAGAGCAAGGATTGCTTCTAAATTCATTCTGTGAGGCCAGCATTACTGTGATTCCAAAACCAGACAAATGTACTATAAAAAGAAAATTATAGGCCAGTATCTGATGAACACAGATGCAAAATTGGCACAAAACGTTAACAAACCAGATTCAAAGTACATTAAAAGGATCATTCCCCATGATCAAATAGGATTTATTCCATGGGTGCAAGGATGGTTTCATATCCACAAAACAGTGAGTGTGATACAGCACATTAACAAAATGCAGGATGAAAATCATATGATCATCTCCATAGGTGCAGAAAAAGCATTTGACAAAATACAACATCCATTCACTTTCAAGAAAATGGCTATAGAGGTATAGAGAATGTACCTCAATATAATAAAGTCCATAAACCCACAGCTAACATACTTAATGGTGAAAATTTCCAAGCTTTTCCTCTAAGATCAGGAGCAAGACAAGGATGTCCACTCTCACCCCTTTTAATCAACACAATACTGGAAGTGTTAGCCCCAGCAGTCAGACAAGAAAAAGAAATAAAAGGCATCCAAACTGGCAAGGAGGAAGTAAAACTGTCACTTTTTGTAGGTGACTGATACTAAATATAGAAAAGCCTAAAACTTGGGGCACCTGGGTGGCTCAGTTGTTGAGCATCTGCCTCCAGCTCAGGTTACAATCTCAGGGTCCTGGGATCAAGCCCCGCTTCAGGCTCCCTGCTCAGCGGGAAGCCTGCTTCTCCCTCTCCCTCTCCCCCTGCTTGTGTTCCCTTTCTCACTGTGTCTCTCTCTGTCAAATAAATAAAAATTAAAAAAAAAAAATCCTAAAACTTGACCAAGAAAACTATTAGAACTAATAAATGAATTCAGTAAAGTTGCAGGATAAAAAAGTTACATGTAGAAATTTGTTGCATTTCAATGCACTTACAAGGAACTATCAGAAAGAGAAATTAAGAAAACAGTCCCATTTGCAATTGGTTCCAAAAGAATAAATTTAACCTAGGAGGTGAAAACCTGCACTCTGAAAACTGTAAGACACTGAGGAAAGAAGTGGAAGGTGATACAAATAATTGGAAAGACATACCATGTTCACAGGTTAGAAGAATTAATATGGTTAAAATGTTCATACTGCCTGAAGCCATCTACAGATTCATTGCAAACCCTATCAAAATATCAATAATTTTTTCATAGAACTAAAATTTATATGGAACCACTGAAGACCCTGAGTAGCAAAAGCAACCTTGAGAAAGAAGAACAAAGCTGGTAGTGATTATCACAATCCCAGATTTCAAGATACAGTACAAAGCTATGGGAATCAAAACAGTGTGGTGCTGGCACAAAAATAGTAGACACACAGATCAGTGGGAACACAGTGGACAGCCCAGAAATAAACCCACACTTATTTTGTCATTTCATCTATAACGGAGTATGCTAGAATATACAATAGGGAAAGACAGTTTTTCAGTAAATTGTGTTGGGAAAACTGAACAGCCAATGCAAAAGAATGAAACTGGACCACTTTTTTTTTTTTTACATCATATACAAAAATAAACTCAAACTGGAATAAATACCAAAATATAAGACCTGAAATGATAAAACCCCTAAAAGAATACATAAGTGGTAACCTTTGGACAATGGTTTCAGCAGTATTTTTTGGATCTGTCTTCTAAGGCAAGGGCAACAAAAGCAAAAATAAGCAATTGAAACTGCATCAAACTAAAATGCCTTTACAAAGGAAACAATCAACAAAACAAAAAGGCAACCTACTGAATGAGAGAAGATATTTGCAAATGACATATCTGATAAAGAGTTAATACCCAAGATATACAAAGAACTCTTATAACTCAAACCAAAAACTCCCAAATAATCTGGTTAAAAAATGAGCTGAGGGCTTGAATAGACATTTTTCCAAAGAAGACTTAACAGAAAGTAAGTCATTCACAGGGATGTAAAATACAGCATAGCACATATAGTCAATAATATTGTAATAACTTTGTAGATGACAGAAGGTAATTATGTGGTGAGCATTTCATAGTGCATGTAAGTGTTGAATAACTATGTTGTACACCTGAAATTAATGTAATACTGTATGTCAACTATACTTCAATGAAAAATAAATAATTTTTAAAAAATAAAATACTTCTGAATAAATTTAAAATATGCAAGACATTTTCACAGAAAGTCACAAAAGATTGCATTGGGAGATTAAAGACATAATAAATGAAGACTATACTATCTTTATGGAGTGAAAAATTTAAGCTTTTCAGATAGTAATCTACCCGAAATTGATCCATAGATTTAATACAATTCCACTCAAAATTCTAACAGACTTTAACACACGCTGATTCAAAAATTTATATGGAAATGAATGATTCTTGATCTGATAATACAAATTTCACCCAGCGCTCCTGAGACTTACTATTTTACCTATAAACTATGACATTTTTTTTTTTTAACTGATCTGTGATTTGGGAACAGTGAAAGGCCTTGGCTTTGAAAACCTTTTCTTGGAACTTCTGTTGGACCACAGTAAGGATCTTGACTATGTCAATGATGAATTTAACAATGGCTAGACAAAAAAAGTTTTTCAAGGGGCAGCAAACTTTGGGGGGTCAATTTACTTTATAGGTAAGATGTGGATAGGTAATAAAATTTAACTGTACTTTTAAAGGGTTTTAACTGAATTTTCATATAATCCTTTCCTTCTTTTTTCTTCTACTCTTAAATAAATGCTCCTACAATTGTAAGATCTGTAATGTTAAATGCTTTTGGGATTAGTTTCACCTTTGAGTAAGAGTGGGAGGTTATATTTACATATGTGTGTGTATATTATCCTGGAATAGACTTTAGTTGTGTTGATGTCATATTTTATGAAAGGGAAATAATTGAATCATTTACCATCTTTATTAATGGGAAACTGTACTTGTTTTTATAGGGAAGAGTGGACAGAAGCTATTCAGGCTGTAGCAGACAGACTTCAGAGACAAGAAGAGGAGAGAATGAATTGTAGTCCAACTTCACAAATTGATAATATAGGGGAGGAGGAGATGGATGCTTCCACAACCCATCATAAAAGAAAGGTAGAGAATAGTAATTTATTCCCTACTCAGCACAGTGTATGTGTGTGGAAGAAATATGCTAAAAATTGCCATTTGCAAGAAGTGTTGGCTGATGATCTTACATTATTCAAATATATAGGTGTGGATGGTGTTTATCCTGGTAAATCTGAAATACCTGTCACTGTTTAAGACCAAGTAATTTAAACGTCACCTCATTTTCATGGTTCGGCCTTAACACTGACAGCTGATAGGGCTTCGGGGGTACTTGTTAACTGAAGTGCCATTGTGCTGATTTATAATTTGCATTTTTTTCTTATTGTTTTTAATACAATTTTAGAACTTGGGAATAATGTTTTCCCTAATGATTTGGTCATTTTCCATTTGGTATTTTGTATGCTCAAAGCAGAAGCAGAAATGGTTCTGGTGTGCTTCCTACCTGATGCCCCAGCCTCACTAATATCAGCAGGAAAATGAATAGTCTGGGAAATAATAGCTTTTTATTTTAATGGCTTGCTCCCGAGCCAGTGAGGGAAAAGTGTTTTCCTTCCCTGAGTGCTCCAGATTAATAAATGCCAATTTACATATTGATGGAATTACAAATTATGTTTTCATTGCTATAGAAAATTAAAAAGCTGGGTGCCTGGGTGGCTTAGTCACTTAAGTGTCCGACTCTTGATTTTGGCTCAGGTCATGATCTCAGGGTCCTGGGATCGAGCCCCTCATTGGGCTCTGTGCTCAGCAGAGAGTCTGCTTTAGATTCTCTCACTCCCTCTCCCCCTGCTTGTTCTCTCAAATAAGTAAATAAATCTTCTTAAAAAAAAAGAAAATTAAAAAACAACTTCCTTGTATGAAAATGGTATTTTAAGATTAAAGATCTAAGTGTTCAAAGTAAATGAACATGCCATTTATTATGTTAGAATGTATTTGTTATAATGAATTATAAATTTAATCTTCATGTAGGAAAACACTAGTTTTTAATGTAATTACCCATGTAATTTGGTCTTAGCATAATGATTAAGAACTCTTTGGAGTTAGACTGCTTGAGTTCAAATCCTCCTTTTTCCAAGTGCTAAACACGTGAACTTGATGAAGTTATACCATCACAACCTAGAGTTTGTTAATTACTCTCTCCTCATCTGAAATCTCTTCTAATTATAATAATATTCTTTGTTTGATCTTGGTCAAATGTCTGAGAACTCTTTGTGTCTTCATTAAAGACTTATCCTCTATTTGTTAGTTGAAATGAATCCCTCTTTTAAGTCAACTTAACACCCCCTTGTTCTTCAGTCATTGCAAAAAGCTAAAACAAAGAAATAGTCTAGCTTTACTCACCTACTCAGAGATAAGGAAGCTTCTTTTGGATGTCTATGAGCACATGTACACAATGAATGTAAAATGTGACTATGCTCATAAATTTAAAATCAGGTCCCAATGAACCTTGTCCTTTCAATTCGACACTACCCCATTCAGTAACAGGCTATGTCAGCTATACTCTTTTTAATTGAAATTCCTAGAACTCTGCTTAATAACAGAGTAAGAAGCTGCTGTTGAGGCAGTTACAGGTTGAAAGTGGGGAGTTTATAATATCCTAACTAGAGATACTCTTACTGATGGATGAGAGAATTTGGAAATGAATATGGAAATTATTTACCAGAAAAAATTTTGAATGAAGAGAGATAAACATTTTCAAAGATGTAAAAATGCAAAAGTATGGAGGATTTTTTTTTTTTTTCCTGTTAAGGCTTGTTATTAATCATTATAAAAGCACAGTGCAATTTCTTCTCTTCACAGTTACCAGTGTGGATTATCTTAGAATCCATCACCTTCACTAATTATCACTTGTAAACATTTATTGTAAGTTTATTTTGTGCTGTGCTCTGAGCAATACTGTTATATGTATTATCTCATTTAATCCTCACAAAAACCATATGAGATGTAGGTACCATTATTACCCCATTTTGCAAGTGATTCATCTGACATTCAGAGAAGTTCAATAATCTTGTTCAAACACGTAAGGACTTTTAATTATACACTGTATTACTTCAGTGGGCAACTTATTTCTTATTATTGATTGATATAACGTGAGCCTTTATAATCACTATAATTATTATACTCATTACATGACCAAGTCATATTAGAGAACAAAATTATACAGATGTTCTCTCTTATGATTGTACTTGTTGGTTTCTCAAAATATTTTTGTCAAGATGTTGTACTTTGTGTTTCAGTTAATTTCATTTTATATTGGTGTACTCTTGGGAAAATCAGTAAAATTTTAATTTACAAAACAGTGATAGAAAGTGAGGTTTTTAGAGTAGATTCTCTAAGAAATCTCTCACTGAAACTGGGTCTCAAAAATTAAAAAATGATATGGTCAGAAGTATTTTGAAAAGAGGAGGATTCATTGTCTTATTTGACCTATACCTGATTTCCATTTTTCTTCTTTATTTCATTTCATTTTTTAAAAAGATTTTTAAAAGATTTTATTTATTTATTTATTTATTTATTGAGAGGGAGCGGGTGAGCAGGGGCAGGGGCAGAGGGAGAGGGAGAATCTCAAGTAGACTCCTCACTGAGCATGGAGCCCAACTAGGGGCTCGATCTTACGACCCTGAGATCATGACCTGAGCTGGAATCCAGAGTCATACACTCAACTAGTTGGGCCATCCAGGCACCCCTATTTCATTTCATTTTAAGTGAGTATAAGACCCTTTTAAAATGACAAAGAGTATGGAAAAAGGTAGAACCTCAGTACCACTCTTTCGTGATGGCCCTAACAACTTGGTTAAAAAGGATAAAATAGTGCTGTCACTTCCCTAGTTCCCTAGTACTACATCCTTTATGTGTATCAGGTATCATAGAAAGAATTGCAGAAGTCAGATTATTTTTTTTCAAAGATTTTATTTATTTATTTGAGAGAGAGAATGAGATAGAGAGAGAGCATGAGAGGGGGAGGGTCAGGGGGAGAAGCAGACTCCTGCTGAGCAGGGAGCCCGATGCGGGACTTGATCCCGGGACTCCAGGATCATGACCTGAGCCAAAGGCAGTCGCTCAACTAACGGAGCCACCCAGGCGCCCAGAAGTCAGATTATTTTTAATATCAAACTGTAAACACATATTCTGAAATAAGAATGCCTTTCTCATAATTTACAGCGTACATTTTCCTCTTTGTTCACTTTTTGAAAAATGAGCAATAGGATGAGGGGAATGGCTCCTCTAACTTGTGTTAGCTCTGCTGAGAATTGTCTTAGCTGTTTTCTCTTGCCTCAAGCAGACACATGGTTACTTCTCTTAGTGGTAGAGTATTACCCAGTTTCTGCTGCACAGGGTGAAAAATCTCTTAAGGAACGACACCGGGTGGTGGAAAAGAGGCAGAAGCCTCATAACCAGATTTATGTGCTGTTCTGTGTTTCAACTAAAAGATGATCTTTCAAAGGAATTTGATCAGAGGACTGAGAAGTGCCTAATCTTGGTCTGCCAAGCGGCCATTCTCTATAGGGTCAGGTATATGAAGGAGCACAGCATAAGAGGATCAACAGCCAAATGGGAGTCAAAGTTCTGCCTAATTTATTCATCTTCAATTATATATTCATATTCTTTAACCTAAATTTTGGACTATATAATTAGCCTTCTTCTTATACTCTAGTGTCATTTGTTATGTATGCCCATGCAGCTCTTAACCTAAAACAGCCGCGTTGACATGCTGGAGATTATGCGAAGGAAAGA
Organism: Leptonychotes weddellii; assembly: GCF_054177405.1. NCBI lineage: Eukaryota > Metazoa > Chordata > Mammalia > Carnivora > Phocidae > Leptonychotes > Leptonychotes weddellii. The sequence goes on from NC_138374.1 coordinate 82,583,300, forward strand.
ATATAACTATGTAAAATATTTACTTAATAAATTTGGGGGATTGGGTTTTAGAGGATTAATTTTTCTGCAGAGGATCCATACTCTCATCTTTCATTAAAATCTTACTGTATTTTTCCCCTTAATACCATCTAAAAGAGGGAAGCATTTTGTAATGGGTTACATTTCATTTGTAAAGACTAGATAATTACTGTGTGTACCATGCTGAACATGAACATTTGGTATCAAAGATACTTTTTAAATTTTCTGAAGTTTTGTCAAAATAGATATGAAATCTGTTTCTGATTTTTTCACATAGGATGCTTTTACTAATATTAATTTCCATGCAAATTCCCTTTTAGGGTTGGCAGTCAAACTGATAGAAGTTGTGAAATTTAACGATAAGGCTATTATATTTTTTTAAACCTCCTTTTCTCTAAGAATTGCAGTCCTTAAGGAATATAGCAATATTTTATAATTACATATTGCTTTTCATCTGAAAATGTCATAAAGCAATTTATAAATTCCTTTCTTATTTTTATCTCTAAGAATTCAGTTTCCATTTCTATAATATTTAATAATAGGACACAGCAAGTATCATTTTTCAGTGCATTTAGATACAAATTGAGGAGGGTACTGTTCAAATGAAGCTTTGAGCAAAAAATAACATCGTAGCCTAGTTATAAGAATAATGTCTCTCAGTTCATTATTGCCATGGAATAAACTACCCAGGTTTAATGTCTTAAAAGAGTAACAGTATATTAGTTTTCATGATTTTGTGGTTTGTGTAGGCACTTCCACTGGTCTCACATGGATCTCTCAAGCAGTTGCATTCAGTTAGCATACAGGCTGATCTGGAAGATCCAAGAAAGACTTTCTCACATTTCTGGATTCTTGGTTCTCCTCTATGTGATCTCTTGGCATATGGTGTCTCATCATCGAGGCCCTTTGTACATGGTATCTTTCCTTATGGCATGAAGGCTGGCTTTCAATTATGACATTTCCAAGAGGGTGAAAGTATAAACTGCTAGATTTAAAGGCTGGATCTGGAACTGGCATAGTATCACTTCGATCATATTCTGTGTTCAAAGCAGGACACAAGGCTAGCCCAGGGAGAGGGAAAGTTGAGTCCACCTCTTCATGGGAAGAATGGCATGTGCATACAGGGAGTCAAGGGACTAGTGGCAGCCATCATTGGAGACTGCCTAGCACAGGTAGCTTTGGGGTTATACAGTATTCCTTGGTTTTTTAAAAAAATATTAGTGAAAACAGATTTTTTTAATACTACCAGCTATTCAAATGACAGTAACCTTGTTAACTCTATTCTGCATATTTAGTGCCACATTTTTTATTTTTAGTTGCATTAATAAATGTACTTTTTCATTCTCCCTGATACTGTTTGCTCTTTGTCTTTTGAACTGGAGATATTATTGAATGGTTAAGATATTATAACTTGACATTTGGAAAATTTTTCAAAATTATAGGCAGCAGATAATGTTGAAAGTGAATATAGGCATCTGTTTCTAAATTTTTTAGAATTTTTACAAAATATGTAGAATATTGGTCTGTAGTTTTCTTGTAATATTTTTGTCTGGTTTTGATAATCAGGGTAATAATGGCCTCATAGGATGAATTGCGAAGTATTCTTTTTCTCAATTTTCTGTAGGAGTTTATATAGAATTGGTATCATTTCTTCCTTAAATGTTTAAAGAATTCAACAGTGAAACCATCTGGCTGTAGAGTTTTCTTTGTTGAGAGGTTTTTTTAACCACAAATTCAATTTTCTAGTAGACATAGGACTATTCAAGTTACCTGTTTCTGTTTGAGTAAGCTTTGATAATGTGAGGCTTTCAGGGAATTTATTTATTTCATGTATATTGTTGATTTTATGGGCATAAAGCTGTTTATAATATCCCATGTGATCCTTTTAAAGTGTCTGTAGAGTCTGTAGTAATGTCAGCTCTTTCATTCCTGACATTGGTCATTTGCGTCTTTCTTTATTTTTCTGAGCAAGCTGGCTAGAGGTTTATCAATTTTATTGATCTTCTCAAAGAACCAGCTGTCCTGGTCCATAACCAGTATCATATCCTCTGCTTTTTTTTTTTCTTTTTAAGATTTTTAAATTGATTTCTGCTCTGACCTTTATCTCCTTTCTTCTCTTTCTCTTGAGTTTAATTTGCTCTTGTTCAGTTTCTTAATGTGGAAGCTGAGATCATTGATTTGAGACATTCTTGACATTTACTTTGGATGGGTGGTAAACAGGAAAAAATACAGTTATAAAATAGCAGAAAAGTCTCTACTAACTTCTGATCATCTGTAGGATAAAATCCAGATGCTTAACTTGTTATTCATAAAGCCCTCGGAACTGAATTTAAATTTAAGATGATAAACTGGGCATACCCAGTTATCTCTCCTTCTGTTTAAAAACCCATTAAAATGGTAGTAAAGGCATTAAAAAAGAGACAAGTCCACACAAATGAAAAGCTGAGTGGGGGAAAGGCATTAGTGGACAACAAATACCAAAATTATGGAAATTTATGGAAGAACATTCATAGAGCAGGAAAAGCATGCATAAAGGGGGCTGTAGAGAACAAGTAGCAGGTCTGCTTGGCGAAATCCTGGAAATCACCTGACTTAGGATTGAGAAATGAAACTGAAAACAGGCAGAAAAATTAGAGGCATTCTTAGACGTCCCTGACTTTCTATTCTGAACTGCACCAATTGCTTTCTCACATGTTGTACTGCTTCTTTTTAGATTTCATCTTACTGGGCTCCAGGACTATTTTCAACATTTCTTACACACCGATATTTCACTTCCTAGGATTTCATCCTAATTTTGTTAGAGTACATTCTCAAATAGCTTCCCTGAAAGGTACTGCTCTCTTAGATGTATTTGGAAATGTTTGTGGGGGACATTTTTGATGACCACATTGTTTGGGGATAGTGGCACTACTAAACCCTGAAAAACTTGAGTCCTTGGAGAAAACAATGTGGAAGTTCCTCAAAAAATTAAAAATAGAATTACCATTTGATCCAGTAATTCCACTATAGGTACTTAACCTAAAGAAAACAAAACAATAATTTGAAAATACATATGCACACCCCTATGTTTATTGCAGCATTATTTATAATAACTAGGCTATGAAAGCAACCCAAGTGTTCACTGATAGAGGAATGGGTAAGGAAGAGGTGGTATATATACACAATGGAATGTTACTCAGCCATAAAAAAGAACAAACCGCTGCCATTTGTGACGACATGGATGGAGCTAGAGAGCATAATACTAAATGAAATACAGTCAGAGAAAGAGAAATACCGTATGATTTCACTCATATGTGGAATTTAAGAAACAGAACAAATGAACAAAGAAAAAAGGAGACCAAAGAAACCAGACTCTTAAATACAGAGAACGAATTGGTGGTTGCCAGAGAGAAGGCAGGTGGGATGGATGGGTGAAATAGATAAAGGTGATTAAGAGTACACTTATCTTGATGAGCACTGAGAAATGTATGGAACTGTTGAATCATTCTGTACACCTGAAACTAATATAACATTGTTAACTGTACTTCAGTAAAACAAACAAAAAACCAAAAAAAACCTGAGTCCTTGAAAGGTGAATGAAAATGATTGTTTTCCTTGTGCCCCTACACTTGACTGATAGTTTGACTAGTAGAGGAATTTGAGGTTCAGAGTTATTGTCTCCAGTATCTGAGAATTGCTTAAATTATTTCTCGTATCCATGATTGCGAGAGAGGCAGCCATTGCCAGTCTGATTCTTAGTCATTTAAGTGTGCTTAGAAATTGGTAAAATTTGCTTTTGAGTAGATACTGCAAACATATACCTATATCTTTTATAAATAAATTGCATCAAATACTTCATACTCTATTTTTTTAATTTGTATTTTTCAGACAATGAATGATTTTGACTATTTGAAACTACTAGGTAAAGGCACTTTTGGGAAAGTTATTTTGGTTCGAGAGAAGGCAAGTGGGAAATACTATGCTATGAAGATTCTGAAGAAAGAAGTTATTATTGCAAAGGTAATTGATTACTAGAGTTGATTACTAAATTTTTGCTTATGGTATGCACTCATGTGTGTTCATGCATACACATGGCTGAAGTGTAGAAATTCCATTAAATAACCAAAATGTTGATTGTAGGCTACTGTTGCAGCAGGATCTGCATATCAATATTTATAATGCTAAAAATTTCAAAAGTTTATAGTATTATCTGAACGTTGTATACCGAAGCTATTTTGTTCCCTTGAGGAGATAATATTTATTCTATGTTTATGTATTTGGAGGAATGTTTTGACTGTCTGTTTTTGTGACCTGTAGCACTAATTATACTAGTATTGCCTTTTGATATTTCCCCCCGACATTCTCAATTTTTTATTATTAAATAAAAAAGTAATTCAAATAACATAGATGATTTGCACCCATAAATTATATAGCTTATATAACGATGAATGGGAAAGCATCCTTAATAGATTTGAAAATACAAGAATGATGAAACTAAAAGAAATAGTAGTCTTTGAAATTCTTTCAGGAACTCTTAACCCCCACCTCCAAAACTTTGTTCAGCTTAGACATACACAGATAACATGTTAATGATGCCAGTTCTCACTCAGAGTTCTGAACAGAATCCTAATTCCCTCAATAGACAAATTCGATAACTTTACAAATTGGTCCACGCTTTATGTTTCATTTATTTCAACAAATGATACATGATATTATTGGTATACTTTATGGACTACTTTAACTTTCAAACTACATTGACCCTTGAACAACATGGGAGTTAAGGGTAACTCCCTGCTCAGTCGAAAGTCCACACGTACCTTTTGACTCCCCCCAAATTTAACTAACAGTCTACTATTGACTGGAAGCCTTCGCGATATCATGAACAGTCAATTAACACATATTTTGTATGTCATATGTCTTATTATATACTGTATTTTTACAATGAAGTAAGTTAGAGAAAAGAAAATATAATTAAGAAAATCATAAGGAACAGAAAATATATTTATAGGTCTGTACTGAATTTATTGAAAAAAAATCCATGTGTAAGTGGATCCGTACCATTCAAACACATGTTCAAGGGTCAACTGTATAGTTTCCTCATCTGGAGTGTATTGCTCCACACACTTTGTGAAGCTGTCCTCCCCCTGTCTTTGTGCATTTGCTTTTATTTCAATTCTTACACAAGTCTGTGTCTGGTATTGGAAATAACACTGACCTTGGAGTCACACAGGTCTGGATTCACATCCCAGCTTTGCATCTTATCATCTAATGACCTTTAACAACCAGTTTTGGGGGGAGTACTGCTCCCTTAGAGACATTCACAATGTTTTGGGGGAGCATATTTGCTTATTCACAGTGAAGAGAAACTGCTGACTGTCACCAGGTGGAGGCCACGCATGCTCAATGTCCTGCAACATGTCGAGCAGCCCAACAGAGCCTTGCATTTTTCATATGCAAAATTTCACTTGTTAAAATGAAAAACAATCACTTGAAATAATGAGCCCTGGATGTTGTATGCAACTGATGAATCACTGAATTGTACCTCTGAGACTGTTTAGTGTATTTTAACTAAATCAAATTTAAATTAAAATTTTTTTAAGAAAAGGTATTTCTGGACAGAAATATTGAGGATTAGGATATGTAAAGTATTTAGCATAGTACCTGACACTACTTATTAAACTGATATTTTCTGGGAGGTAGTATAGTGCCACTTCCTAAATGATCCCAAACAAATCACTCAACCTTTTATGCCTTTATTTCCTCATATGCAAAATGGGAAATAATACAGTGCCTATCTCATAGAATTGTCAGGATTAAATGAATGAATAAGTGTAATAGCATTTGCCATAAATAAAATTGAATTAAGATTAAAATAGTATTAAATGAAAAATATATTATCACTAAGTATTTGCTATTATTATTATTACTTTTGCCATCTACCATGTGTCAAGCATCAGTAAATACCATTTCTATTCTGTTTTTTCTGTTATACATTAGCTCACTTGGAGCCTGTCTTCCCTTACTAATTAATTATACTTTAATGAGTAACTCTACAGAACTGGGTATATTTTACAAGTGATAGCATATCCAGCTTGGTTTACTACCCTTGATTTTCACCAACAAGTCCATTTATCTGTTTCTTGAAAGAAAATATGTCTGCTCATATTAAAATGATGAACAGTATAATGTTTAAGAGTCTAACAAGACCTGGGGTTTGAATCCTGATGTGCCCATCACAGAGCCTCATATCGGGGACTAAATGGTGTCCACGGGCCTTAATACTGTTGACGTTAACACTGATTGGTTGCTTAAAGCATTGTCCACCAGGTTTTTCCACTGTAGAGTTACCATTTTTCCCATTGTAATTACTGACTATTTTAGGGGCAATACTCTGACACTTGCAGGTATTTTTTTTTTTTCTTCTTAAACTTTTGCCCACTCATTTTCATTTCCATCAGTGGATCTTGTCTACAACAGTTATCCCGTGGTGTACTAATGGTATTTTCTATTTCCTTCATTCTTTATGCATTTATTCTATTCGGTCTAACTAAAGGTTCGATAATTTTATCTTTTCAAAGAACCAAATTTTAC
>NC_138374.1:82589987-82631491 GCF_054177405.1 Leptonychotes weddellii
TGAGAGAGAGAGCATTGTGAGTTGGGGTGGAGGGGCAGAGGGAGAGAATCTTTCTTAAGCAGGCTCCATGCTCAGTGTGAGCCCAACAGGGAGCTTGATCCCAGGACCCTGAGATCATGACCTGAGATGAAATCAAGAGTCAGTTGCTTAACCAACTGAGCCACCTAGGTGCCCCAAGATCTTTCTTTTTAAATGTAAGCATCTAAGGCTATAATTTCCCACTTAGCACTGCTTTTGATGTATCCCATAAATTTTGGCATATTAGATTTTTCTTTTCATTCTTCTCTCAGTATTTTCTAATTTAATTTCCCTTGTGATTTTGCCTTTGATCCATTGATTAAGACTATTTTAATTACTATAAATTTGTAAATTTTCCAGTTTTCTTTTTTTTAAAAGATTTTATTTATTTATTTGACAGAGAGTGAGAGGGAGCACAAGCAAGGGAAGCAGCAGGCAGAGGGAGAGGGAGAAGCAGGCTCCCCGCTGAACAGAGAGCCCGATGCGGGGCTCGATCCCAGGACCCTGGGATCATGACCTGAGCTGAAGGCAGCCGCTTAACTGACTGGGCCACCCAGGTGCCCCGATTTTCCAGTTTTCTTTCTGTTTCTGATTTCAAACTTCATCCCATTGCTGGTAGAGAAGATACTTGATATAATATCTATCTTTTTAAATCTATTGAGACTTAATTTGTAGCCTAACATATGGTGTATCCTGGAGAATTTTCCACGTGCACTTGAAAAGAATGTGTAATCTGTTGTTGGGTAAAGTGTTGTATGTGTGTCTGTTAGATCTAGTTGGTTTATTGTGTTAAGTCCTCTATTTCCTTACTTCTGTCTGGCTGTTCTGTCTCATTATTGTGAGTAGGGTATTGAAGTCTCCAACTGTTAGTGTAGAACTATCTATTTCTCATTTTAATTCTGTCTTATTTTTGCTTCATACATTTTGATGGTTTGTTATTAGGTACATAAATGTTTATAATTGTTATTTGTTGCTGGATTGAGCCTTTTATTAAATACATAATGTCATATTTTTGTCTTTCATAACTTAAAAAATATATTTTTTTGTCTGATAATGAAATAGCCACCCCTGCTCTCTTTTGGTTATGTTTGTATGATTATTCCATCCTTTCAGTTTCAACATATTTGTGTCTTTGGCTCTAAAGTAAGTCTTTTGAAGACAGTGCATATTTTGATCATTTTGTTGTTGTTAAATCCATTCTGCCATCTCTTATCTTCTGATTGGAGGGATTAATCCATTTACATTAAAATAAATACTTATAAAGAGAGAGTTCTGTCCCTTTGCTCTTTTATTCAGTATGCTTTATACTTTCTTTGTCCCTCGTTGTCTGCATTACTGTCTTATGTTTAGTTGTTTTTTTTTTTTTAGTGAAACATTTTAATTCCCTTCTCATTTCCTTCTCTATATATTCTATAGCTATTTTCTGTGTGGTTACCATGGGGATTACATTTAACATCCTAAAATTATAACACTCTAATTTGAATTTAAACCACCTTAACTTCAGTAAGATACAAAAACTGCTCTCTGCTGCTATGCTACTCTACTCAACCCTTTTAAGTTATTGATGTTATAAATTACATCTTTATTCTTTTTGGTGCAAATGTAAATGGGATTGTTTTCTTAATTTCTTTTTCTTCTTTTTTATTGGTGTGTAGAAATCCAAGAGATTTCTGTATATTAATTTTGTATCTTGCAACTTCACTGAATTAATTTATCTGTTCTGGTGTTTTTTTGGGTGGAGTGTTTGGGGTTTTCTATATATAGTACCATGTCACTGCAAATAGTGACAGTTTTACTTCTTTCTTACCAATTTGGATGCCTTTTATTTCTTTTTCTTGTTTTATTACTATGGCCCGGACTTCCAGTACTATGTTGATTAAAAGTGGTGAGGGTAAGACACCCTCGTCTTGTTTCTGATCTTAGAAGAAAGGCTGTCAGTTTTTTACCATTATGATATTAGCTGTGGGTTTTTCATATATAGCCTTTATTATGTTGAGGTATGTTCCCTCTAAACCTACTTTGTTGAGAGTTTCTATCATGAATGGATGTTGTATTTTGTGGAATGCTTTTTCTGCATCTATTGATATGATCATACAGTTTTTATCCTATTTCTTGTAAATGTGATATATCATATTGATTGATTTGTGAATATCGAACCACCCTTGCATCCCTGGAATAAATCTTACTTGGTTGTGGCGAATGATTTTTTTAATGTATTGTTGAATTTGGTTTGCTGATATTTTGTTAAGGATTTTTGCATCCATGTTCATCAGAGATATTGGTCTGTAATTCTTTTTTTTTTAGTGTCTTTATCTGCTTTTGGTATCAGGGTAATGCTGGCCTTGTAGAATTAATTTAGAAGTTTTCCTTCCTCTTCTATTTTCCGGAATAGCTTGGAATAATAGGTATTAATTCTTCTTTAAATGTTTGGTAGGAGTCACCTGTGAAGTCATGTGTGAAGTCCAGCCAAAAGTCCTGGACTTTTGTTTGTTGGGAGTTTTTAATTACTGATTTAATTTCATTTCTAGTAATTGATCAGTTCAGATTCTCTGTTTCTTCCTGGTTCAGTTGGAAGATTATGTTTCTAGGAATTTATCCATTTCTTTTAGATTGTCCAATTTGTTGGCATATAATTTTTTATAAAATTATTTTATAATCCTTTGTATTTCTGTGATGTTGATTGTATTTCTCCTCCTTTGTTTCTGATTTTATTTATTCAAAGCCTGTCTTTTTCTTGATGAGCCTAGATAAAGGTTTATCATTTTTATTGATGTTTTCAGAGAACCAGCTCCTGGCCTAATCGAGCTTTTGTTTTTTTAGTCTCTATTTCATTTATTTCTGCTGTAATATTACTTCATTCCTTCTACTAGCTTTGGGATTTGTTTTTCTTTTTCTAGCTCTTTTAGGTATAAAGTTAGGTTGTTAATTAGAGATTTTTCTTGTTCCTCTTTTTTTTTTTTAAGATTTTTTTTTTATTTATTTGAGAGCTTGAGAACGCCGTGGATGTGGATGAGCCAGGGTGGGGGTGGGGAGGAGTGGTGGGGGGAGAAGGGGGGCAGAACAAGAGGGAGGGGCAGAACAAGAGGGAGAAGCAGACTCCTTGCCGAGCAGGGAGCCCAATGCGGGGGACCCTGGGATCATGACCTGAGCAGGCCTTTAACCGACTGAGTCACCCAGATGCCCCAAGATTTTTCTTGTTTCTTGTGGTAGGCCTGTATTGCTATAAAATTCCCTCTTAGACTTTCTTTTGCTATGTTCCTAAATTCTGGACCATATGTTTTAATTTGTCTCCATGTATTTTTTAATTTGCACTTTGATTTCTTGGCTTGCCCATTCATTGTTTAGTAGCATGTTGTTTAGCCTTCACCTGTTTGTGTTGTTTCCAGATTTCTTTTTTATGGTTGATTTCTAGTTTTATATCACTGTGGTCAGAAAAGATGCATGATATGATTTGTCTTCTTATGTTTATTGAGACTTGTTTTGTGGCCTGACATGTGACCTATCCTGGGGAGTGTTCCATGAGCACATGAATAGAATGTGTATTCTGTTGCTTTGGCTAAAATGTTTTATATATGTCCATTAGGTCCGTCTGGTCTAATGTGTCATTGAAAGCCACTGTTTTCTGGTTGATTTTCTGTCTGCATGATCTCTCCATTGATGTAAGTGGGGTGTTAAGGTCCCCTCCTATTGTATTACTGTCAATTTCTGCCTTTATATCTGTTAATAATTGCTTTATGTAATTTACACTTACAATTTCTGTAATTTACAATTATGATATCCTCTTGTTGGATTAATCCCTTTATCATTGTGCAATGCCCTTTTTTGTCTCTTGCTAAGGTCTTTGTGTTTTTTTTGTTTTTGTTTTTGTTTTTGTTTTTTAAAGATTTTATTTATTTATTTGAGAGAGAGAATGAGATAGAGAGCATGAGAGGGGGGAGGGTCAGAGAGAGAGGCAGACTCCCTGCTGAGCAGGGAGCCCAACGTGGGACTCGATCCCGGGACTCCAGGATCATGACTGAGCCGAAGGCAGTCTCTTAACCAACTGAGCCACCCAGGCGCCCAACTAAGGTCTTTGTTTTTAAGTCTAGTTTGTCTGATATAAGTATTCCTAACCTGACTTACTTTTTTCACTTCCATTTGCATAGTATATGTTTTTCCAGTCCTTCACTTTCAGTCTGTACGTGTCTTTAGGTCTGAAGTATGTTTCTTATTGGCAGCATATAGATGGGTCTTGCTCTTTATCCATTCAGTTACCCTATGTCTTTTGCTTGGCATTTAATCCATTCACATTTAAAGTAATTATTGATTGGTATATATATATTAGAATTTTTTAAAATTTATTTTCTGGTTGTTTTTGTAGTTCTTCTCTGTTCCTTTCTTTTTCTCTTGATCTTGTCCCTTATGGTTTGATGGCTTTCTTTAGTGTTATGCTTGGATTCCTTGCTCTTTATGTTTTGTGTATCTGTTATAGGTTTTTAATTTGTGGTTACTATTAGGTTTGTGTATAACGTGTTTATAGCAGTCTGTATTGTGTTGATTATTACTTAAGTTCAAACACATTTTAAAAGCCCTAAATTTTTATCCCTCTTATGTGTTTTATTTATATGATGTTATATTTTACATCTTTTTATTTTGTGTATCTCTTGACTGGTATAATTTTTTTTGGATATAATTGATTTTACTACTTTTGTGTTTTAACTTCCATTCTGGCTTTTATGATATGTTTGCTTGTAACTGTGAAATTTTTTTCCTTTCATAATTTTCTTACTCCTGATTATGGCCTTTCCACTCAATTCCTTTTAACATTCCTTGTAATACTTGCTTAGTGGTAATGAACTCCTTTAACTTTTGTCTGGGAAACTCTTTTATTTCTCATTCTATTCTGAATGATAACCTTGCTGGGTAGAGTATTCTTGGTTGCAGATTTTTACTTTTGAACACTTGGAAGATACCATGCCACTTTCTTCTAGCCTACAAAGTTTCTGCTGAAAAATCAGCTTATAGCCTAATGGGTTTTCCCTTGTATATAACTTTTTCTTTTCTCTTGCTGCTTTTAAAATTCTCTCTTTGTCATTACTTTTGACACTTTAATTACTATGTGTCCTGGTGTGGACCTCTTTGGGTTGATTTTGTTAGAGGCTGTCTGTGCTTTGGAGATCTGTATGTCTGTTTCCTTCCCTAGATTAGGGAACTTTTCAGCTCTTATTTCTTCAAATATGTTTTCTGCCCCCTTTTCTCCCTCTTCTCTTTCTGGGATCCCTATAATGTAAATATTATTATGCTTGATGGAGTTGCTGAGTTCCCTTAGCCTGTTCTCATTTTTCATTATTTTTTCTCCTTGCTGCTTGGCTGGTTGCTTTCCATTACCATCTTCTAGATTGCTGATCTATTCTGCATTTTCTAATCTGCTATTGATTCACTCTAGTTTATTTCCATTATTGAATTTTTAATCTCTGACTGGTTCTTATGTTTTCTGTCTTTGCTGAGGTTCTCACTGAGGTCCTCCACTCTTTCGTCAAGTCCAGTGAATATCTTTATGACTAGCACTTTGAATTCTTTATTAGGAGTATTGCATATATCCATTTTATTTATCCCTTTTGTGTGATTTTTGTCTTGTTCTTTCATTTGGAACATACTCCTCTGTCTCCTTATTTTGTCTAACTTTCTCTGTTTGTTTCTGTGTATTAGGGAGGTCAGCTACATCTCCTGGTTTTGAAAATAGTGGCCTCATGTAGAAGAGGTCCTGGGGTGCCCTGTAGCACGATGCCCCTGGTCACTAGAACAAGGTGCTCCAGGGGTGTCTCCTATGTGGGCTGTGCATGCCCTACTACTGTGGCTGAGCCGTGTTTGCCTTCAGTCCCGTTGGCTGCAGTGACCTGCTTTGCCTGCTGTGGGAGCACTGGGCAGCATTTGGTTTCTGTGCGGTTGAGGTGCCTGCCAGAGGCCAATGGGATCTCCTTGGTGGGAGGGACCAGCAGTTCAGCCAGCTGTCTCCATTTAGTCTCTCTGCCACAGTTGCAGGCGCACCAAACGGTGGGGCCTTTCTCTCTGCGCAGCCAGCTAAGAGGCTCTGCTGCTCAAACTGTGAACATGCTAGTGTGTGGGTTATCTCCCCACCTCTCTCTACGACGGGAGTCACTTTGGAGTGGCACTGGTCCCTGTTGGGGCTGCTTGTGGGGTGTGGCAGGGCAGGAGTCACTTTGGAGGGTCGAATGGGACTGGTCTTCAGGGGAATGCCAAGGCAGGACACCATGGTTAGCCAGGTAGGTGGAGAGTGCTCGTGCTGGCTTCCCCAAGTGTCCAGCTCTCTGGCTGGGGGAGGGGAAGAGAAATGGTGCCCACAGCACTTTTGTTCTTGGAGAAGCATCCTGAAGATCCCTGCCCCTCTAGCACGTGTTCTGAGGTTAGTAACTAACCTCTACCGTCTCCCCCAGCTGCTTTTCAAACTGCTGCTTCTGTGCTTTGTCTCCACGGAGTTATTTATGAGGCTGGCTCTTGAAGGGTGCGTAAACCCACTGATTTTTAATGTACCTAGAGTTCAGTTCCACTGACTAAAGCTCCACTGACTAAAGCTGCTAAAGTTAAGCCCCATTGGTTTTCAAAGTCAGATGCTCTTGGAATTCGTCTTCCAGGTGCAGGTACCCTGTGTCTAATCCTCTCATTTCTCCGTGCTTGTGCTGTCCCTCCTGTTTGCCGTGAGTACTGCCAGGAGTTGGGTTCCCAACTCTATCTCTACCCCTCTTACCCTTTTCCATGTGGCTTTCTCTCTACAGTTAACTATGGAAAATCTGCCCTAGTGGTCTGCACATTGTTTTCAGTTAGTTGCACTAATGTAGCTGTTGTCTAGGTATGTCTGTGGATCAGGTGAGCTCAGGATCCTCCTGTTTTGCCCTCTTCCTGACCACCCCCTGAAATGTACTTCTAAATAGGACTTGAGGGGCGCCTGGGTGGCTCAGTCGTTAAGCGTCTGCCTTCGGCTCAGGTCATTATCCCGGGGTTCTGGGATCAAGCCCCGCATCGGGCTCCCTGCTCCGTGGGAAGCCTGCTTCTCCCTCTCCCCCTCCCCCTGCTTGTGTTCCCTCTCTCACTGTGTCTCTGTCAAATAAATAAAAATAAATTAATAAATAAATTAATTAATTAATTAATAGGACTTGAAAGTCAAAATTAACCCTTGATCCATGGGCTGCGGAAGGGATGTTGTTAGCGGGCATGAAAACAACACTAATCCCATTGCCCATCTCCGTCAGAGCTTTTATGTTATAGGGACGACTTCTTTCCTGAAAAGAAGTCCCAGCCCCTGCCAGCTTCACACTTTTCTTCTGCAGCTCCCTCACCTCTCTGAGCCTTCCCAGAGTTGAGGACAGTCAGGGCCTTGCTCTGGGCTAGGCTTTGGCTTAAGGGAATGTCATGGCTGTTTGATCTTCTATCCAGACCACCGAAATGTTCTCTATATGAGCAGTAAGGCTCTTTCGCTTTCTTATCATTCATGTGTTCACTGGAGTAACACTTGTCATTTCCTTCAAAAACTTTCCCTTTGCTTTCACAGTGTGGCTCACTGCTTGGTGCAAGAGGCCTAGCTTCCAGCCTCTCAGCTTCGACATGCCTTCCTCACTCAGCTTAATCACATCTAGCTTTTGATTTAAAGGGAGAGATTACACATCTTCTCTTGAACACTTGGAGGATATTAATTTCAATATTGTGTGTCTCAAGGGATAGAGAGGCCCAGAGGGAGGGAGACTGGAGACTAGCCAGTGAGGAGAGCATTCAGAACAAACACAACATTCATTGATTAAGTTTGGTTTCTTATATGGGTGTGGTTCGTGGCACTGCAAAATAATTACAATAATAACATCAAAGATCACTGATCAGAGATCACCATAAAAAAAATCTAATAGTAATGAAAAAGTTTGAAATATTGTAAGAATTGCCAAAATGTGACACAGACACAAAGTAAGCAGCAAATGCTGTTGGAAAAATGGCGGTGATAGACTTGCTTGATGTAGGGTTGCCACCTTCAATTTGTAAAAAATGCATTATCTGCAAAGTGCAATAAAGTGAAGCAAAAAAATGAGGTATGCTGTATAGCATTTTAAACTCACTTTGATCAGATCAGCTGAGCCAGTCTAATCCTGCTCATATTCTCAGCCATACAGAGTGACTGGTTATAGTGTTTATGTCATCAGGATAAAAATAGAACTGCCCTTCTTACAATGTTACTGAGTCATCTGACCTAGGTAGGCTAGGTTCCCAGTTGTGACAGCCGGCACCCTCTTTTCTTGGACCTTTCTGGGGTCAGAATGGAGTGGTCAAATTGCTTTTCCGTTCTCTACCTCAGACTCTTAAAGTGTGCCAGCCTGTTTCCTAATGCACATAGTAGAATCTATTTTCAGCTTTCCCATTCAACAAGAGAACCCATGTTCTATTAATCTACCTCGTTAGTCATTCAAGAATATGAACAGAGTACTGAGTACTGAGGATCACCACACAGATGAGAAAAATCTAAAGACAGAATAAAAGCGAACGAAGAAGAACAAAAGAATAGTTGATCCTAGTGAAAACAGAGACAAAACAGAGAACTGAAGATACATTCACAATCTCTAATTAGTATTTGTAGAGGAGTAGGAAAAAAAATGTTGTATTACAAAACAAAAATATGCGAAAAAGAAATAGAGCACAAGAAAGAGTAATTATAAATTTAATGTGTGATTGCTAAAATAAAACATTTAATACAAGGATCGTAAGCAAATTTTGGGGAATATCTGAGAATAAAGAGCCAAAAATACAGCATTGGAAAATACTGGAAGAATAGTTAGGACATGAAGGCTTAATCAAGGGTACTCAGATGTTTAAGAATTTAAGGGAAAAGGGAAGAGATCAGAACTAATCAAAGAAAATAAAATATATCATAGCTGAAGAAGTCTTCAGATTGAAAGTGTCTCCTGAACACTGAGCCAAAGAAAAGAAAACTGGGGCCCCTGGTTGGCTCAGTCAGTGGAGTGTGTGACTCTTGATCTCAGGGTTGTGAGTTCGAGCCCCACATTGAATGTAGAGATTACTTAAAAATAAAATCTGGAAAAAAATAAAAAAGAAAAGAAAATGGACCCTAGACACCCTTTTACATCTTCAGAAAGGTTTTGAATCTTAAGGCTAAAAAGATTGTCTTAAAAGCTTTCAGAAAGCAAGGAACAGACTACCTCCCAATAAAGGAATGAAAATAAAATTGTGTCGTACTTATTTTAGCAAAATTTAGAAGGAAATCTAATAGTCAGAGATGGAGTCCATGAAGCAGTAGAGTTAACACTCAGTGTGAGTGATGAGAACTCTCAAGATGACATATGTAGAAATAGCCAGTCCGTCCACAGTAGATTATTTGACTAAGGTCGATCCTAATGGTAGAATAAAGGAGGAGGAGGACAAAGGATGTAGGACCTTCAAGAAAAAACAAATATTTGCTCAAGCAAGACATAGTCCAAATGTGAAGCAGCGTGAAATATGGAATCATCGTGAGCAATGGATGGAGAATCAGAAAGTATCAGAGAGTTGGCCCAGACACACGAAGCATTGTCCCTGGAGGGGCTCAGGATTATTGATAAGTAACCTTTCCGTTTTTACTCATTAACCATACTATTTGATTCTGCTGTAAATGATATTTGCTTACTTTTATAATACTGCAAACACTACACTGGTGTTTGATTTTCAGAATTCATTAATAGACAAAGCACACAAGACTTAATTACAGTGATGGTATAGACTGAAATTGCTCTAAGCCCAGGCAGAGTGAAAGAAGTGGTACAGTTGATGGACATTTCCAGCTGAAAACACGCTACTGTTACGCAGGAAGTGTGGTTCTGAGGCCCAGAGCCACAGACGGCCACAGAGGCAGAGGATGCAGGGGCCACCAGGGGCCTGGAGAGTAGAATTGCAAATACAGAGGATTTCTCAAACCTTGGGATCTAAAGGAATCTCCTCTGCTGAACTTGTTTGGATGGGTGGTCCCTATATTCTTCCTCATTTCTCCCTTTCAGAATGGGAATGTCTGGCCTATGCCTGTCATAACCGTTCTATTTTGGAAGCAGATTATCTCATTTTCTGGTTTAAGAGAGCCACAGATATAGATGAATTTTGCCCCAGGAGGGACCACACTTGCCATCTTGCCCATACATGACTTCACAATTTAGATGATGAGATTTGAGACTTTTGAGCTGATGTTGTTTAAATGAGATTTTAGCCTGAAAGTTGATAGTGTCAGTCAAGACTTTTGGAGATGTTGGGATGTGTGAATGCGTTTTGCCTGTGAGACAAAAGTAACATTCGGTTACAGTTAGTGAACTGTAGTGGGTTGAATATTGAACCCCAAAACAGTATTTCCACATCTTTCCACAGCTTAGCTTCCAATGTTGATTTTGGACTTCTGGTCTCCAGCACTGTGAGAGAATACATTTTGGTGCTTTCAACCCACCACGTTTGTGATAATTTGTCACAGCAGTCGCATGAAACGAACATAGACAAGTACCCAGAGATACGAACTTTCCCAGTTTGAGTCAGTAAGTCTACCATATACCTGTCCCTCAGTCCAGCCCCACTCATAGGGCGAGTTCCAGTTACAGAACCAGTGAGCTCTCTTGACCCTTAGGCAACACAGCTGCATTCACTGTGAACCCCGCTTTTCCTGGAGGGGGTGAAGACACAGTCCACCCATCAAGCCCTTAGGAATTCTGGCTTAACAGTTAAAAGTATAATTACAGTTTCTTGCTGAGAGATGAGCCCTGCTTCTCACACCCAGAATGGTAGCCCTGGCCCCTGGGTCACCACATCAGGTAGGAAGAAAGAAAGTTGTGGTGATGTGGGGACGAATTTTAGAGTCATAACAGCATCCTCTCCTACCCACTGTTCCCATGTCCTCCAGAAAAGGGGAGGACTCGGGGGACTCCCCCTTCAGCCTTCCTCATGTTCAGTGTGAGCACACTTGTGAAGGCACGGACTCCATGAAGGGTTTTTCGTGTCTTTATCTCCTCCCATTTTAGATAACAGATGTTACAGTTGCCCATTCCAGTTCTTTATCAGACTGACATACCCTGTCCCTTTGATGTGATACCTCTTTGCCCGTTGTTGGTGGCTATGGACCGTAAAGTACGTTTCTTGCTCTTATGACACGTAACTTGGGGGTCCAAATTGGTACGGTGTCTTCTGTTCCAGTCTTTTTTATAGTGTTTTGAATTTTTGCCTGCCACCGAGTATGCAAATCCCAGTCCTGAGTAAGTTTCTGTCCCTGTCAGTTCCTATGAATAGCCTTGGGGAATACTGGTGGTGGTCCACTGTAGTGTACTTGCCAAGTGTATGCAGCAGGGAGGGACTTCCCCCTGGGGAGTCTGCCCCCTAGGCATGTGCTCTCTCTGTCGGCAGACTGGATGGTTCTTACTGGCATTTTGTGTCTCAGGGGGTGCAGAGGAATATGTTGATGGTCAACCTAACTCTGCCTTGTCGCAGCTTACTCTGGCTTTTGGGGTTTGGGGTCTTTTTTGGTTACATACAAATTTTGGGGTAGTTATTTCTATTTACATGAAAAAGGCCATTGGAATTTTGATAGGGATTGCACTGAATCTGTATATATCACTGACATTTTCACAATATTAATGTTTCCTATCCAAGAACATGGGGCATATTTCCATTTGTCTGTGTGTTCTTTCTTTCGTCAGTTCCAGTAGTGTTTAGTGCATAAGTCTTTCATCTCCTTGGTTAAATCTATTCCAGAGTATTTTATTCTTTTTGATGCATTGTAAATAGCATTGCTTTCTTCACTTCTCTTTCAGGTATTTTTATTGTCAGTGTATAGAAATGCAACTGATTTTTGTGTGTTGGTTTGGTGTCCTGTAACTTTACTGAATTCATGTATTGATTCTAACAGTCTTTTGGTGGAGTGTTTAGGATTTTCTATATATATATATGATCATGTCATCTGCAAAAGATAATTTTGCTTTTTCTTTTCCCAATTGTATGCCTTTTCTCTCTCTCTCTCTCTCTTCCTCTCCCTCTCCCTCTTTCTCTTCCTAATTGTTGTGGCTAGTAACTCCAGTACTATGTTGAATAGAAGCGCTGACAGTGGGCATCTGTCTTGTTCCTGATGTTAGAGGAAAGGCTTTTAACTTTTCACCACTGTGTGTGATACTAGCTGTGGGCTTGTCATACATGGCCTTTGCTATGTTCAGGTACATTCCTTCTATACCTAGTTTATTGAGGATTTTTATCATGAAAGAGTATTTTTGTCAAATGTGTTTCGGCATCTGTGGAAATGATCATATGCTTTTAATCCTTTAATCTAGTAATGTGGCACATCACACTTTACTGTATTGTGTTGAATCATCTTTGCATCTCAGGGATAAATCCCACTTGATTATGGTGTGTGATCCTTTTAATGTGCTCTTGCGTTAGGTTTGTTGGTATTTTGTTGAGGGTTTTTACATCTATATTCATCAGAGATGTTGGCCTGTAATTTTCTTTCCTTGAATGGTTTTTGTCTGGCTTGGGTATGGGAAATGCTAGCAAGTTTGAGCTTGTTCCTTCCTCTTCAGTTTTGGAAGAGTTTGAGAAAGATTGGTATTCTTTAAATGTTTGATAGAATTAGCCAATGAAGCCATCTGCTTTTGAGTTTTTATTTGTAGGGAGATTTTTGATTACTAATTTAAACTCTTGCTCATTATTGCTGTGTTCAGATTTTCTGTTACTTCATGATTCAGTCTTGAGAAATTGTATATTTCTGGGATTTATCCATTTCTTCTGAGTTATCTAAAATTTTGGTGATAATTCTTTACAGTGGTCTCTTAGGATTCTTGTATTTTTGTGGTATCAGTTGTAATATCTCCTCTTTCATTTATAATTTTATTAATTTGAATCATCTTTTTTTATCTTAGTGTCACTAAAAGTTTGTCAATTTTATCTTTTCAAAGAACCAGTTCTTAGTTTCATTGGGGTTTTTTTTTTTTCCCATTGTCTTTCTAGTCTCTTATTTCACTTATTTCTTTTCTAATCTTAATTATTTCCTTCCTCCTACTAACTTAGACTGTTCTTTTTTTAGTTCCTTAAGTGTAAATTTAGGTTGTTTATTTGAGATCTTTATTCTTAATGTAAGAAACTTCCTTCCTATAACTGTAAACTTCTCTCTTAGGACTGCTTTTGCTGTGTTCCATAAGTTTCGATATGTTGTGTTTCCATTTTATTTGTCTCAAGATTTTTAAAATTTGTCTTTTGATTTCTTCTTTGACCCATTGCTTATCTATTCTGCAATATTTTATTTGATTTCCATATATTTATGAATTTTCCACCTTTCCTCCTGTAATTCATTTTTCATTTCATACTATATTGGTTGGAAAAGATACTTGATATGGATAAATCTTCTTAAGTTTATTAAGAGTTGTGACCTAATATATGATTTATCTGGGAGAACGTTCCATGTGTGCTTGAGAAAAATGTGTAGTATCATGCTGTTGGATGGAATGATCTGTATCTTTTTGTTAGCTCCATTTGGCTAATGTGTAGATCAAGTCCATTATTTCCTTATTGACTTTCTATCAGGATGATCTATCCATTGTTGAAAACGGGATATTTGAGTTCCCTACTACTGTTGTATTGCTGTCTGTTTCAGTCTTCAGATTTGTTAATAATTATATATATTTACTATTGTTATAGCCTCTTGGTGAGCAGACCCTCATATCATTATATAATGACCTTCTTTGTTTCTCAGTACAGCTTTTGACTTAAAGTCTATTTCGTCTGAGATAAGTATAGGTACCCCTGCTTTTTTTTACCTGGAACATTTTTTTTTTGTCCCTTCACTTTCAGCCCATGAGTGCCCTTAAAGCTTAAGTGAGTCTCTTTCAGGCACCATATAGTTGGATCTTGCTTTTTTATTTACTTAGCCACTCTGTGTCTTTTAATTGGAGAATTTAAGCCATTTGCATTTAAAGTAAGTATTAATAAGGACTTGCCATCACCATTTTGTTTATTCTTTCTAATTGTTTTGTAGTTCCTTTGTTTTCTCTGCTTTTCTTGCTTTTTTGTGGATTGATGATTTTTTGTAATGGTATACTTTGATTCTTTTCTCTTTTTATCTGTGAATCTATTATAATCTTTTACTCTGTGATGTCCATAATACATCTTACTATAATAAGTCTGTTTCAAGCTGATAACAACTTCAATTGATTGGAAAAATTCTACATATTTACTTGCTCCCCCAACCTTGTATGTTATTGATGTCCAAATTTACTTGTGTGTTATGTTGTAGCAAAATATTCTAGCTATAGTTATTTTTAACACATTTGTCTTTAAACCCGTATGCTGGAGGTCAAAGTGATTTACACCCTATTTTTGCAGCATTAGAGTGTTTTGAATTTGACTATATATTTACTTTTTCCAGTGAATTCTATACTTTTATATGTTTTCATGTTACTAATTAACATCCTTTCATTTCAGCTTGAAGAACGTCACTTATCATTTCATGTAAGGCAGTTCTTGTTGTGATAAATTCCCTCAACTTTGGTTTTTCCGGGGAAGTCTTTATTGCTCCTTCATTTTTGAAGGACCACTTTGCTGGGCAAAATATTCCTGGTTGGCAGTTTTGTTTTGTTTTTTTCTTTCATCACTTTGAATATTATCATCCTACTCTCTCCTGGCTTGCAAAGTTTCTGCTGAGAAATTCACCTTATTGGGGCTCCCTTGTATTTGGTGGATATATTTTTTCTTGCTGCTTTCAAAATTCTCTTTGTCTTTGATTTTTGAGAGCTTGTTTATAAAGTATGTCTATAAAGTTCTCTTTAGGTAGAATCTCCTTGGATATCTTTGAGCTTTGTGTACCTGAATGGCCATATCTGTCCCCAGATTTGGGACATTTTCAATTGTTATTTCTTTAATTTTCTGTCCTTTCCTCTTTCCTCCTGCTGGGACTCCCACATGTGAATATTGTTTCACTTGGCAATATCCCATAATTCACATAGGCTTTCTTCACTCTTTTTCATTCTTATGTCTTTTTTTCTCCTCTAACTGGATAATGTCAAGAGGTCTGTCTTCAAGTTTGTACATTCTTTCTTCTGCTTGATTGAGCCTGATTTGAAACTCTCTATTGCATTTTTTCATTTTGTTCCTTGTATTCTTCAGCTCTAGAATTTCTGTGTTGTTCTTTTGTTTGATTTCTATATCTTTGTTGAACTTCCAATTTTGTTCATGTATTGTCCTTCTGAGTTCATTGAATTATTTCTCTGTATTTCCTTGAATCTTGCTGAACTTCTTTATTTTGATTTCTTGGTCAGATAACTCTCAAGTCCATTTCTTTGGTGTCAGTTACTGGAAAGTTACTGTGTACCTTTGAAGATGTCAGAGCTGGTGTCCTGGCATCTGGTGCATACAGAGAGAGCTGTCATGGTGCTTGGGTCCCGGAGCATAAGTGTACTTGTGGGGGGTGGTGCTGGTGTCTGAGATGCGAGGATGTGCAGGTTTCCTGTGAAACCTGTCTGGGTCTCTGGGCACCTCCACAGTGACTCAGGACCCGGGGTAGAGGGATGCAGCAGTGGCAGGATGATGGTGCAGTGGTGCCTTAGGACCCAGTGGCAGCATGCAGAGCAGTCTCAGTGCCACTGGAGCCCCAGCTTGGGACCCCAGGGGCAGGGTGCAGAGCAACAGCTGTGTGGCTCTGATGATTGCAGGTCAGAGCCCCAACTTAGGATCAGGGGAGGTTCAGCCCCAGTTATGACTGGTCAGACCTACAGCTTGGGACCCAGAGCATTATCAGCACAGCCCTGCTGATGGCAAATCAAAGCTGGGTGCTGGGGGCAGGGCGGGGTGGTGGTGCCCAGCAGCAGCATAGCCCTGGTTAGAACAAGTTAGAGTCCCAGCAGTGCCACCCCTGTCTGGCAGGTCAGAGCCCTGACTTAGGACTTGGGCTGGGCGGGGGGGTAGGGTGGAGGGGTGGGGGGGCATAGAGCAATTGCAGCTCCGCCCTGTGGATGGCAAAGTTTTGTGGCATCCAGAGAGTGGGTACTGCAGCACCTGGGGCCCCCAGGGGTAGGTCTCACTGCAACGACATTCCGGTCCCAGGGAGGAGACATGGTGGGGACTTCGGGCAGCTCTGTTGGCTCAGTTCAATGTTCGTGAAGACAGTGGGCAGCCTTGCTAGGCAAGGCTGCAAACACACATGGCTGTGATGAGGCTTTGCTGGGCTTCTTTTGTTCTCATTTTCCTCATGGGATAAAATCCTACCGAGCAGATCCCTCTTGGTGCCTGGTTCTCTGGACTCTGGGATGGGGTGTTGCAAGATGCTTCCTACGCCTTCCCATCAGCTATCCACGTTTGTTTGTTTGTCTTTAACTCTGTAGGGTTTCTGCTGCTTTCTTGCTTTCTGCTGATTTCTTGGTAGTCCAGAGCTTTTCCAAAGCTGTGTTTGTCAGTTTGTAGTTGTTCATTGTTTTTTTGTTTTTGTGGGGGAGCTTAGCACTGGGACTTCTAGCCCTCTGTCTTGCTGGTGTCACCCCTGGTAAATCGCCCTGCGGACGCTGTGTCAGTGGTCTCAAAGAGCAGTCTCAGGCCCAGTATTTCGTTAGGACCACAGGATGCAGAAAAGCTGATATACTTACAGTTATGGTTCATTATAGCTGAAAAGTATAGATTAAAATCAGCAAAGGGAAAGGCACATGGGGCAGAGTCCAGGAGAAACCAGATATCAGCTCCCAGGTGCTCTGTCCCAGTGGTCTCACATGGGCATGCTTCATCCTCCCAGCACCAGTGTGGGACAGCATGTACAAAGTGTTGTCAACCAAGGAAGCTCACCTAAGCCTTGACATCCAGGATCTTTGTGTAGGTCAGTCACGTAGCCCAGTAGCACAGCTTGACTCCCCTTAGCTGCTCAGATTCTATCTGTCCTGAGCAGACTCAGCTGTATAGCACTCACCATGCTTACAGCTGTTTTTATAAACTATCCAGTCAAACTGGTACCATGGGGCCCCAGATCTCTGGCATACAAAAACTCCTTATCACCAGAATATTCCAAGGGATCTGAGTTTATTTCCTGAGAGCTGGCCAGGGGCCAGTCCTGAAGATTGGGTTCATGCCAAATATGATGTTTCCGCACACGTACCCACTGAAATACCAACCGGTGCTTTGGCTTGACCACTGACATCTCTATCTCCTTGGATCTTCAGTTATTGCTGGTGGACCTGAACCAGAACTTCTTAACATCATCTGCCAATTTCTCTGGTTCATTCTTCCAGATTCTCTTGAACTTCTGTATTAAAGATTGTGCTAATGACTGTGGTTTGCTGTGGGAGACCGATAGAGAGTGGGTTTGCTTTGATCTGCTGTACCTTCATCTGCTCATTGTGCTCTCGGAGGTCTGAGTTCATTCGTTTGTGTTCTGTTTTGCTTCTTGAAATTTATGAAAGCTTGTCATTCTTCAGCAACATATGCTAAAGAATCACTATTTATTGATTCATTCACTTGTTCTTTCAATAAATATAAATTGAATACCTAATTACTTAAGGTGCATGCTCTAGGCACTGGGACTATGTGAATGAATAAACCTGACCAAACCCCACCCCCCATCGGAAATTACCCTCTAGTCAGGACACAGACAATAAACAATACACATAATAAATGAGTAAATCACATTGTATGTAAGAAGCTAATACATACTAATGGAGAAAAATAAAATAGGGTAGGGAATTAAGGAAGAGTGGCAGGAATGACGATTGTGGGTTTTGCAATTTTAAATAGAGTGATCACAGAAGGCCTCACTGTGAAGGTGAAATTTCAGTAAACATTTGAAGGGGATGAGGAAGCAAGCCCTTGAGGTATTTTGGAGGGGAGGATGTTGCAGACAGAGGGCATCACAGTTGAAAGACCCTGAGCAAGCAGCAAACATAGCACACTCTTAGACTAGCTAGGAGTCTAGCATGGCTTGCATGGAGGAAGAAGAGCTTAGGATCGTGCAGATACTTGTAGGTCTCATAAGAATATTAGTTTTTACTCTAGATGAAGTGGGAAGCCATTGGAAATTTTTAAGCAGTGTAATAACATCACTGGTTTTCATTTTAAGAGCATCTCATTGGCTGCAGTGTTGAGAAGAGGGCATGGGTAGGAAGCAGGGAGCTTCTTAGGAGTTAATGGCAATAATCCAGATAATTGATGATCGTGACTTACATCAGAGTAGCAGCAATGGAAGTGGAAAGACACAGATCCTGGTTGTATGTTTTTGCTGAGCCAACAGGATTTCTGACAGATTGAACGTAGGGCGTGAGAGAAAGAAAAGGGTTGAGGATCACTGCCTGGTCTTTGGCTTGAGCAATGGCAGGGATGGTGTTGCCATTCTCTGCCAATGGGGATTTTCATTCATTTGCTTTGCTTTGGTTTGGTTTTGTGTGTGTGTGTGGTTTTTTGTTTTTTTGTTTTTTTTGGGGGAGAAACAAGCTTTTTGATGGCAGATTAGAAACTATGTTTTTTTTTTTTAAGATTTATTTATTTATTTTGAGAGGAAGAGAGAGAGAGGGAGATTGAAAACATGAGCAGGAGAGGGGCAGAGGGAGAAGCAGGCTCCCCACTGAGCAGGGAGCCCAACATGGGGCTCCATCCCAGGACCCCGGGATCATGACCTGAGCCAAAGGCAGACGCTTAACCGACTAAGCCAACCAGGCGCCCCTAGAAACTAGGTTTTGGACATGCCAAATATGATGTTTCTGTTTCACATCCAGGTTTAAGTCCCCTACTAGACATCCATGTCAAGTAGGTGTTTCTGGGGCTGAGGGACCTGCTTGGAAATCCATCACCATAGAGACCATTTGGAGCCATAGTGAAGACAAGAGGTCTGAGGACTGAGTCCTGGGGGCACTCCTAGGATAAGGGTTCAGAGATAAGAAACCAGCAGAAAATTGAGAAAATGGAACTACTGATGAGGAGGGGAATAAGAGATTCCTGATGTTCTAGAAACCAAGAGAAGTCTTCAGGAAGAGAATGTCATCAAACATGTCAAATGTTATTCATGACTTCTGTGAATGATGTAGATCACATTTTGAAAGGGTGAGGGAGCAAAATTGAGATAAAAAGAGAGAAACTTAATGAAAAGCTCCTGAACTTGAAAGAGACAGACCTGGGCCCCAGTCCCAGCTCAGTAGCTTGACAGGTGTAAGGTAGCACACCTACTAGGCATGGTAGGAGGCCTGGGAATGTTCTAAGACAACCGTAATGAAGACTGGAAGAGTGACCTTAGGAGAGGGGTGAAAGAATCCTCAGGAAGATTCAGCTGAGATTGGAGAGGGAACTTTAATCATTCTAGTCAGTATGTTTACGTGATTTCTTTCCCCTTCAGATGTGGGATAGAAAGGTGAGAAAGTAGAGACCGATTTATTCCAATGTTGGGAATTAGAAGGGGCAGAAGGAAAGAAGGCAGTGCAGTGAAGGGTAGGATGAACAAACAGTATACTCTACAATTTAAGAAAGACTAGGTTCCAAAGTGATTGCATCATGATCAAAGTCAAGCAATATTTGGAACGGGAGGATCAAGAACAAAGTATCAAATGACAGCGCTTGAGAAAGGTGACGCAGTGTTCATAGATCGTAGAGAGCAACTGTGCTTTCTTTTTCTGCATCAAGGTGAAAAAATGGTAAAGAAAGAGAAGAGAAATAGCAGTCAGGGCCCAGCCCTAAGACAGGCTGGCGGCACCCCGGAGAGTGGGGGAGAGGGGGAGTGGGGGGGCGGGGAACGGGGCAGGCCCATGTTTTTAAAAGAGGGGAAGTTAGGAGCCCAGATTTAGAGCATGAGAAGTGCGATGTCTTTCCTATGGGGGGAAAAATGTATAGATTGCTAACCTGTGGGATCAAGACAGAAGAATGTAAGGATCACTGGGAGTGCTTGTGGTTTAATTGAGAGTAAGGGAGCCACGTCACAGACCTCTCTGCCCTGTTCTCGCTCTCTCCCGCCCGCTCCCTCTCCTCCTCTGGGTCTTTGTTATTGTTCTCATGGAGGAAGGAAGTCCTTCCAGTGTGCTGTGTCGTGATTTCAACGGACTTCTGATAGAGATGGTCAGTAGGGTCTTGCATTCAAGACCAAGAAAATACCATGAACAGAGTGGAAAGTGCCCAGTTAGGGAGAAGCTGAGCGTTTGAATGAGAGGCAGTGGTGTGGAGTGGAAGTGACCCTAACGCGGGTTCGGTACTGTTTCACCTGCAGCTTGAGCAGGTTAACTTCTGGGAGCCTCAGTTTCTTGTTGCAAAATGGGAATAATAAAGCCTACCTTTTTGAGTTGCTCTAGGGCTTAAAGGACATGAAACCCTTGTTGTCCCTGACAGTGGGTTAGAGATCTCTTCCTCTACTTCCTTGCCATATCCTACTCCTCACCCCCTACAAAATACCCAACGACCACTCGACACTACAGGAAGGGGGGGGGTGACAAATGAAAGCAGAATTTTAGACCACGTGTAGTGGAAGGGAGTGAAAAATTGGAGACGATGGGGAAAATAAATGTGAGGAGGACTCTTCTTTGCCTCATGTCCTCAAGAAATAAAATCCCATTCCTATGAGAGAAACTAGATTTAAAAATTCATTAGTTAGTATTTTGCCGTGGATGAATATACATGAAACTGAATTTCAGAAGCTTTTTCGTGAAATTGTTATACTTCTGTTGCACACCCAAGCATTTTTAGCCCTCTTCATTTAAAGTCCTGATCAACGAGTGGATTTTCTAAAAGGCATCACATTGTTTTAGCCACTGAGTTTTATCACTGTTATTTTTAACTTTTTGTTTTGACATGTTGCTTTTAACTGTAATTAAAAATTATTGGCATCTGTGTTTACTTTTTAGCTTGTGCATACCTTATCTTCATAGCAGAAACTAATTAGTATGTGAAGTACAGTACCATTAAATCTGCATTAAGGGGGAAGAATTCTAATCTGATCATATGCAAAATATGGTAGAAAATACATTTTAATATTTGAAAGATACATACACAGTATTAATTCCGCTCACATTCTTATGATAAAGAAATACTGTTTTAGCATTTGTTTCCATACATCTTGCCTTGGCTTCTTCCCTGTGGTTAGGCAGATTGCAGAACTTAGAAAAAAAACTAATCTTCACTCCTGAAACTTACAAAGTGATTTAGGAAAATAACTATTGTATGTGGTGGGCCTGTTTTAAAAAGTAGAATGGGGGCACCTGGGTGGCTTAGTCGGTTGAGCATTGGACTCTTGCTTTCGGCTTAGATCCTGATCTCAGGGTTGTGGGATCAAGCCCCGCGTTGGGCTCCGCGCTCAGTGGGGAGTCTGCTTGTCTCCCCCTCCTTCCGCCCCTCCTACTGCTCATACTCTCTCTCTGACTCAAATAAATAAGTAAATAAATCTTTTAAAATAAAAAAAATAAATAAAAAGCAGCATGAACTACCCTCTGGAAATATTTTCTGAAGCCCTAGAATATCTTTTCTGGTTTCAAATGGGTTTCACACCTGGCTGGCTGCCTCCAGCCCCTTAGCGTCCTCAAGCATAACCTGCAAAAATGGTATCTCTTCTGTGAATCTCCTTCTGACTGCCTGTAAAGAGATGTTTCTTTTGAGATACCCTCATGCTGAGGCAGGTTACTTTTGGATTATGACTTAATTTTATATCTCAAAAAGATTCCAAAATGGCCCCCTTTTTTCCTGCTCCCACTGCTACCACAGTGGTCTGAGCCATCCTCATTTCTCTGTCGGTTTCCTTGTTGCCCCCCTGCTTCATCTTTGCTATTTTTGCTGTTCTTCTACTCAGAGGAGCCTGACTAAACCTTTAAAAATAGAAATCAGACTATGTCACCCCCTGCCTCCCCCATCATCCCATTACCCACCTTACACTCTTCTAGTAATGTTAGTTTTTCTTCATTACCTCATTTAGGATAGTAGATATCCCCATTTTTTCTTCATGTCACTCATCAGCATTAGTAATTGTTTATTAAGTTGGATATTTACCGATCTGTTATGTCTTCTCCACTGGCCTGTGACTCCGTGAGCAGAGGAATTACGTCTTTTTTTTTAAACCACTTTATACCTGCACTGTCATTAGCATTTAGTTGAGGGCACATCAAGGGTTTTGGTTTTTAAAGATTTTTTTAAATTTATTTATTTGACAGAGAGATAGCACAAGTAGGCAGAGCGGCAGGCAGAGGGAAAGGGAGAAGCAGGCTCTCTGCTGAGCAGGGAGCCCGATGCGGGGCTCGATCCCAGGACCCTGGGATCATGACCTGAGCCGAAGGCAGCTGCTTAACTGACTGAGCCACCCAGGTGCCCCATGGGTTTTGGTTTTTAATGACTGGATTTGGTTGTGTTTGTCACAGAGTAGCCACCTGTACAATGCTTCCTGATGTGTTTCATGTGCATCACATGAATGCTGCTAAACTGCAGTAGGTCTCTGCCTTTTTCCCTCATTAACATTGGTCGCCATCTGTGTAGGGAGATGGAAAGTTCCCTGAGGGCAGGGATCCTTGTCTTTGTTGTTCGGGGCCATGTCTGCAGTGTGTAGAGCAAGGCCAGAATAGATTTGGTGCATATTTATGGAAGGGTTGAGTGAATAAATGAAGCCCCACACCCTGACATCTGGAATTTATTCCTATGATCAACAGTTCAGTTCAACAAACATTTATTAAGTCTCTACTGTGTGCTAATCATTATGCTAGGCCCTGTGGGTGCAGAAATCAGTAAGTTATGCTATCATTTCTGCTTGTGATTTAGTTTGCATTATGATGCTATTATTCTAATTCGTTTAGAAGCTATAGTATGATGTGACAGAGGCTTTCGAACTATTTGAGCACTTAAGCCTGATTCTTATTAAACAGATAATTCAGGAGTGGTTTCATACCCATGCTTTGTTTCACTCCCAGTTTTAAACACTGTGTTGTTAATTACACTTGCCTTGTTCAGACGTGGCTGGCCCTGCCCTCTTGGAATGGCTTCCAGGCCTTAGCATCTTTGATCAATCTATTTCTCATTTATCTTCTAGGTCTGACTGAGGTCAGATGATAAATATAATGCAGTGACCCAGTGTTTTGCTCTCCACCTTGCTTACAATCTAAGTGTGATTTGCTGACAGTGTGGAGACATTAATCCAGCAAGAGCTTTGTTTAGGATCTTGCTAGAGGCAAAGACCGGAGATGCTGTGTTAGTTTCAGCAATGTCTTCCTTTCCTTTCTTCTTGAAGATGGTGTTATTTTTGAAATATGAAACATTTTTCCAGTTCTCCATATGTTGAAGAAAATCTCTCCTAGTTCATTTTTGATGTCAAGATGAGATTTATGTACAAGATTGGGGAAATACACTTACTTTTGGTTTGAAATACACCCAGATTTTTTAAGTTGTCACCTAAAGTAGGTTGTGACTTTTCTTTTTTTTTTTTTAAGAAGCACGTTAAAAAGCCACAAGCAGAAAGATACAATTTTTATATTCTGTGTTTCTATTTCTAAAATGTATAGTTGACAATTAAATCTTATCTGTATATTTTATGTTCCTATTTTCAGGAACTGATTTTTCTCTTAAGTAGGAGACTTACAAATTCTATGATCTTGACTGAAATATATCCTTTATATCCTCCTGAATAAAATATACTACAAACATTGAAATATTAAGTACTCGATGCCTAAATATTAGCCGCTAAGGCATTGCCTTCAAGGGGAAGGGTTAACTATTTAATCATCTGTGTCCCTGATAACTTTTTGGTGATTTTTATATCATTATCAATATAATCTGATTAAGTACGACTGAGTGTGTATGAGTTTATTATACCTTACAGCCATCTGATTTAAATCATTAATTTGATCTTTTTTTGGAGGGGATGTGGAGGAAAAGCATAACAATAAAGGAAACATGTCCTCGTCTCTTCACATCTTTTTCTGTCTCTGGAGACAGAACCTCTTCTGGTCTTAGAGAAAGAATGAAAATTTGATTTTACTACTGCTTAGTACATATATTAAAGGTTTCCCTTTTTCTTTTGTAGGATGAAGTGGCGCATACTCTGACTGAGAGCAGAGTATTAAAGAACACCAGACACCCCTTTTTAACAGTAAGTGACTCAAGGGCAGATGTGATAATCATAACATTTTAAATTTAAGGGAGTTTTATTGAAACAACTAAGCCATGAAAAGTAACATTTATTTAGGTATGCCATTTTCTTTGTGGAAAGACTAAGTCTTATTCCTTTGACCTTATTGCAACGTAGGGCCTAAGTTTACAATATGCATGCATTTGTCTTCCCTCCTCTTATACAACCATTCCTTTTTTGAGATTTTTTTTCCTTCACGAATTTCACTGCCTTCAGAAACAAAAAGCCATAGAGCAAATATATGGAGACCACTGAGAAAATGGTAGACTTACAAGAAATTCTTAGTATTAAATGTGAGGGTTTTGTGTTTCCTTTGTTTACTGGCTTCTGATAAATATTTAAATGATCAAGCAGCATTGTCTCCATATATGAAAGGCAGAAAATCTTTACTGAATATTTTTTATAGAAATTGAGACCTCCCATAGGTATAGAGTACTTTAAGAAACCCAGGAATACTGAATACATTAAATTAAAGGTAAGCTGAGTCATGATATGTTTTCTTGACTTGCATGCATATTACTTGTTTTGAAAGAAACTGATTTTTTTTATAGTCTTGTACTTAGATTGCTTATAATAGAGACAATTTGTTCCTGGTTCTAAGCGTGTTAAGATTAAAAATAACAGGTAGAAAAGAAAGAGAAAAAACAAATAACCGGTAGACTTTCCAAAGGGGGAACCTTTCAAAGATTTAGGATTATGTAAAGTAGGAATGTTTTCAGAGGTAATAATCAGATACCTAGACTTACTTTGTTACGTTACTGTGTGTATATTGTCCAGTGTAGTAAGATAGCTCTAAAGTTCTGATACCATTGTAACTTATACAATTATATGAACCAACTCTGTTGAATTCAGTCATGTTATGCACCCACCCAGTGTGCAAAAAGCAGTGCTGGAACTATATTAGAAGCCCGAACATAACTGCTCTAGCTGTATTCCTGAGACTTCCTCAGTTGAAGGTCGTGCAGATGGGAACTTTGGGGACTAACTAATACAGTTACAAATAGACAGCATGATAGATTGAGAGGTGCCCATCACAATTACTAAGTGTATTTTTACTTAAAATTTTAATTTTAACCTTTCCCCTAACAGTAGCCAATGCTGATCTAAACAAAATTTGTTTTATGTTCTTCAAAACTCTTCAACACTCTTAAGGAGTAAGTAGACTCTTTAGGACAAGAATGATTCATTTCATCCCTCAAGCTTACTGTTTCTAAGTATTCTATTTTGGTATCGTTATAAGAATACTGGATTATAATGTAACATTTTTTCTTTTTCATTTCAAGTCCTTGAAATATTCCTTCCAGACAAAAGACCGTTTGTGTTTTGTGATGGAATATGTAAATGGGGGAGAGGTGAGTCAAGAAGTTAATCCAGCACTTGAATATGCATGGTAGTCCTGTCATCCTTTCTCATAATTACTGAAAATATAAGTTATAATGTAACAGTTGTCTACTTCCTGGCAAGGATTTGGGTAGATGGGAGCTGAGTCATTTCTAATGAAACGTAATGGTCGCTTGTTTTTTTTATGACTGCTTTTACATATTGGAAAGCATAATCATATTCTTTTTCTCCCTATATTTTTTAAATGTAAAATATCTTAGCACAAATATGCTTTTGGAAATCATGTGAGTTTGAAAGCCGGAAATACAGGATTTATGGTGCTTTGCAAAGTTCTTTTCAAATGTTTGTGAAACTGGTAAAAGATTATTTAGCCCATTTTAAACTTACTTGAGCTGTACTCTGTAGGCACATCGTGCTGAGTTCCCTCTTCTTTTACATAGTAGTTAGAGTAACCTTGACTATATGTGAGAGATTTTGAAAGGATCTTGTAGTTTTGAAGAGAAATGCAATCAGCACAGTGGTACATCTCACCTATTCCTTGGTTCCCCTGTCCTTTGTCTTCCCTGTTTTGGATCAAAATCAATGTGAGGGAAAATTTTAATTTACTAGAATAGTTAACTGGAAATATTTTACACTGTGGGCTTTCTGAAATAAATTTAATTATTAAATAGAGGATTGTATCTCACAGACCTTAAAGTAGTTTTGTTTTTCAAAATAAATGGATTAAATATCCTCTATAGAATATTTTCTCCTATAGAATTATCTCACTTGTAGGAATTGCAAACATTCATCCATTCATTTGGTAATCACATTTTAAATGCCAAGGCAGTGTGGGTTTACCAGAACGTGCTAAGACATCATCTTTCTATGAGGACATTTGTAATTTACCTTGTAAGTGTATTATAAATTAGAATGTATAGTGAAGGACCTAAATGTTCACAAATTCCTATTAGAAAATTCTTTATGAAAAAAAGATTAAAAAAATAGAAAATGCTTTCTGGGTGATTTGGCGTTAAGGGTAGTCCTTCAGTGCTTACTGAGATTTCAGCAGGGGACTGACTTGAGAAGATTCTTCAGGCAGAGGGGATCATGTGAACAGAATCACCGGGGTGAGCACAGGGCAAAAAGAACCTGAGTAGTTGGATGAGAATAGCCCAGGCATTGCAGTCAGAGGCTGTCTGAGAAAATACAAAGATGATGAACTTTGTGGAATTGCACAGGACCAGTCCACCTTAATGACCACTGAATTGGGTATGGGTAGAAAGAGAGAGGGATCAAAAGTGGCTTTGGTTTGGAATCAGGGAGAACTAATAGAGTGAATTTACAAAGAATGTGTCGAGGGTAAGACTATCAATTTGGGTGGTTTGAATAAATAAGTTAAGTGAATGGCTGAATAAACTCTCTCCAGGAGCACAGATCAAGAGGGTTTTTTAAACTGGAAACTGCTGAGAAGTAGGAAGAAAAATAGAAAGTAATGTACTATATAGTTTATTTTGGGGACAAAACTTGAAAATCTTTTTTCAAGAAGGGAGTATCTTTTAGTGTAGTTATAAAATATGTATTTTTTGCGGCTTTGTGCAAGGCACCCTGATAGGTATTGTGGGACATAAAATCTGAACCAAACATAGATCTTACCCTCAAAGAGTTTACAGTCAAGTGGGGAAGATAAGGTACAATACCCATGCTAGGTGTAAAGTGATAATTATCGCTTGTTTCGGAACTACAGATGAAGAACCACGGGACTTCGCGGGAGGGAAGAGGGTTCTGTGTGGTGTGGTGAGGGAAGCTTTGGAGCCTCCTGGGGCGGGGGGCTGCACCCACACTGTCATTCTAAACCTAGAGTACTTCTGAGATTAATTAATTGATGATTGTTGAAACAATTTTACACACAAAAACAGATTTTCAGACTAGCCAGATGGTTTTCTTTAGCACCGAAACTCCTACATTATTTCTCTCTTTTTTCAGAATTTCTGTTTCGAGAATGTGGTATAGATAAAGACTAAATAATTTCATAGATTGCGGCAGGTGAACTGATTCTGTATGTGGTATATAATTTTCATGTGCGTGGATAGTAATTACAGCATTTCTGTGTATATATATATATATATATATATAAAAGTAAATTTTGATTATATTTATGCAATTTTAGTAAAAATGAAAGTTTTGTATATATAATTTCCCAATTTTTCTCTCTTTAAAGTTATCACATATTTTTAAATACATTTTAGATGCACTTTTGAATGTACTTTGTAAATACAAATAGTTATCTAGTTCTTGGAACTTGATGTGATTATTTCTGTTCTTAAATTTATCATTTCTGCAAAGGAAATCTATGTTCAATATATCTTTATCGTGACTTACTTAATTTTGGTTTTGCTTTAGGTTCACCATGACATTTATTCTGCCCAGGGATGCTTCCTAGAAATGTAGAAAACTCCATTGCTGTAGAAAAAATATTAAACATGGTACTTATGTTTGGCAATAGGTTGAAATAGAGGTAAAGTAAGGGAAGCTATAAACTCACCCAGGCAGTCCGTACCAGCACTCACAGATGCACGGGGGGTGTTACCCTACTAGGAACCTCTGGGTGGCATCTAAGAGACCAGCCTGTTGAAAAGGAAGCTCTGGGGGCACCTGGGTGGCTGAGTCAGTTAAGCTTCCAACTCTTGATTTTGGCTCAGGTCATGATCTCAGCGTTGTGGGTTTGAGCCCTATGTTGGGCTCTGCATTCATTGCAGAGACTCCTTGTCCTTCTCCCTCTGCTCCTCCCCCATTCACTTTCTCTCTCAAATAAATAAAAAATCTTTTTAAAAGAAAGAAAGGTAACTCTGGTAAACAGTGCTCACCCAAAGGGCAGCATCCTCAAATCTCTTTATATCCAACCTGTGCCTCAAGATGAGCTTCTTTAGTGAGCCTATTGAAGTAATTATAAGTAGCCCAATTTTTACTTAATTCATACTTGTCTTGATTTTTAATTAGCAATAGCATCCTTTTAGCCTGTGTTCTGGAATGTTTTATCATGAAGTATAAATACAGCAGTTGAGACATTCTTTTTCTGACCTTCACATTTTTGTGAATATATGAACTTATTTCAGCCTAATAGATAGCACAGGAATTTAGCATGCTCGCAGCCATGCTTATTACTATCCCTGTGTTTGCCTGTATTGCTTAAAGCACTAAATATATCTTGATGGAAGTGGATTGTGAGAGGATATTGGTGTAAGAAATCAACAGTGGCTGCTTATAGGCATATCAGTACAATAGGGATCACATCATAATTGTGGTTAACTACATGAATTCAAGAAATGGGGTCAGAAAGAGACAGCATAGAGATAGATAGATAGGAAGGAAGGAAGGATATGGTGATTCTGCCATTTTTCTTGATAAGTGTGTTCACAGAGTCACCGTAAGATGAGAAATAAATTTGCTGTTCTTTTATGCCATGTCAGTTTCTACTTGGCATCCATAGAGTTTCATGGGATATAAGCTCTGGTGCGTAAAAATACATAGTTTTCATAAATCATTGTCATTAAGTGCCTTGTAACTACAGATGTTCATTTAAGAAACTGCAGTATTTCAGTGTTGGAGGAAGAACTGCTGGGCTTAACTATATTGAGACAGTATGTTGGGTCTGCAGTGTGGTACCTTCCTTAGGAATTTGCAAGAATGATTTTGATTATACTTCATAATTTATGTTTGAACTTTAGAACCTATCCCATTATAGTCCACTTGCCTATTAAATATTTAATGAGCAACTACTATCGACTGGACCTCAGCAGATACAGAAATAAGGAAAACATGGTACTTTCTTTTAAAAGATGACTATGTAGTTGGGGTTATGGAGAAGAGAATATGCATATACTTTATAGTGTCATTATTGCTATAAAACACTGGTTGATGTGGGATACAGAGAATGGGCACTTGAATCAATCCAGAAAGAAGAGAGAAGAGAAGGGGGGAGAATGTCAGGGTAGGAAATGAAACACTTCCTCAAGTGGTTGCTAAGCTAAGACTTTAGTTTAACTATAACTTCGATCACTGAGAATGAGGAGAACATTCCTATACAGAGGAAATAAAATATGTAGAATATACAGGAATATGCCAGTTCTCCCCCACCTGCCCAGATATAACACAGTGTATGGGGTGATGCATAAAGTCCTGCAGAGAAAAGCCAAAAGAGTCTGAGCAAGTAGTCAGCATCATATTAGGACAGATTTTCTCTCCCAACCAATTTAGATTTTATCCTGAAGACAATGGAGCATCATGGAAGGATTTCTGTAAGAAAATGTTTCAGAAAGAATATGTTGTAGCAATAGCAAGCTTGGATTGAAGACAGAACTGGAAACAGGGAAACTACTTGAGAGGATACTGCATTTAGGTTTTTACTAATTTAGTCATAAACTGATAGGGTCATTAATTGAGGTAATATTAGAAGGAATAAAATTCTAATCATGTTTAGGTACCAGAATTTCCAGGATTGATTGATTGACTTTTAAAGATTTATTTATTTATTTTAGAGAGAAAAAACAGAGAGGAGGTGCAGGGGGAGGGGCACAGGAAGAGGGACAGAGAGAATCCCAAGCAGACTCTGTGCTGAGTGCGGAGCCTGACCTGGGGCTTGATCCCACAACCCATGAGATCATGACCTGAGCTGAAACCAAGAGTCAGACCGCTTAACCAACTGAGCCACCCAGGTGCCCCTAGTAGTTCCAGGATTTAATGACTAAATGGAAAGAAAAAAAGTCAGTTTCCTGTTTGCTGCTTGGGGGGAACTGCATGGATAGGCTGTTCAAAAAGTCAGGAAACACAGGATGAGGAATAAGTTCTGGTGTGATCATCTTATATTTGAGGTACCTAGTGAGGCTTACAGGGAAGTAGAATTAGGTCAGAGATACAAATAGGCTTCATCAGCAGGGCTAAAACCAAAGAAGGGAAGAAAGGTCGAGGGTGAGAGAAGTATGTAAAGTTAGAACATTAGTGACCAAGAATGGCACCTGGAGACACCAACAGTAGACGTGTTGGTGATGAGAGAAGCCTAAGGAGCATCCTGGGGAGAAGGAGCCAGGCAAGAGAAGCCTATGAAGCTAAATATGGTGTATTAAGTAGAACAGAGAACAGTAAATCCTGCAAGATAACAATTGAAAAATGTGCATTGGATTTGACAAAGACTAGTTCCTAAGCAGGTGCATGGATTCTTCCTTTTTCTTGGGTTGATGCAAAGCATGAACCTTGGCGATAGAATGGAATGTACAGGGGTGGGTTTGGAGCTCAAAGTTGTGAAAGTGAATTCAGGGCAGCCTTGGATAAACAGTCATTCAGCATCTGGAGAACAAATTATAAAAGCACTCTAGTAATGTAACCAGTGACACTGCTGCTAACATATCCAAATCAACCCTCTTTTTGTAGCTTAGGTATTACTGAATTTACATAAGAAGAAGAAAAATATTCTGAGAACAAAAAGAAAAAGTAAAGTGAAAACTGACTAAGATGGTGCTGGTCAGTTTAGAATGCCTCTACTTAGGGGACGCCTGGCTGGCTCAGTTAATGGAGTGTTCCACTCTTGATCTTAGGGTTGTGAGTTCGAGCCCCACATTGGGGGGTAGAGATGACTTAAAAATAAAATTCTTAAAATATAATAATAAAAAAATAAAACTTGTATGCCTCTACTTAGGATTCTACCCCAAAAATCTCACTCAGCCGTATTTCTATTTCTTTCTGGACCTCTGTAAATCTCTCTTCAAGCTGAAATTGGAAGTTAAGATACCCATTAGAGGACAAAGGGAAGTCACTGTGTAGAAATGTTTATTCATCTGATAAATTCTCACATTCCTCTATTTATGTGGATATGGGTGAACTAACACTCACTTATTCACTATTCTTGTCTGTACTTAGCTCATTGTACACTATATTAATTACCTTGATAAAATTCACTTTATTTTTTGCATATGACTTTGAGTTTCATGCCAGTCTTGAGATCCTCTCATACTTATTTCAGATTTTCATTATTTGGCTGGCATTTTTGTCTTCAGTGAACCAGAATCATCTCATTTTAAATTCACATGAGGCAGAAGTCCAGAGAGTCAGCTTTCTCGTTCTACTTACTAATTTATGGAGGTGTGATTTGGGTGATTTTTAAATTAAAAGTATCATTTTATATTCATAGTGATGATTTTGAAAATTTTACTAGATTTATATGTATATAAATATCTTTATTGTTCAGGAGTCTGACAAGTTAATTTCTTTGCTAATTGTTGTAGTTATTAATATATTATGTAGGTTATATCAGAATTCTATTGCTTTCATCCAAAGCTTTTTCAAAAATTCCCAAGCCAAGAAAGATGCATTATAATATTCACTTTAGCACATAAAGTTGAAGGCAAAATAAGTTTGGGAAGATTTTAATATATACTTTAGTATATACTGTATTTTAGTATACTTTTATAATATTTCAAGGCTAGTTTTCTAAGATAAATCATTAAGCCAATATATCACTGCATCTAAGGTAATAATTCAAAGCCTTGACTAGCCTCAATATCTAAGAGGCTTACTTTCATACCTAGAATCTCAGATGAGGTGACTGGAACTGTAGGAGCTGGCCAGGCTTTGTCTATTTCCACGATTCTTCTCCTCTCTGTGGTTATGGCACAGCACCACATTTTTAGGGTAGTTAAACTTCTCACACAAAGGTTGGATTACTCAGAGTGAGCATATGGAAAGAGTGGAAAACCAAAGACACAATATATGTACAATTGGAGACCTTGAAGAAAAAACACAAGGCATCGCAACACGATACCTAAATATTAAAAAGTATAATCGCTCCAAGTATAATCTCCAAACACAGTATCTAGTCATTTGTGTTCTGCATCTTTCACTTTGCTTATTACTTTAAAAACTCATCAGAACTGTTGCATATATCAGTAGCTTGTTTCTTTTTATGGATTTACTCCCATTACATGGTAGCATCATAATAGGCTTATACAATCACTAGTAGATAGGCATTTGGGTTCTTTGCAGTTTGGGCTATTATGAAAAAAACTTGTGAATATTCCAGTACAAAACTTTGTATGGACATACATTTTCAGTTATCTTGGCTAGATATCTAGGAATGCAATTTCTGTGTCATTTGGTATATTCAACTTCATAAGAAACTGCCAAATAGAATTTTACATTTCTAGGATGTTATTTAACATCATCACCACACTTGGCATGGTTAATCTTTAAATTTTACCCATTTTGGTGAGTGTGTAATGGTGTTTTGTAGTTTTAATTTGAACTTCCTGAACAACTAATGATATTGAGCATCTTCCTGTGTTGATTTGCCATTTGGATATCTTCTTTTGATAGGCTTTCTTAAAAGTGTCTTTTGAAGGACAACTATTTTAAAGTAGATGAAGTACATTTCATCAGATTTTGTGTGTGTGTGGTTTTTGCATTTGGTATTTAATTTAAAACATCTTTTCCTCACCCAAGTTTAAGATTTTTTCTCCCATGTTTTCTTCTAAAGGGGTGAATAGTTTTAGCACTTACATTTAGGTCTATGATCCATTGCAAATTAATTTTTGTATATGGTGGTATATAACAGTCAGCATTCTTTTTTTTTTTTTTTTTTTTGCGTTTGGATATCTAATTGTTCCAGCATATTTTTTGAGAATATAATCTGTTTCCCATTAAATTACCCTGACACCTTTGTCAAAAATGAATCAACCATTTACATGGGGTTGATATCTGGACCCTCTCTTTTGTTGCATTAATCTCTATCCATTCATTCTTATGCCTGCCACACTGTAAGTGTTAAAATTGGGCAGTTTGGGTCTTCTACTTTTGCTTTTCTTTTAAAAATATTGCTTTGACAACTTTATTTCCTTAACATTTCCATATAAATTATAGAATAAGCTTGTTGATTTCTACATAAAGGTCTCCTGCATTTTAACTGGGCTTATATTAAATCTGTTGATCAATTTAGAGAGTTGACATATTAACAATATTGCATTCTGATCCATGAACATGGTATAGCTTTCTGATTGTTTAGATTTTCTTTAATTTTTTCAACAATATTATATAGTTTTTAGTGTACAGGTCTTGAACATTTTTTGTTAAATTTATCCTGAACTATTTTGGTTTTGATGTTATTGTAAGTGCTTGGTCTTCCAAATTTGAATTGTTGGTTGATAATATATAGAAATGCAATTGATACTTATTACCCTTGAATCTTACATTCTTGCTAAAAAATTTTTTTGTAAGTATGTTGAGATTCTCTGTGTAGATGATCATATCATGTGAGAACAGACACAGTTTTACTTCTTTCTAATCTCATGCATTTTTGTTTCTTCTTTATTCTGCTAATACCTTGAATTTTGTTATTTGATTTTTTAATGTTAAACCAATTTTGCCTTTCTTAGATAAACCCAACTTGGTTATGAGATAGTATCCTCTTGATGTGTTGTTGGATCCAGTTTGCTAAAACTTTGTTAAGAATTTTAAATATTTGTTCCTTCGTAATATTCTTTAGGTCCCTCCTCTTCCCAACCTCAAGTAATGTCTGAATTTGGATTCAAGATAATGTTGACCTCTTGAAATGAGTTGGGAAGCATTGCTTCCTCTTCTGTTTTCTGGTAGATTTCATCAGTGAAATTTTTGGACCAAGAGTTTTCTTTGTAGGAAGGTTTTTAACAATGAATTGAAAAAATATATATATTTATATATTTATATATAGTTTTTCAATTCATTGTTAATAAAAACATATATTTTTTTTTCATGCATTTTTTTTTAGTAAACTTTGGTAGTTTGTGTGTTTCTAAGAATTTGTTCATTTCATCTAAATTTTTAAGTGTATTTGCTTAATATTGTTAATAATGTTCTCTTGTTATTGCATTAGTGTCTGTAGGGAGCAGTGGTTAACGTCTCTCTTTTAATATTGCAATTTGTGTCTTCTCTCTTTTTATTTCTCATCATTCTTCCTAAAGATTAATAATTTTTATGGATATTTTCAGCTTTAGGTTCTACTGATTTTCTTCTATTATTTTGGGGTTGTCTATTTCAGTGATTTTTGCTCTTATCTTTATTATTTCCTTCCTTCTGGCTACTGTGGGTTTAATTTGCTTTTCTTACCCTGTTTCATAATGTGGAAACTTAAAGCATTTATTTAAACCTTTTTTTTTCTAATATAAGTATTTAATATATAAACTAACCTGTAGAAACCAATTTTATGTTGTATTTACATATGAATATTTATAGCATATTTTTAATATTATATATGTTTTCACATTTTTTTATATCTATTCTTTTCCCAAGTTTACTAATTTCTCATGTCCTATCTTTTTTGGCCAATGGACTATTTTAAGATGTATATTTTCCAAATAAGGTTTATCATTCAGAAATGTTTATTGAGTGCTTATTGTGTTCTGGTCTTAGGGTGCACTGGGGTGAATAAAACAGTCATATTAGAAAATAAACCCAATAAATATTATAATAACAATGAACAGAATGCTATGGTATGAGAGAGAATAATGGAGAACGTACTTACTCTAAATTGAGTTACCTGTTTGAGGAAGTAGCATTTAGATTGAGACTTGGTAGCAAAAAGTATGGGGAAGCGGGTTCTGGGGAAGGAACTGCATGCACAGAGGCTGTGGTGAGAGCAGCTTCTTGAAAATGAGACTGTATGAAGCTCCCAGCTCTAGGTGCACTGATCTTTCAACAAAGATGTGTTGCATTCATATTCTTGTTCTACACTTTGAGAAGCTGTGTTCTCTAATAAGTCCTTTCTCTTATGCAGTTCATACTATGCTATTATGAAGGAGACTTAAGAAGCTTCTTCTTAATGGAATAATTTATACATTTATTGTCTCAAATTAATAGAAACTGTAGTTTTAGTGTAATAAATAGATGATATGTCTTAGAGATAGACAACCTAAGTTTGAATCTTTACCACTTAATACCTGTGTGATGCTAGGCAAATTTTATAACATCTCTAAGCCTTGGTTTGCTCATTTCTATGATGCAGATGATAATTCCATCTATTTTATAAGGGTGTTTTGAGGATAATTCATGTAAATCACTTGGGGTACAATGCCCAACAAGTAGCAGTACTCAAAAATAGTGCCTATTGTGGGGCGCCTGGGTGGCTCAGTCAGTTAAGTGTCCGACTTTCAGTTTAAGCTCAGGTCATGATCTCAGGGTCGTGGAGTGGAGCCCCATGTGGGGCTCTGCACTCAGAGGGGAGTCTGTTTAGGATTCGCTTCCTCTGCCCTTCCTCCCCCCACTCCAACCACCCCCTGCACTCGCTCTCTCTCCCAATAAATCTTTTTAAAAAATAGTGCCTATTGTGATAGTAATGGGAATAATCACTTATATTTAATCATTTATTATATTTAATCATCTGTAATATGGAGATAACATGTAGCTTTTATGATTGTAGTTAGAATGTACCGCTCTTAATGCCCCAAAATGGTAATATTTATTATTTTTATTATATTGGTATTGGCTATATTTCACAAATAGCCCAGGTATTTCACGTATATCCTAATAAATGTAACTATTTTAAAGCAATTACCTTGAGAACTTTTACCTTTTTAAAAGTTTATTTTCCAAATGAAGAATCAGTTAATATTTAATGTGGTAGACCTGAGCAGTCTCTTCTTTAATCTTGATAATATAGTTTTAATAAAATATTTTAATATAAATTATTTTGATTATAATAATGGATTGGTAATTTAAAATGATTTTTTAAAGGAAGCTATTTTTTGTCTTTTCATATTATTAAGTATTTTCAGTAGGCCACTTCTAATGCCAGAAAATTTTCTTAGCTTGTATTGCATCACTTTTTTAAAAATTGCCAGTTTACAGGCTACTCATTCAAATTGGTGGTCTAGAATTCTTTTTGCATTTTCAAACTTGTAGGAAGAGGCCAGGAAGTAGACGAATAGGGCTTGAGGCATTTAGCTGATAATTTGTAGCTAACACAGTTTCAGTGTCTAGCAGCTCTGACCTTAGATCCTTGTCAGTTCTTCTGTGGTATCCTAAA
This sequence comes from Leptonychotes weddellii, assembly GCF_054177405.1. Taxonomy (NCBI): domain Eukaryota; kingdom Metazoa; phylum Chordata; class Mammalia; order Carnivora; family Phocidae; genus Leptonychotes; species Leptonychotes weddellii. The sequence continues at coordinate 82,626,461 of NC_138374.1, forward strand.
GGTTTAATTTGTATTTCAAGAAATATATATTGGGAATGCCTGGGTGGCTCAGTCAGTTAAGCATCTGCCTTCGGCTCAGGTCATGATCTTGGGGTCCTGGGAATCGAGTCCTGCATCAGGCTCCCTGTTTAGCAGGGAGTCTGCTTCCCACTGCCCCTCCCCCTCCTCATGCTTTCTGTCTCTCTTTCTCTGACAAATGAATAAATAAAATCTTAAAAAAAATAATATAGTGAACTATATTATTAAAATATGGCATTTTTATACTTATGTCTGTATCACAATTGTTTTTGGAAGAACCTTAAAAACTAAATGCCAACATAGATTGCATTAATTTTTCTGTGTGAAATATATGCAAACTATGAACTTAGCTTGTGAAAACGATAGACATTATCTGAGAGGTAATTATATGAAGAATTGCCTGTTAAATGTAAGAATGCTTCCATTTGATCCTATAAAATTAAGTATTTGGGTATTTATTTCATAATGTATTTAATACTATTCCAATTGTGTAATATAGTATTTGCTGTGGATTGAGTATTTGTGCTCCCCTCACCACAAAACTCGTGTGTTGAAACCTAATCCCCAGTGTGATAGTACTAGGAAGGGAGGTCTTTGGGAGGTGATTAGTCATGAGGGTGGAGCCCTTGTGGGAGGGATGAGTCCCCTTATAAAAGAGACCCCAAAGAGTTTACTCATCCTTCCACCACATGGGGATACAGCAAAAAGACAGCCATTGGTGAATTGAGGAGGAAGTTCTCACCTGACACCCAGTCTGCCAGTGCCTTGATCTTGGACTTCCCAGAACTATACGAAGTAAAGTTCTATTGTTTATAAGCCACCCCCAATCTTGGGTGTTTTGTTATAGCAGCCTAAACAGACTAAGACACTGCCATTATTCATTTCTCTGTGGGTGAGCCAGAGCCATTCTTTTAATATTAAGTGTTTTTGCAAATCCAAGGGATGTGTTGATCTGCACATAGTGTAGACTGACATGTCTTGTTGCTTAAGTAATTAGTTGTCTTCAGGATATTCAGGTTTCAAGCTCAGTGGATATTATGATAACGAATGTCATCATTGAAAATGAGCATATTTTGTTACTCTCTGGTTAATCTTTTTTTTTTTTTTTTACTGTTACAAAGGAATGACTGAAAGTTTTAAAAGTGGTATTTGCAGGAAAAAAATTGAGATTAAAATCTTAGATTGCAGTGATAATTCTTAGGAAATTTTTTATGTCCAGATTTTTTTGTTTTTTGAAAAGTTTGTTGCATTAAAGACTAAACTTGCACAGTGAAGGAAACCATCAACAAAATGAAAAAGCAACCTATTGAATGGAAGAAGATATTTGTAAATAATACATCTGATCAGGGGTTAATATCCAAAATATATCAAAAACCTATGCAATTTAGTATTAAAAAACTCTGTTAAAGATGGGCAAAGGACTTGAATAAACATTTTTCCAAAGAAGACATGCAAATAGCCATCAGACACATGAAAAGATGTTCAACATCACTCATCATCAGAAAATGCAACTCACAATGATGATGGGGTATCACCTCACACCCATTGGATTGGCTGTTAACAAAAACAAAAAATCACAAATGTTGACGACGATGTCAAGAGAAGGGAACCCTTGTGCACTGTTGGTGGGAATTCAAACTGGTGCAGCCACCATGGAGAACAGCATGGAAGTTTCTCAAAAAATTAAAAATAGAACTCTCATATGATCCAGCAAATTCCACTTCTGGATATTTACTCAAGGAAAATGAAAAAACTAGGAGAAGCAAGATGGTGGAGGAGTAGGAGACCTAAATTTCGTCTGGTCCCAGAAATTCAGCTATATAGGGATCAAACCATTCTGAACACCTATGAACTCAACAACAGATTGAAGAAAATAGCAACGACTCTGTGAACAGAAAAGCGACCACTTTCTGGAAGGTAGGACGTGTGGAGAAGTGAATCCAAGGCAATATTCGGGAAGATAGCGGGGGAGGGAGCCTCCATCAGCCGCTACCGGCAAGTGATAGAGAGCGGAACACAAAATCGGAACTTTTAGAAGTTTGCTCCGCTGAGGAATGTCGCTCCAGTGGCTAAGCAGGGGGTGGAACCCTCGCTGGGACCGTGCGGTCTCGGGGCCCTCAGGGTCACAGAAAGACCGGGGGTGCCTGAGTGTGGCAGAGCTCCCAGGTATCAGAGCAGGGAAGCCGGCTGCAGAGACGGAGCTGAGGAGCGGGCTCTCAGCTCGGGGTTGCCATAAACCATGATCCACAGCACAGTTGGGCCACTGCTCTTCCAGCAGGGACCCAACAAGCGGCAGATCCAGGGAGACTCCCCTTCCTCCCCCAGGAGGAGCAGCGCAGGAGTGCACCGCAGGGATCGGATGGGTTTGGAGACTCAACACGGGGTCGGGTGCCAGAAATAGAAACGCTCGGTCACAGGCCGGGTGAGCATGGAGTGCAGTTGGAGACAGGGAGACGGGAGTGATTGACTGCTTTTCTCTGGGAGCTCACTGAGGAGTGGGCCCTGAGTTCTCAGGTACTCCGGGGTGGAGATTGGAGGCCACCATTTTCACTCTCATCCTCAAAAGCTGTGTGGAAAGCTTGCAGGGAACAAAAGCTCCCGAGAGCAAACCTGAGCAGATTACTCAGCCTGGCCCCCAGCAAGGGCGGGGCAATTGTGTCTCGGGCAAAGACATCTGGGAACCTCGGCAACAGGCCCCTCCTCCAAAAGATCAACAGGAGCATCCAGCCAAGACCAAGTTTACCGATCAATGAGAATGGCAGAACTTCAGTGCTAGGGGAATACTGCACATAGAATTCGTGGCTTTTTCCCCCATGATTCTTTAGTCTTTCAAAGTTAATTTTTTTAATTTTCTTTTTCTAATTTTTCTCTTTTTTTGAATTTTTCTTTTTCCCTTTTACAACCAACATCTTATCAATCCCTTTTTTAAAAAATCTCTTTTATTTTTCATCTTTAGAGTCATATTCTATCTCTTCATAGTAGTTAACTTTATTTATGGTATATATATAAATATATATATATATTTATATATATATATGTTGTTCTCTCTTTAAAATTTTGCGATACAGTTTCTTCTAACAGACCATAGTATATCATAAATCTCTAGTGTATGGCTTTGTTCTAGTCTCCTGCCTGATTACATTCTCTCCTTTTTTTTTTAATTCCTCTTCTTTCTTTTTTCAACCAACTTCTTATCAATTCTTTTTATAAAATCTTTTATAATTTCATCTGTACAGTCATATTCCATTCCTTCATCGTATTTACCTTTATTTTTGTACATATGTTTTTCTTTTTTTAGAATTTTGGGAGGCACTTTCTTCTGCAGACCAAAATACGCCCAAAATCTAGTGTGTGGCACTGATCTATGCACCAGCCTGATCATATTTGATCATATTCTTTTTTTATTTTTCATCTTTTTCTTTTTTTTTTTTCCTTTTTTCTTTCTTTCCCTTTCTTTTCCCCTGGTTTCAGGTCTCTTCTGATTTGTTTAGTGTATATTTTTCTGGAATTGTTGTTACCCTGTTAGCATTTTGTTCTCTCATTCATCTGTTCTCCTCTGGACAAAATGACAAGACAGAAAAAATCACTGCAAAAAAAAGAACAAGAGGCAGTACTGACTGCCAGGGACCTAGTCAATACAGACATTAGTAAGATGTTGGAACTAAAGTTCAGAATGACGATTTTAAAGATATTAGCTGGGCTTCCAAAAAGCATGGAAGATATTAGAGGAACCTTTTCTGGAGAAATAAAAGAACTAAAATCTAACCAAGTCAAAATCAAAAAAACTTAAGGTGCAATCAAAAGTAGAGGCTCTAACTGCTAGGATAAATGAGGCGGAAGAGAGAATTAGTGATATAGAAGACCAAATGATGGAAAATAAAGATGCTGAGAAAAAGAGAGATACACAACTACTGGATCACGAGGGCGGAATTCGTGAGATAAGTGATACCATAAGACAAAACAATATTAGAATAATTGGAATCCCTGAAGAAGAAGAAAGAGAGAGAGGGGCAGAAGATATATTGGAGGAAATTATAGCAGAGAACTTCCCTAATTTGAGGAAGGAAACAGGCATCAAAATCCAGGAGGCACAGAGAACCCCCCCACAAAAATCAATAAAGATAGGTCAACACCCTGACATCTAATAGTAAAACTTACGAGTCTCAGAGACAAAGAGAAAATCCTGAAAGCAGCTCAGGACAAGAGATCTGTAACTTGCAATGGTAGAAACATTAGATTGGCAACAGACCTATCCACAGAGACCTGGCAGGCCAGAAAGGACTGGCATGATATATTCAGAGCACTAAAGGAGAAAAACATGCCTCCAAGCATACTGTATCCAGCTAGGCTGTCACTGAAAATAGAAGGAGAGATAAAAAGCTTCCAGGATAAATAAAACTAAAGGAATTTGCAAACACAAAACCAGCCCTACAAGAAATATTGAAAGGGGTCCTCTAAGCAAAGAGAGAGCCTAAAAGTAACATAGACCAGAAAGGAACACAGACAATATACAGTAACAGTCACCTTACAGGCAATACAATGGCACTAAAATCATATCTTTCAATAGTTACCCTGAATGTAAATGGCCTAAATGCCCCAATCAAAAGACACAGGGTATCAGATTGTATAAAAAAACAAGACCCATCCATATGCTGTCTGCAAGAGACTCATTTTAGACCTAAAGACACCTCCAGATTGAAAGTGAAGGGGTGGAAAACCATTTACCATGCTAATGGACACCAAGAAAGCTGGGGCTGGCAATCCTTATATCAGACAAATTAGATTTTAAACCAAAAAATATAATAAGACATGAGGAAGGACACTATATCCTACTTAAAGGGTCTATCCAAAAGAAGATCTAACAATTGTAAATATCTATGCCCCTAACATGGGAGCAGCCAATTATATAAGCCAGTTAATAACAAAAGCAAAGAAACACATCAACAACAATACAATAATAGTGGGGGACTTTAACACCCCCCCCCCACTGACATGGACAGATCATCTAAGCAA